>NC_140167.1:72231638-72694138 GCF_963971535.1 Notolepis coatsorum
GTGAGTTGCTTCTGGTCAACATGCAAAAAACTGATTGTTTTTTCTTCCGTACATTTCCGTTTTATACCGTTTTGAAAATGAGTATAGTTTTGGTGATTCTTAGTAATCCCAGGAAAAGACGCGATAATAGCCCTTTAGGTAAATCTACTTATCACGTTGTAATTTTTCGCCTGATTATCGAATCTTTCTGAAATCAACGCTAGATTATCGTTATTATTCTTCCTCATGAACCCATGTCTTGTGACTTGTGTGACTGGGAGACTTGTGTAACTGGGAGACTTGTGTGACTGGGAGACTCATGTGACTGGGAGACTTGTGTGTCTGGGAGACTTGTATGACTGGGAGACTTGTGTGACTGGGAGACTCGTGTGACTTGTGTGACTGGGAGACTCGTGTGACTTGTGTGACGTGGTAAATACACAGGTCACAACATGTTTACAGGAACGTTTGGGAGTTGTATTTTGATTGTATTTGGAGTATATTTCCTGACTGTAGTGAATAGGCTAGATGTTTGCCCCACTTCCAGTGAGCTAAGCTAGGCTAACGGTCCAGGCGTTCCCTAAGCCCAATGCATGCAGAGAGATGAAAAAGGTATGTATCTTCTTGTCTAACTCCAGGGAAGATGTTGAATAAGCTAATTTCCCAAAATGTTGGAGTTTTCCTTTAAAGATAGGTTTAATTCCCACTAAAGATAAGTGTTATTTACTGTTACTGGAAAACTGGTAAGAGTAGAGGAGAGGACTTGCATATACCTATATCAGTTTTAATTGTTGAATGACAGAGTGGTACAGACTATTATTTTACAGTAATAGCTGCCTATAATGTTAGTGCTTTGTGTACAGTAGATATTGTTACTATAGTGTTAGAGCTTTGTGTAGATATTGTTACTATAGTGTTAGTGCTTTGTGTAGATATTGTCTCCCACTCCAAGGTGCAATGCTGTCATGCCTTTGATGAAGGTGATCACAGCCTATATGATATTTGCCAACCGGCTAAATGTATCAATTCATCAGTGATCATTTATCATAATAACCTTCCATTAGCAGTCTTTCACGGCTCCAATTCATTATTTATTTCCTTCCCCTTGGACATGTGCACACAACGAAAGAAAAGCAGTAGGCTACCCCGGTATCGTGGGGATAATTGATGGAACACACGTTCAGTGATGCTGTTTTGCCACTCTGTATGTTATAAAGGGCTTGTGATCAGCCATATAATAAAAATATAAATGCATATGTTCTCAGATGTTCTGTTAACCCTTTCACTGCCGCACTACCAAAACGGTTAACCCTTTCACTGCCACACAACATCCGGTTAACCCTTTCACTGCCGCACGACAGAAGGTTAACCCTTTACTATCACTACCATGAGAAAACACTGCATCTCAATATGTGGAGTGAAACTGTGGAACAGTCTTAATGTGGTGTTAAAGCAATGTCCAAACATGAGACAATTCAAACTGATGTATAAGGAAATTATGTTCACAAGGTACAGGGATGAAGAAGGGACTTGATATTCACAGGTGTTTACATTTTTATTTTGTTTATATTTTATTTTATTTTATACATATATAGTTTTTGTTTTTTGTTTTGCATATATATATATATATATATATATATTTTTTTTTTCTTTTCTTTTCTTTTCTTTTTTATGTTTAAAATAGTACACTCATTTGAGTAGTGGAAAAGGGGTAGGATTAAATAAGTGTATACTTCTTCCTACTCCTTTTCGAACATGCAGATTGAGTTGTTTTTCTTTTTTGTTATTGTTTGTTGTATTCATTGCATGTTCGAAATAAAGACTTCAAATCAAATCAAAAAATCAAATCAAATCAAATCACACAACCGATGGCGAATTTTGTATGTTTATTCCCAAAACATTGTCAGAATATATATTGTACCATATCTAAAGTATATATCTAGTGAGCGTACCGGACATTTTTATATTGTATTTTCAGAATATTTTGGAATGTTTTTCCTCTCCCAAAAATTGTCACTACCGAAACATATAGTAATACACTATAGTAAAAAGGTATTATATTAACCTGTTACGATTGTGTTTCCTTCCCTTCTCTAAAGAGTATTTTTGAAAATCTTTCTTGAAGGTTTTCACATTTAAAATGCATAACAAAATGCAAGTTAATGATTGATGAAATTGAACGTACATTTACCCAATCAGTATCATAACTGATTTTAGTTTATAACTCAATATACTTAATGTTTTTACAAAACACCCAGTCTTTCGGTAGTGACTGCATAATACATAAAAACATAATATTAAGCATAAAACCCCCAAAAGTTGACCTTATTGAAGACGATTGAAGATCGTGTTTTCTTTTATTCGATCTTAACACATTGGTTGCCAGCAGGGGGTGCGCGATTTATCGCTTGAGTGCCAGCGCTTTAGTCAATGAGAGGACGAACACATTTGCGAACGCATAAACTATATCTTGGCTATGTGTCTAATACACCCGTCGCTTATCAATGACTTGCTTGCAGTCAACATGTACAAAACGGATAGTTTTTTCATCAGTACATTTCCGTTTTATACCGTTTAGAATATGAGTATAGTTTTGAAGATTTCGAGTGATTCCAGAAAAATCCACGAAAATAGCTCTTTACTGGAATACACAAAACACGTTGTCATTTTTCGGCCTATTTATGAATCGTTTTCAAATAAATGCTAGATTATCGATAGTATATGTGTACTTATGCACGCTAGAGAAGCGGGCTGAAAAATCGATTATCTATGCCCTGACTGGCGCTAACGTTACGCACACACACATACACACATAGGAGACACGTTGTGAACGGTGTGAAAAAAAAACTCTGATTAACCCAATACTGGTAAAATAAAGTCCTTACCTCACATCAGATGTTCTGCAAAAAGATTAATCCAATTCCTGATCGCCATTCCAAATATCGATCGCGTTTATTGATCCAACGTTATACCTCGAAACACATAATCAACGCTTCTTCCAGTTCCCTCAGTGGATGCAATAGTCTCAGGCCCCGTTTAGACGGAAACGCTAGCAGGTGAATCCGCAAAAATATTTTTTCGGATGTGCCTTTCGTTTATACGGAAACAGCGTTTTTACGGGGTGAAACCGCAAAAAAGTGAGACTACCTTCCAGGGTGGAATTCCTAGAAACGCAAAAGCTTTGCGCTCTCGTCTAAACTGTTAAACCGTATAAATCTGTTAAAACGATGACGAAAGGGTTGTCACGGCTCTGGTCGCGCGTACTGCTTACGTCACAGGTAGCAGGTATGCGCCAGTAGCCGAGACGTAAACAAAGCAAGTATGTCTGACAATATATCAACGGAGATCACCTGAAGGCTACATTGGCAGTACTTTTAACCCTTTCACTGCCACACGACAGAAGGTTAACCCTTTACTATCACACAACCGGCTGTCGTGTGGCAGTGAAAGGGTTAAATACACAAGAATCTGTCCCGCGGCGTGAGTGGACCCACTGTCTGTGAGTGACTCTGCTTTGGCCCAATCACATTCCCCATCCACAGTCTGCGAATCAGAGGCAGAGTAGGGCGGGTCTTCACAGCACGTCATGTGACATATGCGCCAATCGTGTGACAGCGGTTCTCCGTTGTTACAGCCTCGTCTGCACAGAGAATTCCACCCCAAAACGCTAGTCTAAACGCAAAATTAAAAGTGAAACCGCAAGATGACTTTTGCGGTTTCTGGTCACAAAACGCTTGTCTAAACGTAGCCTCAGGTTACATGCCTCAGAAGTAAAATGTGGAGCCCGGAGTTTTTTTTTCTGATGCATTCCCATTGACTCCATTCCAATGGGTGCAATACCATCCGGGAGACGATAGGGGGCGGTATTTGCCCTTTTCGAGCTCAGAGCCAGTCCCAATGATAACGTGAGGCTGGATGGATGAAAAATGAATGGATATCGCTAATAAAATAAATAACGATTGAATAACGAGATTTCTCGTCATTGGCACTCAACGCATGGCGGCCAACAACGAGATTTCTCGTCGTTGGCACCCAATGTGTTAATATCAATGTTACGAGTGAAAGCCATCTAGAGACCCAAAAAGTGCAGTACTGGCCAAAACTGGCTAGTATCGAGTATCGATATCAGTATCAAGAACGCTTGAAACCCTGTTCCAGACCGTGTGTTACATTTAAACCCCTCCGGGCGCATAATATCATCGGGCACATACATCTGACGTCAATTCCAGCTTGATCCTGCAATGATTTCATACCTATCAGGCCGATCAGCGGGTGTGGTGTTCAAAACGAAAGCCATCATGATGAAACATAATACGTATTATATACATTTTGATTTGGGAATAGTAATGTGTCCAGGTGAAAAACGCCAACGACTTTAGTAGAATTCACATAGCGCCCCATTACGCAGCTTTCTGGAATTAGCCGGGATAATTCTGAAACTATACAATATTCACCACGAGATAACACGTGAACGTATTCATGAAAAAATGTATTCTTTTTTGCATCTTGGACAGAAGATAGTTACTGTCAAATGACCATAGTATTGTATCCATAGCTATAATATAGAATATAGATATAGCTCGGCAAACATAGTGACGCACAGTGAAAATAGGCTCTAGATAGCTGGCGCTCTAGCTACGATAAGACTAATCCCTGGCGTTGAAAGTGTTAAACAGTACTGTATATTTGTATGTCTTGTATGTCATAAATGTCTTGATGAAACAGTACTGTATATCTTGTATGTCATAAATATCTTGATGAATTGAAAATGGGGGACCCTGATGTAAACAAGACAAAAGTATTTTTCTGGTCTGCATCCTCTTAGCAGTTGTTTGTATTGAGTTGTACTGTATTGTACCCATTCTGCAATCTGTTAATAAAGTTTTCAATCAATTCCATCAATCAATCAATCTGACCCATCCGGACAGGGTTGTGGAGGATTACCTCGTCCTAAATAAAGTCCACCTTGTGACAATAGATGCACACTACGAATGACGTAGTCACAGTCATCAATATGCAGTGCATTGGCAAAGACGGATGGAAACTGTCAAAGCAAGCCTCACTTCCTTGAAATCTGCAATGGAAAACTATGAGTGTTACTATCAGCATTACCTGTGGGTAGTGGGTGTCATTTGTGACACAACACAGCCCCCTGCTGGTGACTTTGAAGCACACACTTTCAGAAGTCAGGAACCGAGTAAGTCAGTACCCGACCCCCCACCCTCACGTAATTACCCACCAGTCCCTAACCTCAAATACCTGCAGCCCTGGGACAACTACTTTTAAAATGGATTATATTACAGATGAATGACACATTGTTTAGCTTGCCTAGGTTCCATGGGTCTGACGTGTCGAGCTAGATGAACCTTAACAGTTTACATCCCTGTTGTTCTGGACTGCACCTGCTATTACTCTGCTGTCACCACCTTTTCTCAGTGAACGCTGCACCTACACATGGGTCTGGGCGGTTTCCTGCTTGTTATAATAACATACTGATTATGTACAGCACAGCTGATGTTGATTATGTTGAGTGAGAAGGGGAGGGCTGTTCCGAATCTCACTACCCTCTTGAACTCCCAAACTTGACAACAAAAAAGTCAGTCAAAGCGGGCTCACAAGTCTGTCGTTGGATGATTAAAAACAGCCATATGGGAATACAAAAGTGATTTCCAGCAGCCAACCTGGAATACAGAAAGATAAGAGACTCACGTAGTGTGGCAAGGACTACACACAATATTGGACCTTAACACATTGAACGCCAGAGGGCGCTACGGTCATTGGGCCGTTGTCTGCCATCGCTTTGTTCAATGGAGAGAATGCGTGTTTGCGAGTGCTTAAAGCCTTAAACTATATGAAATATTATAGCTATGGATCTAATAACGCTGTCGATTGTCAGTGAGTTGCTTCTGGTCAACATGCAAAAAACTGATTGTTTTTTCATCCATACATTTCCGTTTGATACCGTTGTGAATATGAGTATAGTTTGGGTGATTCTGAGTAATCCCAGGAAAAGACGCGAAAATAGCCCTTTAGTGAAATCCAAAGTTATCACGTTGTCATTTTTCGCCTGATTATCGAATCTTCATGAAATGGGGCTTGGAGCGGGGGGGGGGGGGGGGGGGGGTGCTGTGATGTGACCAACGGTACACACCACACACACATTCCACACAGACAGCTTTGATCGCGGGAGAAAAAGAAATATCAGATCAATGCAAGATTGGATATATAGTGTCCTTACCTTGTCTCTGATGTAATGCAAAAAAAATTGATGCATCGTTGTAAGTGCTTGCCTCGCCGGAGTATTTAAACCCCGCCCACATGGCTCAGCTCGGCCCAGAAAACAAACTATATGGTTTCAAATGGAGTGCAATAGCGGCCGAAGGCGTTAGAGGGCGGTATAGACCGTCTGCCAGCTCAGACACATTCAGAACAGCATGCACAGGCTGCCCGATGAATTATGAATGGCAATAGCGAATAAAAGAAAAACGGATCCAATAATGAGTATACTCGTGGTTGACGCTCCACGGTTGGACGGCAATAACTAGTATACTCGTTTTTGGCGCAGAACCAGTTAAATGGAGACCGAATAACAATGCTCCGGTCATTGTGGAGGCTGATATGCGCAAGGAGTTCAAGCGCATCCCAAGCCGGGTGCTCAGAGCGTGTGTAGCGCTTGGCTGGTGTGTTCACAGATACGCAGATTCAACCTCTCACTCTCCTGCTTCAAGTCATCCACCATTGTTCTGATGCAAAAGAAGAGCAAGGTAACATGCCTAAATGACTGGCGCCCTGTTGCCCTCACTGCCATAGTGAGCAAATGCTTTGAGAAGCACGTTAAGGAATTAATCTGTAGCGACTATTACCAAAAAAGACCCTTTGTTTATTAGCAAAACAGATGATGCAATGGCCACAACACTCCACAGTGTCCTCACCCACCTGGAGGAAAAAAAGTCCTATGTGAGGATGCTGTTCGTTGACTATAGTTCAGCATTCAACACCGTAGTCACCACCAGACTTGGATTAAAGCCATACTTTGTAGATTAAAAGTCATAGTACTTTCTTAATTAGCGGGTCAGACCCGCGGTTATTTTAACCGATATTTCATATGGCTGTACATCAACAAAACCTTGGTCAGACTCAGTAACCCGCTAGAACTGTGTGTAGAAGATGGCTTACTGTAAGAAGGAGCAGACCTTACAAGTTCCATCTCTCTCTCTCTCTCTCTCTCTCTCTCTCTCTCTCTCTCTCTCTCTCTCTCTCTCTCTCTCTCTCTCTCTCTGTTTCTCTCTCTCACTCTCTCTCTGTTTCTCCCAACTCCATCACTCCCTCTTTCTCTTCCTCTCTTCCACCCCTCTCTCTGTCTCTCTCTCTTCCACCTATCTCTCTGTTTTTCTCCCACCTCCATCACTGTCTCTGTCTCTTCCACCTCTCTCTCTCTCTCCCCGTTTCTCCCACCTCCATCAGTCTCTCTTCCTCTCTTCCACCTCTCTCTCTGTTTCTCCCACCTGTCTCTTCCTCTCTTCCACCCCCTCCCCTCTCTCTCTCTCTCTCTCTCTCTCTCCATTTATCTCTTCCTCTCTTTCACCCCTCTCTCTCTCTCCCCGTTTCTCCCACCTCCATCTCCCACCTCTCTCTCTCTCTCTCTCTCTCTCTCTCTCTCTCTCTCTCTCTCTCTCTCTCTCTCTCTCTCTCTCTCTCTCTCTCTCTCTCCCTCCCCTCCTGGCCTTTCACCTGGTTGATCTCGTCCTGCGTGGCCCTGAGGGACTTGATGATGGTCTCCAGCTGGACCCTGCCGGCCGTGAGGCTCTGCTCCAGCTGGCTCTCCTCCTGCTGCAGGCGGCCCAGGTCGGCCTTGGCCCGGCTCAGCTCCTCCTCCTGGCTCTGGAGGTCCTCCTCCTGGGAGTGGATCTGGCCCTGGAGCGATGAGATCTGGAGAGGAGAGGAGGGAGGGAGGGAGAGACAGGAGGGGGGAGACAGAGGAGTCAAAGGGAAGAGAGAAGAGCGAAAGGGGGGTGAATAGGAGGAACGAGGAAAAGGTAGAGAGAAAGAGTCATGTTTTCAGTTCATCAAATGTCTCCTCTGTTTATACAGGTAGATTATGAATCTCTTTTTGCAAGAGAGAGAGAGAGAGAGAGAGAGAGAGAGAGAGAGAGAGAGAGAGAGAGAGAGAGAGAGAGAGAGAGAGAGAGAGAGAGAGAGAGAGAGAGACCTGTTCGCACTAATTTGTTTCACGTTTAACGGCCACTCCCACCACACACAACAAGTGAAACACGGGCCGTACCAGATATAAAACAACATGTCCCGGAGGTCAAACGGAGTTGCCAGAACAGGTGCAGACCTCAGGCCCAAGTGATCTCAGTAGAACAACACAACTCAGCCAAAGGAATAATTCCCCAGGGGCCTGTTGCACCCGCTGTATGGAAGTTCAAATGTAATCTAGTTACAACCTATAGCCCTGCAGTCCTGATTTATGCATTACTAAAGTTTTATAAAAAGAGGTTGTACCACGGAAACATATTACAACCTAACTCTTAATTAACGATTGAATAGGTGCACACGCCCTAGGGCAGGTGTAAATCACAACCCATCACACCAGTCCTTATCACCAACAGTAAAACAGTGTTGTTTCTGCACACAGCATCATTTTCTTCAGTAATTCCAGGCCCATTTGCAACTCAGTGATCAAGTAGATGTAATGTATTGGTATTATATTTCAACAGTGGCTCATGCTATAAGCCATCATAAAGCGTATGGTAACCATGACGAATGCACTTTGATTGTTGATTGGCCTCTCATCTTAGTATCGACGTCATCCCATAGACTTCCTAGAGAACTTTACTCATCATCTTGGAAGTTGGTCACATCTTGGTTTTTATGGAAGTGTACATCCACCCATCATCCATCCATCCACCCATCATCCATTATCCACCCATTATCCTTCTATGCACCCATCACCCATCCATCCATCTATCTATCCATCATCCACCCCTCATCCATCCATCCATCCATCCATCCATCCATCCATCCATCCACCTATCCATCCATCCGTATGTCTGCCCCCCCCTCTCTCTCACCATCTGAGACTCTTCTTGACACTTGACTTGGACTTGGTTGAGCATGTCCTCCAGCTTGTGTCTCTGCTGGTCCATCTCCTCCAGCCGCTCCTGGGCATCCTGCCTCTGTGCCTCCAGCTCCTGCAGGCTGGCTGCCTCTCTGTCCAGGTCGCTCTGCATCTCCTGGAGGACACCCACCACAACACAGGTGCATGGTGTTAACATGCACGCCTCCTTTCACTCACAATGAAATACGTTTCAGTATGACGTTACGACTGTATGCTTGTCATGATGTCACAATATGTGAGTTAAGTCAAGTCAAGAGTTTTATTTGTAATGGCATACACAGGGCATACAGTGAAATGCGGGTGGTCATGCCTGCAGCGATTGTGCAATAATACAAGTAATAATATATGAGATTTTGAGGGTACGATTATAGTCTCAGAAATATCAAGGTTTTCATGATTGTTATTATAAAAAAATGTATGGCAAAAAAAGATGATACACTGTAATATAAACATTTTAAGAAATCTGTATCTTCCTTTTGAATAAATTATTCACAGGCTGCAGGACCTATTTTTTTGCATCAGGATTGTCGAAGATAATAATAAAAAAAAATAAAAAAGCAGTGTGCCTTTCGGCCTGACACATTTTTTGCATTTTGCTTATTTTCTTTTCAGTTTGCATTTTTGTACCTCATTGTCTGCATTTTATTTTTTACTTCATTGTACTTTAGGTTGTACTTTAGTTTGTATATTGTATATTTGTATAGTGTTACTTTTTTTTTTACTGTATGAAGCACATTCTCAGGGGCTCATACAGAACCAAGCATTTCACTGTAAGTAATGTACTTTATACGTGACAAATAAAACAAAACTTGAAAAACAAGCACCCAGCGGGATGTTTTTAAACAGATTGCTGGTTTTTAAAAGGACTCTCACCTGCACCTCCACCGTCTTGTGTCTGATGGCGTCCTCTGTCTCTCTGATGTCCTGCTCCAACGTGTACTTCTCCCTGAGACGCACGCAGGTGTAAACACACACAGTTACATCCTCCACACTGCGGTCTCTAGACCCCATTCAGGGGACGGGCGAGACACACACAACTCCGGACACGGGGGGGGGGGGGCTGGGATTCAATCTGATCCACAGCACAATAAGTTATCTCTGGTCACAAAGCAACCAATATGTCGGCCGAAATTATGGTATCATTATGAAAGTAGAGATCGCTAGGAATCCGTTAATACCACTTCATGCTACAGTAGCTTATGTGAGAAGGGGCTAATATAGTTCACTGGTCATTTGAAGGGGAACAATACTGCAACATTTTATATCCAATTCCTAGTACAATTGTAATGTTAGCAACTGAAAACCTAGCTGTCATCAACCAGCTAAGCTAGCTAGCTAATATAGTTAACATTAGTGAATTTAATGGGGAACACCACTCAAATCAGGAATTCCAATACGTTATCTCCATGGCCTGGTAAAGTTCAATCAATAGTTGTGAACAAGAGCTACTCTCTCCTAAAGCCAGAAACAGTCACCTGCAATGTCATCAAGTATAAAGCGTTGCTCCACTGACAATGAATGAGAAACTGAATTTGTGGACCCACAGAATGTTTATTTAATAAACATTGTTATAACCAAATGAGCTTTATTCTATAGTAGTGTTCTCGGTTCTGAAAGAGAAGATGTACCTGTATAACTAGAACGTTCCCCTGGGTGCTCTCAGGGTCACCTTTACCATCTTACCCAGTTCACTGTCTATGGAGCAGCTTCAGACTTAGTACCTAATGACATCACACGTCCTTTGGTTTGGAGATTCCCAGTGTCAGGTTCAACATGTCCTTCAGGAGGCAGAGGTTAACTTCATTGCTGGAAACAGGGTGTTTCAGTGCTTAATGAGATTGCAAATGGCTGTTATCTGCATACATACTAGATAGGTGTGTAGAAAACATTTTCATGTCATCCATGTGGTCCTGTGTAGCCCAATGGGTAGAGCCTAACATTATCACTGCCAGGGTTAGGCATTCAATATCCTCTGGGCGCCACACACCAGGCTTAACCCTTTCACTACCACACTACAGAAGGTTAACCATGGATTCACTCAAAATGTACTGTAAGACACTTTGGATAAAAGCCTCCACCAAGTGGCAAATATTATAAAATAACTGCTGGGCCAAAACGCCATATCACAATAGTGACAGTATTTCTTCTTCTTCTTCTTTTTAAATTATTATTATTTTTTACAGTATTTAGTTTTCCAGTCCGAATTACAAGGTGACAAAACATATTATGTTCTTTATGTCGTTACCTGTTAAGCTGTAGCCTTATTTTCAGAAATACCGCCTAAAGGTACATGCCCAAGTAAATGGAAGATTGCTCCACTTCTACAAGGTCAATTTGCATGTTCCTGGTATCTAGGAACATCTAGGGACCTGGGGGTATGTATTCCCAGTGTCAGAAATATTGTGTCTGTTACTAGGCTTGAGTAAATTGTGATGAAACAAAGGAGAATATAAATAATAATTCTTCTTTGCATCTTTGCCGGTGAATAACACCATGAAAACATTGAGGTTATTTTGATTACGCTCACTGAGCTCATTCAGCACCTTCTTGAGATCAAGTGTACAAAATAATCTAAGCAAATTAATAAAGGGAAGATGATTAAACAGAAGGATTTGTAGATACAGTAATAAATTATAATCCATTTTAATTATAAATTCATATTTGACCTTGAACTTGACCTTGACCTTATTATGGCCAAATCATACATCTATGGATAGGGGGAAAGCGCCTCTTTCCAATGGCAGTGTTAAATCTGGATTTAGTCATTTCCTCTCGGTTTTACGATAAAAGAGAAATAGAATTAGAATTTGTTAGATAAATTCTTATTTTCGGTAAATCTTAAAAACATCGGTAAACAAACGTAGTGCTGAAAATATACACTTTGACTGCTTTTTTGATAGGGTTAAGGTCTTTACTCTTGGCTACATTTGAAAAAGAAACACAACATTAATTAATACGGTCTGTATAGATAGATTTATGATTAAAAACAGCAGGGTCCCCAAATTTGGGGACTTAGGCCATGCAAAATAAATGGTTTGGTTCCGGTTGCCGACCGACCCTGCCGATTTGGGTGCAACCCACATTTATTTTATGAGTAAAGAAAAATAAGAAAAGTGAAAAAAAGTTTGTCAAAAAGTGCAGTCCATGTCAATAATGAGATTATATAAAAAGCAAGTATTTCATATTTGCACAGCTCTCTGACGTCAGGACATTTAGTGAGTAGTATTTAGGGGTGGCATTTTTAATACTACTACCTTTGTACATTGTACTTTTGTAGTACAGTGTCTTTGTATTTAACCTTTAGTATTATGGATATTAAACATGCTGGCAGAGTACATGCATCCATGTTGTTGTGAACATTTTAATTAAATAAAGAAATTCCCTATCCATAGTTTTCGCCATGGGATTTTTTCTTTATAAATTTCCTACCTACCCATGGCCTTAACTGACAACCAACAGGAACCAAACAATTAATTTAGTTAGGCAGCTTAACAGGTTAATACAATTGTCATGGTGCTATTTCATTCAAAATGGAAATATGCAGTATGTATTTAAAAAAGAATAAAAATTGTATTTTATAATATATATATATATCATCAAGGACGGCGTTATACTAATGATCCATACATTTGCATGGATCCCTGACGGTATACCTTCATATTCCGTACACCTCCCAGCCCTAAACTGCCCTATATTTGACTATTTCCTGTGAATAATCAGCCAATTGGGCTATAAGGGTTAACACTGGGTGAAGCCTGACAGAGTAGCAGCCCAGGGGCGTTCAGTAGGTGGTGTTGTTACCTGAGAGAATTCCAGTGGGTAAAAGCAAGAGTGCTGACGCAGCATGGAGAGTAAGTGGTGGGACAAACAAAAAATTGGATACAATTGTAAAGAAAACACACGTCAAAGGAAGAGTGAATGGACGGATGGATGGACGGATGGATGGACGGATGGACGGACGGACGGACGGACGGATGGACGGACGGATGGATGGACGGACGGACGGATGGATGGATGGATGGATGGATGGACGGACGAATAGATGGAAGTATCCATCTAAGGTATTGAGATGAAGTGTAATTGGACTGGAACTGATTGTCCTTTAAGGTTTCCTTGTTTTAAGTGTGCATTGTATCACTACGACATGTTCCTCAAAGACAAATCTAACCTGAAGTCACTACAGGACGCTAACATTGAATTTAGGCATTGAAATTAATCCTATGAATCATAGAATTTGATTCTATGTCTTTTCTTCCGTCAACCAGTCATTTGTCATATTATGAGGGAAAGCATTGACATTTCTCCTTTGTCTACCATTACTGATTGTTTAGATTATTAGCATTCCTCATTGAAATCAATACATACAGCCTAGCTTGAGGCTCGTGGTAAAGCCTCAGTCAAGAGCTTCACAGCGCGGATGACATTTTGGGCCCATTTACACACTCATGGAAAAGTCCAACATATTTAAATCTCTCCAGTCATAATGTCATGTGAAAATAATTCCCTCTTATTTTAATTTGGTTACCAAGTAACGTACGTCCACTGAAAGTGTTTGTTTTTGCCACTGAAACTGAAATCTAGCTCAAACAGAAGTCTTGCTCTTGCACCTTGCGATGCAGCTGAATTTGCGGGATGTGTGTGTGTGTGTGTGTGTGTGTGTGTGTGTGTGTGTGTGTGTGTGTGTGTTACTAGGGCTGTCTTAAATACTTCGAAGCTTCGTTCGATGGGCATGGGATTCGAATATGAAAATAAAATTTGAATATATAAAAATAAAGAATAAATGTATTATAATTTTTTTGCAAAATCAACTCTGCCTCTCTTTGTTAATTACAACAAGCAATGCTGTTTGTTATTTAAGATGAGGTCGGACTCGGCACTGACAGATTTGTGTTCATTGTGCTGCTTTTATAAAGCCTCAAATGACGGCTTACAATATTTCATGATTGATTGATTGATTGATTGATTGATTGATTGATTGAAAACTTTATTAACAGATTGCAGAATGGGTACAATACAGTACAGCTCAATACACACAATTGTTAAGGGGATGCAGACCAGAGAAAGACTTTCGTCTTGTTTACATCAGGGTCCCCCATTTTTTAAATTTGATTCATGAAAGCAAAGTGTTTCGTTTGTCTAAGATTTAAAAAGGTTTAAAATTTACAGCACTGACAAAGTTGAACAAAGTGCTGTACAAGTCCCACAACATAAAAAAAAATTGTGTCTGTTAGTAGGCTTGAGTAAATTGTAATGAACCAAAGGAGAATATCAATTATTATTATTTCGTTTTTCATCTTTGACAGTGAACCAGACCATTGACCAGGCGTGAGCACCTTCTTGAGATCAAGTGTACAAAACATCTAAGCAAATGATTTACAGGGAGTTTTGTAGATACTGTACAGTACAGAATTTTGCCATCCGGACACATGCCATTTTAAATATGAATATAGAATATAGAATATCAGGCCTATAAATGATCTTATTATGGCCAAGTCATACATCTATGGATCGGGCCAAATCTCCTCTTTCCAATTGCAGAGTTCAATCTGGATTTAGCACCACCAGGCGCCTGTCACAGGGCAGCAAAGACCGTGAATGAAATATACTGTAAGTACAGTTACAACTTTTGCAACGCGTTTCTTTTCTAGACTTTCACAGAAAGGTAAAGAAACAAAGTATGTTCTATTTTATGGCAATAATGTTCAGGTTTGTTCGACCCGTGAGATATAATGATGAAAATAACGTAAACAAATTATTTTCACGTCAAGCAGCTGGGTCTCCCTCTCTCTTAGGACTACAAACTTGAATCGCCATTTCCTCGCATCTAATTCATCAGGTTTCCGCCGGGATGCGCAGAGATATTTATACACTCATATTTAGCTTAAAACACTTAAAAAAAACACTTAACACTTCAAATCATTGGTAAACAAACGTAGTGCTGAAAATATACACGTTGACTGCTGTTTTGATAGGGTTAGGGTCTTTACTCTTGGCTACATTTGAAAAAGAAACACAACATTAATTAATACGGACTGTATTGATCTATTTATGACGTGATATACATTTTGTACCGGTACCGCACCGATCAGGCTTAACTCGGTCTACGCCAACAACGAGTACCGTATTTCCTCTAATATTGGACGGGTCTTGTATTTACCTCAGCTGCAAAGAGCACCAGGCCTTTATTAGAGAGAGGCTTATATAAGAGGCAGGCCTTAATTTCTGTAACTGTCTATATGTAAGGGCCATATGAGTGTTTTGGTTATGGATTATTATTATTATTATTATTATTATTATTATTATTATTATTATTATTATTATTATTATTATTATTATTATTATCATTATTATTATTATTATATCAAATAGAAGGATATGATTTAAATGTGAATGTTATGAGTTCTGTGTAGCCTAAAGGGGAATGCTTTCCCAGTGTTGGCCTATTCTCAGTTGTATTGTGGTGGTTCACCTGGCGAGGCAGACCAGCCACTGCGCAGCTGAGGGCATAAATTGGTGATGGGAATCAGCTGGGGGAGTGTAGAACGGGGAAAGGGCACACAGTTTTCTGACCGCTTATAGGATCGCCTCTGATAGTTTTGGATCACTTAGGAACGTTTTGGATCGCTTTGGTCCCATCTTCAATGTAAAGATACTTTTCTAAATAAATCGGATATCTGTGGTATCTGACAACGGAACTGAAGGTGTGGAGACTATCATTGAAACGAAAGCGCGTACGGAATACCTCCCCGACTACCACTAGAAGCGGACCCAGGCAGAGGCCACTACATTAAGTCAGAAAACTAGCTGTTATTGAAGCGAACCCAGGCAGAGGTGCGCTTCAATAAGCGACTGACAAGAGAGAACTCGCAGGTTGTTGAAGCGATCCCAGGCAGAGGCACGCTTCAATAAGTGACAAGAGAACTCGCAGGTTATTGAAGCGATCCCAGGCAGAGGCGCGCTTCAATAAGTGACAAGAGGAAGCCAGCAGAAGGAAACTGGTTTTGTTTGGTGAAAGAAGGTTGGAAAACGCTGTGATCGAAAAAAGGAATCGATCAACCACGCCGTTGGAAAGGAAGGAATCGATCAACCACGGCATTGGAAAGGAACCACCCATACAGCGAGTGAATCATCCCGAGGACATCAATGGAGCGTTCGTGAGTAAAGAGTATCAATGAACTACGTACGTTGCGCGTGCACACGGCGCTGTTGGATATAAATTAATTAAACAGTTGTGTTACAAATTGGCGAATAAATATAAGCTAAGATGTCGGATTCTGGGATGGATAACATGAATTTGACGGGCGCGGAAAATGAACTAAGACCAGAGGATAGCGTTTCAGCATTAAAGGCCACTGCACTTTCAGCCAGACAATCTCTGGATCAATTAAAGGCTGAATTTAGTCTAAAGGAGACTGAATTAAATCTGCAGGTGACTAAATTAAGGACTGAATTAGAGGCTAAATTAAAGGCCACTGCACTTTCAGCCAGACAATCTCTGGATCTAAAGAAGGCTAAATTAAGGGCTGAATTAAAGGCTGAGAGGGAGAAACTTGACTTGGATACAGACATAGCTGCATCAACGGCCAAAATCAAAGTACTGAAACGTTTTGAATTAAAGGATAAATTAAAGCTGCAGGAGGCTAAATTAAAGGCTGAATTAAAGGCTGAATTAAATCTAAAGGATGCTAAATTAAAGGCTGAGAAGGTCTCAGAAGGTCTACAGACATTCCAGCCACCCTCACAGCAGCTCCAGCAGCTCATTATCCAGCCACCCTCACAGCAGCTCCAGCAGCTCATTAGCCAGCCACCCTCACAGCAGCTCCAGCAGCTCATTAGCCAGCAGCAACAGCAACAGGAGGCCAGACCGGCTGACAAGAAACAGCTTTACCACTATAAAGACTCTGTCAACCCAAGTGACAAACCTGCATGGGCCAAAGAGCAGCTGAGAAGAGAGGAGGAGAGGAGGCACTCGGAGAGAGAGCAGAAGTACAAGCGTAAACGGATTGAGGAGCAGCAGCAGGCGGAGTGGTTGCAGAGACAACTTCAACAGGAGAGGGCCTACCTCGTGTCTCTACAACAACAACAACAGTAGCAGCAGCAGCAGATGCTAGCTCAAGAGAAGCTGGCACAGCAGACGCTAGCTCAGGAGAAGCTGGCACAGCAGATGCTAGCTCAGAAGAAGCTGGCACAGGAGACGCTAGCTGAGGAGATGCTAGCTCAGGAGACGCTAGCTCAGGAGAGGCTAGCTCAGGAGAAGCTAGCTCAGCAGAAGCTAGCTCAGCAGAAGCTGGCGAAGCAGCAGCAGAACCAGCTGAAGCTAGCCCAGAGCCTGGTCCTCCAGGCTCAGCAGAACCAGCAGAAGAACCAGGTCCAGACGGCACCAACCCCGAAGCCTGTGGTGAGCCAGGCCCAGCTGAAGAAGCAGCAGAGGGTGCAGCAAAGACAACAGCTGAAACAGCAGCAGACAGCCGCCACCAAGCCACAGGTGACTCCGGTTTTCACGCACCTGCAAAAGAAGCTCAGGAAGGATGCAGAGCACAAAGATGGCAGCACAGATACACATAAGGACAAGGACAAGCATAAGGACAAGAGAAAGGAGGAGAAGGTGAAGTCCCTTGACGGCAACATCAAGAAGGAAGAGAATGGCTTTGGCAGTTCTCCACGTGTGAATATGAAGTCTGAGCATGAAGAAGACCTCTACCACTCTCCTAAACACCAGAAGTCTCTGAAGAGGGAGCGAGATGATGTGGCAGGAATCGACTTCAAACCTAAGAAAATCAAGACCAAAAATGACAAGAAGGTCAAGAAAAGCAAACCGGATGAAGAAGAGGACATCAAGCCCAAGAAGACAAAGAACAAGAAAGGAGTAGTGGTGGACGGAAAAGACAAGTCTGGAAGATTTAAGAGGAAAGACAAGTCTGGAAGATCTAAGAGCAAAGACAACTCTGGAAGATCTAAGAGCAAAGACAAGTCTGGAAGATCTCAGAGCAGAGAAAAGACTGGAAGATCTAAGAGGAGAGAGAAGACTGGCGTATCTAAGAGCACAGAGAATGTACCTCTTCAAGAGCTAAGCAGGAAAGATGGCCATGTCTGGTACATACTCCATTACAGGGTGTATCATAAAAGAAAGAAAGAGAAGACAACATGAGTGGTGTTTGATTCATCATTCCAAGGCACCACCATGGCAAACTCTGGAGTGAGGTGGATTGTGGATTCTCAACCCCCCCCCCCCCCCCCTGCAGCCCACTTTGGTAGGGTATGGGAGAGGCTGACCAAGAGTAAGCTAAGGTCTTGACTTGAGAAAAGGAAACACAAACACAAGAATGTGAACATGATGTATTGGTGTATTGATCACACGACAATAATACCCAATTAAGACCATGGAACATGCATCATCAAGGCATTTAAGTTTATTATGGACTCTTTTTAAGTTATGAATTAATCATCGACTTGAAGATTTGTTATTTTGTAACAAGGAATGTCCAGAAGACTAGAATATGGACTTTTGAATGAACATTATCATATCCATTATAGTGGACGACACAGCGCTCAGGAATTCCTGGCCGCTTGGACGGTCCTGGAAACCTTTCCAGATGACAAAGGCTTAGTATGAAGTGTCAGGGTGAAAACCAAGACCAATGTGCTACAGCGGCCAATCAATAAGCTTTGCCTACTACTGGAATCAAAGAAGAATTGCCAGCTATAATGAACACTCACCTGACCATGTTATTTGTTTTGTAATTGTGTAGACACAATTAGGGGCCGGTGTAAGGGCCATATGAGTGTTTTGGTTATGGATTATTATTATTATTATTATTATTATTATTATTATTATTATTATTATTATTATTATTATTATTATTATTATTATTATTATTATTATTATTATATCAAATAGAAGGGTATGATTTAAATGTGAATGTTATGATTTCTGTGTAGCCTAAAGGGGAATGCTTGCCCAGTGTTGGCCTATTCTCAGTTGTATTGTGGTGGTTCACCTGGCGAGGCAGACCAGCCACTGCGCAGCTGAGGGCATAAATTGGTGATGGGAATCAGCTGGGGGGGTGTAGAACGGGGAAAGGGCACACAGTTTTCTGACCGCTTATAGGATCGCTTCTGATAGTTTTGGATCACTTAAGAACGTTTTTGGATCGCTTTGGTCCCATCTTCAATGTAAAGATACTTTTCTAAATAAATCGGATATCTGTGGTATCTGACAACGGAACTGAAGGTGTGGAGACTATCATTGAAACGAAAGCGCGTACGGAATACCTCCCCGACTACAAGTTGAGTGGGAGCTTGTTCCAAGATGGCGGCAAGCACACTTCCCCATTTGTTTGGTGTCTGAGAAACTGTGTTTCATTCACTTTAATTGAGCTTAGGTTCTTAAAAGCTTGATGGTTCTACGTTTGTTTGGGTTATACTTTAAAAAAGCTTTTGAAGTTATACTTTAAAAAGTATTTTTTTCTTTAAGCTATACTTTAAAAAGTTATATCCAGATGCCTCCTGAGAAGAAAGAGATGGATCCGGAGAAGGAAGACATATCGGCTGTCATGAATAGACTGGAAGAGCTGGAAACAAACATCAGTGCAAACATGGATGAAAGAATTTGTCTGATGCAGAACAAGATTACAGACCAAATTGACGCACTTCGTAAGTCAATAGATGGCAAGATTGACAAAAAGAATTACGCACTACGTGTGTCCATAGATGGCAAGATTGACAAAATGCGTGTGGCTTTGGAGGCAAAAATAACGGCGGAAATAACGCAGAAAATTAAGGACACAAAGAAGGATATGACGGGCTACGTTGACCAGAGTGTGGGTGTTATGGTACAGAGAATGACCGACATCGAGAGGAGTGTGAAGGAAAGAACCCCGCAACTCAGCCCATTTGGATTCCCCCAGGAGAGTGACGAGAGCAGCGAGGACCTGAAAACCAATATAGGGGCACTGCTGCGTGATGGCCTTGGATGTGAACCAGTACCTGACGTAGTCGCGGTGGAGCGTCTCCGAGCCAGGGGAGCTAAACCGGGGCTCGTGAAATTGGAGCTGCGGTCTCTACGTGAGAAGATAGCAGTGCTTCGCTTGAAACGCAACCTTAAAGGGGAACTATCTTATAAATGGCCTTTTTGAGTGTTTAGCATTGTTTCCTAGCTATGTGAACTTATATTAATATGATCTATGTCTCAAAATTCTCATATTGGCGCATTCTTCCAATTCTCCTCTCACAATATTCACCCTCACTGAACTGAGTCGTTTGAAAATGTGCCTATATGTGATGTCATATAGTCACTGCTGCATGTTAATGTTCAGGCGAACATGACGCTGCACAGTGGTTTAGGAGCCCAGGCTCAAAACAGCTCGAGATCTTGAGGTAGAAAAATGCTGTTTTTGAGGACTTGATTAGAAATACAAAACAATGAATAAAAAAAATATATATATTACAGAGGTGTTCCATAGACTCACAGGAATTGTGTAAAAGTGCCCAAATAGTGAAAGAAATAGTAAAATAGTTCCCCTTTAAGGAAAATGAAAAGTACCAGCATGTTTACGTGTCTGCAGCGAAGTCACACACAGAACGGCTGGTTGACCTCAACTTCAGAACGCTTCTTAAAGGAATCCCAACGGGGAAGGATTACTTTCTGACGGGGAATGGACGCCTAATGAAGAGGACAGTTGAGAAGGGCAAGCCCAGCCCCTGGTATCTGTGAGTAAAGAATTTCGACTGGTACACTGGAATGTTAATGGGGGACATCATCAAACCATGAACTTAGAACTGTACTGCTAAACTCCTTAAAACCAGATTTTATTTCCTTGAATGAGACTCATCTTTCCACAGACTTGCTTGAGTTCAATGGCTTCACCTGGTTTGGTTATAATCGGGTTGCTCACAGAAGAGCGGTTAAAGCCTCTGGCGGCGTTGGTATTTGTGTAAAGAACACTATTTTTGATACATTCTCAGTTATTATTGTGGACAAAGCCTACGATGGAATTCTTGCTCTACGTTTTGAACACCGGGAGACAAAGTATTCTTTCATTATCATTTCTTGTTATCTGTCACCGGAAACCTCACATTGGGGACGTACAGTAATGCAGACTTTTTCTTTAACCATTTACTGACGTTATTGTATACAGTTAATGCAGATGCTACTTATTTGTGTGGTGATTTAAATAGTCGCATTGCAGATCTGAGAGATTATGTGGAGGCAGATGACATCCTGCCTAGATCCGCTTTAGATCTGACTGTAAATAAACATGGACAATCCTTCATTGAATTTTTAAAAGACTCAAAATGCTGTGTAGTAAATGGGAGATTAAACTCTGACAAAGATAATTTCACTTCAATTTCTATAAAGGGGAAAGCTGTTGTGGACTACATTGTAACTCCTCACGTTGACTTGAAATCATGCATTGAATTTAGTGTTTATACACCAGCTGAACTTGTTGGCTCTGAAGGTGCAAATCTTATTGATATCCATAGTAGATTACCTGACCATTCAGTACTATGCCTACACTTTCGGGCCGGTGACTCAGTTAATATCCAGAGCAATCTCACCAGATGGCAGTATCGTCTACCATTTGAACTCGGATAGTCTAGTTCAGACAGTGTCTGTCAATTATCCCTTTCTGTCCTGACTTGTTCTATGGGGGAGTAGCTCTTCCAAAGCAATCGAAAGCAGATCTGCTCGCCTCAGAACCTATAGTGTCCAGTAGACACGTGTAATTACATATAAACTTGTAATCGCGATCGCCGATGGGATCATTGGAATTATTCTTTTTGGATGACCTTCTGGCTAAGGTAAGGACCCCCTATGTCTATTTTACCGAATGTGAAACGTGTTTATGTAACGATCACAGCGGCTTACTGTACAGTCATGGACGACGCTTTGTCTAACGATCGGATTTTCGGGGTAAGACTACCCCCCCCCCCCTTGATGATTTTGTGAAGGTACATATGTACATGTTATATATACCTTTGATTTGGGATTATTTGGGGGTTCAAGGAATCAACCAGAACGATTCGGGCTTATTGCACATAAAGCGTCCTATCTCGCAATCTGGAAAAATACTGGATTCTTTCAGAAATGGGCGATGTTCAGCGTGTAATAAACTACAAACTACAGTGTGTAGAAACGAACGCCTTTTTACATGTTGTACTGCAAATAGTGTCTGTCAAATGAGCCATACCATTTCCCCCATAGCTATAATATAGAATATACAAATAGCTCTGCAAAGATCATGAATTATCGTGAAAACAGTCATGAAAAGCTGGCCTACTGACCGCAGGATGCACGGCCAGCGTGGCAGAGATAGAGTTAAGTAAAAACATAATCATACTGTATGTTGACGTGGGGGGGGGGGGGGGGGGGTTATCGATTAGTATTCGAATAGTTCCCAGTGACTATCGAATAGCAATTTTGTGAGTTTTGCCCATCCATAGTAAGCAATGGAGTAAAACAGGCCCATATTTTGACTCGTGATAGGTTTACAAAAGTCTAAAGAGCGTATTTTCCATCTCCTTAACACAACGTTTAGATGGTTAAAAAAAAATCTCCATTGGAGCTTCAACTCATGAGCGTCGAGGAAAATTAAACAGAAATTCTACATGTCAAGGCAGCCCGTTGACTGATAGGCCAGAGTGATCTAACCAAACAATATATAAGGGCCACTAATGGAAGATATGGGTCAGCCAACGTTATGAATGAGGATACGGTGTAACTACTGTGTTTGACATATGAGGTGATGGTGTGAGCGATGAACAAAGTAACTCACAAACACTCAAACGTATGACTTGTCAGGGACCGGGACATGCCCTTACCACAGCAGTATGATGTTGGATTTCAGTTTTGCCATGGTACCGGCCATTGTATGAATAATTTACCATGGTGCTACCATGATAAAATATATGTATCACCATGGTACGACTTTTGCACTTTCACTTTTTTTTTTAAATACCATGATAATTATTCGTAAGGGTTTCTCATTTTCTTTTTTTTTATCTACTTTTTCTCCCATTTTTTAAATTTTTCTCCCATCCCAATTTCGTATTGTCCAATTCTACCCTCCCCTGTCTCGAACGCTGTTAGGCCATGCCTCCCACTGGCCGGCTGCAATGTGGACGAAGCCTTGCATTACGTGTCCCCTCCGGTACACAAGGAGGCAGCCGTCGCATCTTTTCACCTGCACAGCGCAATCTCTCAGCGGCGAGGGAGGGACACGCCGCCCCCGTTGCTTCCTGATTCTGCTACGCAGGCGCACCAACCGACCTGTAGGAGTCGCTGTCCACAACGTCCTATCCCCACCCACCAGCTTCCCACCCCTAACACTGCCAATTGTGTTAGTATGAACGACCAGCCAAGCTGGTAGCAATGCAGAGAGTTGGGCTCGAACCCAGCATCTCCTGCATTAGTGGCGAGCACCTTGCCCACTGCGCCACTTAGCCGCCCCCAGGGTTTCTCATTTTCTATGAGAGGATTAAAGATCTCTTTCCCATTATTTGACACCATTCTGTTCTATCGCACAGTGCAGTAAAGGTTCAGATTCAGTTATAGCTACTAGCAAATATGCCGCTAACATTACTAGAGCAAGGAAATGTAACCCTTGAAAATATGTACTACTAGTCACATTAGCCAACATTAGCTCTAACATTTATAAATTATACAATCTTTGATAACATTAGCGAGCGTTAGCTGTAATGATTTGGTGGTTAACAGGACTGACTGGTGTCAAACACTTCAAATATATGTAATGCTATGGTAGATACTAGATCCCATGGCCCGCAAGAAAATGTTTACAGTTCTCTAAAATTGTAGGTAGCAGGAGTGGTTAAAGTTACGGTTAGTGATTGTTTCATAAACAACTTTTTAAGGTTCAAATGATGAGGACTTATTGGCTTTGCAGCTTGGCCCAAAACTGACGACACCCAATACAACGCAGATGACACCATATGATCTAGCATCAACTTAATACTAGAGGCACTTTTCACAGCAGACATTCTGACAATAGATAAAACAATAGCCGGGTAAAACAAATGTGTAACCATAGATACAGAATAATGAGTATTCTATGGGTCATTATACCAAAACTTGCCATTTTGTGTCCCTCAAACTAAACTGTTCTGTATATCTGAATAAACAATACAAATATATATATATATATATATATATATATAATTTAGTTTCCATGATATGACTTGTAGCATAAAAACGAAGGCTGTCAAAGTTAATGCGTCATTAACTCAATGGACGCCACAGACTTGAGCATCGTTTGTTCCTACCACGCCCAGCTCTAAGAGATAGGAATAAGTGGCGGTGTTTGCAGGGCTGTATTCTATATTATAGCTATGGATACAATACTATGGCCCATTTGACATCAACTATCTATCGTTCAATATGTGAAAAAGAAAAATGTCATCCATACATTCCCGTTTTATACCGTGGTGAATATGAGTATAGTTTTAGAGTGATCCTGTCTAATCCCAGAAAACTACGCTATGCAGCAATACGTGCATTTCACTAAAAGCGTTGCCGTTTCTCGCCTGGACACGGTACTATTTCCAAATAAATATTTTTTGATGCTTTGATCGTCACCAATACGTTGGCATACGTTGTGGAGTAACGTTACACACACATGTTGCCATCGAGGTGAAGTCATGGTTGGATCACAGCAGGATTGATATAATTTAATCCTTACCTTCACTAGGAGGTACCCCAAAAAGAATATTCCAATTGTCTGATTGCGAGTCCAAGTACCGGTGTCCATCGTATCGCCAACATAATCCACCACAACAGATGCATCGGAGGCATTTGACGCTTCTCAATGGGTATCGGGATACCCGCCTGCCTTGCCCGACAAAGAAAAGTGGGCCCGGAGACATTTGATCGACGCACAGGCCAAGATATAATGTTTCAAAGGGTGCTCGATACTGCCACCTGGGTGGATGCGGCCGGTATTGCACTTTGGCATTCTCAGGATGATTCCCCATGTTAACCCCGAGTCTGTGTGCCTGTAATGAATGGAAATATCGAATAAAAGAAATAACGATGAAAACCCGACTATACTCTGGTTTTCGGGGGTCCTGGTGCTCAACGCATGGCGAGATAACCCGACTATCATCGGGTCTGGCGTCCAAAGAGTTATCGTGTTAACGCACAATTCTGTTAACGCCACCATTTTTCTTAACGCATGATTAGCGTTTTAGAAAAAAAAGAAAAGACTTCACTCATGTGTATTATTGATACTCTCATTGATACTATGTTTGTTTCTGACTCAAAGTGTGTGTGTGTGTGTGTGTGTGTGTGTGTGTGTGTGTGTGTGTGTGTGTGTGTGTGTGTGTGTGTGTGTGTGTGTGTGTGTGTGTGTGTGTGTGTGTGTGTGTGTGTGTGTGTGTGTGAGAGAGAGAGAGGGAGAGAGAGAGAGAGAGAGAGAGAGAGAGAGAGAGAGAGAGAGAGAGAGAGAGATGTGTGATGAGGAAGGGGCAAGAGCGAAAGAGAGCTGGGAGAGTGTGTGTGTGTGTGTGAGAGAGAGAGAGGGGGGGGGGGTGTGAGTCCTTTCCCCTATTATTTCATGCACACTTTATTCATTGTCTTAAATTATAATTTTCTTTTAAAGGGGACATGCATTATAAATGTATTTTTTCAGTGTCTAGCATTGTATTATAGTAATAGGAGTTAGTATCAATGTGTCTGTGTCTCTAAATACTATATTGGCGGATTGCCGTCATTCAGGTCATTCATTTCCTGCTCCATTTAATCAGGTCGTTCTGATTTGACTCGCTTCGTGACGTCATGTGGCGAGGATGGAGCGGATAGTGATCCGATTGGCTCTGTGGTTGTAGCGCACCAAACGGGGTTTGACAGAGAGCGGGCGAGAGAGAGAGAGGGAGAAACAGATACACCCTCACGACAGAGCACACATACACACACGCGCGTCGCGCTGTCATCTCTCGGTCTGTCGCTCTCTCAGTCTGTCGCTCTCTCTCCCCCTCTCTATCTCTCTCTCTCTCGATTCGGGAGCATAACTAACACCCCGTCTATCTATGGCTGTAGCGCACAGTGGAAGACTTCCTCAAACGGGAGAGGGAGAGAGAGAAAGAAAAGGGGACCTGCATATCTCACACACGCAGCTTTGTTTACACAGTGCTCCGTGTCTCTCGCGCTCTCTCTCTCTCTCTCTCTCTCTCTCTCTCTCTCTCTCTCTCTCTGTCTGTCTGCCACTCGCAGAGTGTGTGGATGACTGTCACTGAAAGTGCTTATGGGCGGAGCCCAGCCAATAACGGGCTGAAATCCTGAGGCTGGAAAATGATGCTTTTGAGTACTCCATTAGAAATATAAAACAATGATTTTTTTTTTTTAAATAAACCTTACAGATGTCTTCCATAGACTCACAGGAATTGTGTAAAGTTGCCCAAATAGTGCTAGGAATAGCAATGCATGTCCCCTTTAAGTAATTTTGTGCATCACTCTGTTTTGAATTTGATGCAAATTTGCAATGCATGAGGGTCATCCTTTTGTGTTAAATGGCTGCATAAAGCAAGCATTTGTTGACTCTCATGTTGATAAGAGTAGTAAAACTTGAAAAAGATCCGTTTAAGGTAGATAAATTTTTTTTTTAAGAAATGCGATTAATTTGCGATTAATCGCGAGTTAACTATGGACAATCATGCGATTAATCAGATTAAATATTTTAATCGATTGACAACACTAATAAACACTAATAAAAAATCGATATTTTTTTCTTTTTTAGACACTTGAAAATCAAACATTAACACTTTGAGTGCCGACAACGTGTATTGTCGTCTTATCATGCCCCCCGTTGAGTGCCGATGACATGTATTGTCGTTTGATTTTTTTATTAGCGATCTGAATTCATATTTCATCAACCGAGTCTCCCGTTGGTACAGCAGACCCTCTAGGAGCTCAGATGGGAAAATACCGCCCCCTATCGTCTATCCCTGTGTAACTGCAGGCCATTCGATTATACTGCTGGATCTGTGGAGGTGGAGCTCCACTGTGCTGGCAAGCCGTCTGATGAACATGGAAGTGATCGCGAGTTGGAAAGCAGCGTGGAATATATATTTACAGCAGCCAATAATCAATCAATAAACGCGATCGATATTTGGAATGGCGATCAGGAATTGGAATAATCTTTTTGGAGAACATCTGATCTAAGGTAAGGAGTCTATGTTACCAGTTTTAGGATAATCAGAGCTGTATTCACTGAGATATCAGCATGTGCCGTGTGTGTGTGTGTGTGTGTGTGTGTGTGTGTGTGTGTGTGTGTGTGTGTGTGTGTGTGTGTGATGTTGAGGAAATGAGAGAATAGATTTTTCAGCCCGCTTCTATAGCGTACATAAGTACACATATACTATCGATAATCTAGCGTTTATTTGAAAACGATTCATAAATAGGCCGACAAATGACAACGTGTCTAGTGTATTCGAGAATATTCCAATAAATGCCGTTTATGGGGGAATCTTTAAATTTTCCGGAAATTTTCGAGAGAACGATAGCTTTTCGAAATGCTATAAAAAGGATATGAACCGATTAAAAAAACAATCCGTTTCGACAATGTTGACTGCAAACAAGTCATTGATAAGCGACGGGCAGATTAGACACAGTCATAATTTAAAACATAGATTATGCGTTTTTAACGCTAACATTGAAGTGGATGATGGCATTCAAGGGGGTAAAAAGGAAAACAAGGCCAGCACTGATAGTGTTAAGAATGGGAATCTTTTCATATAATGACTCCTATAGCTATTGTTACAGAATAGTGAAAATTATATGTCTATGGTTACATCTTTGTTTACCCATCTATAACAAATCAAAATGGTCACTGTAAAAAGGGCCTAACGTCATTTACGTTTAAATGAAGTCATACTATGGGGTTAGCTATTGTTTGAGCATTCGCTGTGGGGCCAGTGGTTACCTCTGAAGCTGGGCGATCTCTTGACTGATATCATCCAGCTCCTTAATGCCTGTAAACTCCCCCGAACCCACCGAACTAGAACTGTCCTGTAGGGAGATACAAGAGATAGAGAGGGCGTAGAGAGAAAGAGAGAGGGTGGGGTAGAAAGAGTGGAAGGGAGAGAGAGAGAAAATGAAGTGACGGGGCGGAGATAGACAGAGTTCATGCTGATAAAGTGATGAAACTCATGGAAACATACCAGCCAAAAAAAAGGAGAGAAGAGATTGTTCAGTTGATATAGAGGAGAAAGAGACTGTTTAGTTTATATAGAGAGACTGTTCAGTTGATATAAAGAAGAAGGAGACTGTTTAGTTGATATAGAGAGGAAAGAAATACTGTTCTGTTGATAGAGGAGAGAAAGCGACTGTTTAGTTGATAATTATAGAAAGATAAGAGACTGTGCAGTTGATATAGAGAGGAGAGAAAGATACTGTTTAGTTGATATAGAAAGATAAGAGACTGTTCAGTTGATATAGAAAGATAAGACTGTTCAGTTGATATAGAAAGATAAGAGACTGTTCAGTTGATATAGAAAGATAAGAGACAGATTAGTTGATATAGAGATAAGAGAGACCGTTCAGTTGATAGAGATAAGAGACTGTTCAGTTTATATAGAGATAAGACTGTTTAGTTGATATAGAGGAGAGAAATAGACTGTTCAGTTGATATAGAAAGATAAGACTGTTCAGTTGATATAGAAAGATAAGAGACTGTTCAGTTGATATACTGTAGAAAGATAAGAGACTGATTAGTTGATATAGAGATAAGAGAGACCGTTCAGTTGATAGAGATAAGAGACTGTTCAGTTTATATAGAGATAAGACTGTTTAGTTGATATAGAGGAGAGAAATAGACTGTTTAGTTGATATAGAGAGGAGAGAAAGAAACTGTTCAGTTGATATAGAGAGGAGAGAAAAATACTGTTGAGTTGATATAGAAAGATAAGAGACTGTTTAGTTGATATAGTCTTTCGTAGCAGACTACAGAGAGTGGCCCGTTCAGCCGAACGCACAATTGGAGGTGGACTTCCCACTCTCCAGGACATTTATAACAAGCGTTGCAGGGCCAAGGCTAAGAGAATAATCAAAGACTCTAGTCACCCAAACAACTGCCTCTTTGAACTGCTGCGAGGCAAGCGATACCGGAGTCTCATGGCCAGTACAGAGAGACTCAGAAGGAGCTTCTATCCCCAGGCCATCAGGATGCTCAACGACAATGACACTATTTAACATCCCATCATCTACACTCACAGCACACATCCACACGCACACACTCACTTTAAATAAACACTCACCATAGCACCCACTCTACTCACTTTAAACACTTAAACACTTTAATACACTTTATATTTATTAGCAAAGAGATTTGCAGTACAATTCATACCTCATTGCACCTTACCCTAAGTTGTACCTGATCCCATTGCTGCATTGTACCTCACTGTTACTCTTTTTTTACTCTGTATTGCATATTGTATATATGTATATTGATTGACTGAACACTTTTTGTTTACGTACTTTTTCTATGTTATACTTTTTATCTATTTTATCTAGCACACTCTCAGGTGCTCATACAGAAAAAGCATTTCATGGAAAAGTATTCTGTATTTTACTATGACAACTATTAAAGAAACTTGATATAGAGAGAGACTGGTCAGTTGATATAGAGATAAGAGACTGTTCAGTTAATATAGAGAGGAGAGAGAGAGACTGTTCAGTTGATATAGAGAGGAGAGAGAGACTGGTCAGTTGATATAGAGGAGAGAGAGACTGTTAAGTTGATATAGAGGAGAGAGACTGTTCAGTTGATATAGAGAGAGACTGTTAAGTTGATATAGAGGAGAGAGAGACTGTTCAGTTGATATAGAGAGACTGTTAAGTTGATATAGAGGAGAGAGAGACTGTTCAGTTGATATAGAGGAGAGAGAGACTGTTCAGTTGATATAGAGGAGAGAGACTGTTAAGTTGATAGAGATACTGTTCAGTTGATATAGAGGAGAGAGAGACTGTTCAGTTGATATAGAGGAGAGAGACTGTTAAGTTGATATAGAGGAGAGACTGTTCAGTTGATATAGAGGAGAGAGAGACTGTTCAGTTGATATAGAGGAGAGAGAGACTGGTCAGTTGATATAGAGGAGAGAGACTGTTAAGTTCATATAGAGGAGAGAGAGACTGTTCAGTTGATATAGAGGAGAGAGAGACTGGTCAGTTGATATAGAGGAGAGAGACTGTTAAGTTGATATAGAGGAGAGAGAGACTGTTCAGTTGATATAGAGAGAGAGACTGTTCAGTTGATATAGAGGAGAGAGAGACTGTTCAGTTGATATAGAGGGGAGAGAGACTGTTCAGTTGATATAGAGAGGAGAGACTGTTCAGTTGATATAGAGAGAGACTGTTTAGTTGATATAGAGATAAGAGACTGTTTAGTTGATATAGAGCGATAAGAGAATGTTTAGTTGATATAGAGAGATAAGAGACTGTTTAGTTGATATGTAAGGGATAATGTATAGCTACGAGGTCATTGTCGCAAAATAATTGACCGACACAGAGTTTAGAATACCGAGGCGCCTCGCCGAGGTGTTCTTTAAACATAGTGAAGGTCAATTATTTTGCGACAATGACCGAGTATAGCTATACATTATCCCGCTTATTACATGGCTAACTTACTAACAATATACTTCATTTTACACCATCGACAAGATGAGATCAAATGCAGACGCAGTTCTGTTCTGTCGCTCCGCCCTGTCATCACCGGCAGCTTCCCCGGCAGCCGGCAGTGTCTGATTGCACTGATGTCAGTGGGCTTGATTGCGAACAGCTGCACACAGCGGTCATTATTGCTGGGCAGAGGTCCGTTATCGAGTAATAATGGACCTCTGAGGAGCGCTATTGACCAATCACAATCAAGCATTTCGGCGAATTAAAACGCCATGTAATAAAGAGAGATAAGAGACAGTTCAGTTGATATAGAGAGAGACTGGTCAGTTTATATAGAGATAAGAGAGACTGTTGGTGAGGTGGGCAGGTGGGGTGGGCAGGTGGAATGGGCAGGCGGGATGGGCAGGTGGGGTGAGCTCTGGGGAGGCCGGTCACCACTGTTAAGAGACAATGACACATGGGCAACTTTTTGAGCCAACAATTGATGGGTGATATTAGCTTTTAGCAGAGACAGAGGGTAGGGTTTTTATAGTGTAATGTTTGGCTACCTTAAATCATTGAACTAGAGAGAGAGAGAGAGAGAGAGAGAGAGGCTCAGCCCCCCCCCCCCCCCCTTTCCTCACAAACTCGAAACTTAAGCTGGTGTCGTGGAGTCACTCCGCTATGAGCGTTTCCAGGCTTAGCTTACTTAGCGTTAGCGGCTAACGTTAGTTCAAGATTCAAGATTCAAGAGTTTTATTTGTCACGGCATACAAGTATACAATGAAATGCGGGTGGTCTTGCCCGCAACGATGTGCAATACAGTGGTACAACATATAATAGAATCCAATAAAAACAACATTGTGCAATAACAGGTAACAGGTAACATGGTGTGACATCTCGGTATCTGTACATAGTTATTTACAGAGCATATACAGATACAGCACTCAAAACTCAAACCTCTCATGCCTCTCTACCACTCTCTACCACTCCTCTATTGTTCTTGACCGGGCCAGATTTCACACCTCCACTTCCTCCCACAGGCTGGGCAGATTTTCATCTTACATTTTTATTCGTCCCAAATGTCCCAGCCCCATCAGATTTCTTAGCTTTTTTCACTGTTTACTTATCATGCATTGCAACACTAATATATGGTCAGTACCCCAAGTCAGACTGCCCATATAAAAATTATTTTGGGGGTCTGAGGGCAGTAGCCCCCGACCCCCTCCCTGGGGAAGCACTTAAGTTAACTACTCTCCCTTTGTTCCCCCAGCCAACACCCCCGGAAAATTAACACCTGAGTAGACTTAAGTGGCACACAAGCAGCAACAAGCAGCAGACAAGCAGCAGAATTGGTTTGATTTTTGAGCGCTGCGTCTGACATGCTAGGTAGCTTTGGTAGTGCAATACACTGTTTCTGTTGCTATACTAATTTAAAGTGGCCTTTCCTTTTGGTCATAAGTGTGGTTGTGTGCGGCATGAGCTTATTAGCGTCTAACGTTAGTTAGCTTAGCTTAGTTAGCGTTAGTGGCTAATGTTAGTTAAGGTTTTTACCGCAACGTGGACATACAGGAATGGCGAGGATGCAAAGTATGTTAACACTTTAATCGCCGGAGACGCCGAAACTCGTCATTCCCCGCCATGCTCATTCTGCCGAAGACGCCGTAACACGTCTTTGATATCAATATTTCATATTTCTCCCCCGGGGACCTGAGATATACTGCTGAGCTCCACTCAACTCTCTAACGGTTCAAGAGCGCCATCTGGTGGCCGATCGGCAGATCGCCCAACAGGAAGTGATCTGTGGATGAAGTGGTGCTCACCCATATTTCGTCCGGGCACTCGCTATCGTTAGAGGGACTCCATCTTGACACAGTGAACACCGATCGGTGCAAATAACCCGATAAACAACATGATTTGGACGTATATACTATTATACAACCTGGAAATGGATCGGGTATTTCTACATCCCATAATAGGAATATCTCTGCTCCACGCTCATCGCCCAACGGCGCGAGGAAGATACGGTAAGATCCAGCGTTATTTTCCAACGTGTTCTTTACTAACTGCTCTGATGATCATATCACCCACACTAGATGAATGATATAACGTTGCCCACGGAATTATAAACGACCCCCCACCCATCCGGTCAACATCAGATCATACTCCTAGAAGCACATCCAGTTGAAATTTTTTATCTCGCACAGATTCCATACCAAACTGTATTTGATCATCAATATAATGCATTTAGGGCTATAAATCAAGTTCTGGAGAAAGCTGCAGAAAACGATAAAAACATACTTATACTTTAGACCGTATTTTAGTATGAATATGTGAATGAAAAAGTATAACGTTGCTACACCCTGAACAATAGATATAGGACATTGAATGGGCCATAATAATGTCAATTTTGCAATACAATTTAAAAAGTTATAGCCCTGCAAAGAAGGGGAACTTCTCCATAGACAAATAGAGATGGCGAGGGATGGTAAATTATGAATTTAACCATGGCGATCAAAGTGTTAAGACACATTGGACCTGTTGCTCGCGCTGTTCTGTGTCTATTATGAAATGACAATTGCATGTCATTGAAGGTCCGCGCTGGTCTGAAATGACAATTGCGCGTACGTAATTTAATTAAGGCTTTTACCGCAACGTGGTCAAACAACAGACATACAGGAATGGTGAGGATGCAAAGCATGTTAGACACATTAGACCCGTTGCTCGCGCTGGTCTGTGTCTATTATGAAATGACAATTGCATGTCATTGAAGGTCCGCGCTGGTCTGTATCTATAATTAAATGACAATCGTGCGTCATTGGAATTCAGATTATTTTCTAACTGGGCAGGTTTTAGGTACCGAAATGTGGCACCGATTGATCTAACGTGAATCGCTACTCGGTAGTACCGACGTAATTCGGTCGGTACCCTTAACCCATTCTCTGCCACCACTTTGATCATCCTAAAGTTTAAACCATTCTCTGCCAGCGCTATTTGGAGATGTTCACCTTCTTTGCAGGGCTATAACTTTTTAAATTGTATTGCTAAATTGACATTACTATGGCCCATTCAACATGAATTATCTATCGTTCAGGATGTAGGAACGTTTTACTTTTTCATTCACACATTCATACAAAAATACCGTCTAGAGTATAAATATGTTTTGATCGTTTTCTGCAGTATTTCATAGAACGTGAGATATAGGCATAAATGCATATATTAGATTATCAAATGCAGTTTGATACCGATCCATGCTATATTAAAAATGTAAACTGTACATGGTCCTAAACGTTATGACTGATCATCTGCGGGTGAACGGAGGGGGGGGGGGGGGGGGGGGGGGGGTAGTTTATAATTCCGTGACCGACGTTAAATGATTTATGTAGTATGGGTGATATATTGATCAGAGCAGTTTGTATCAAAAATGATAAAGAAAACCGCTGAAACTCACGTCCATCTCCTCGTACCGTTGGGTGATGAGAGTGGAACAAACAGATCCCAGTTATGTGGTGGGGATCGAGGCGATCCAGTTCCGGTTTGTATAATACTAATATACGCCCAAATCATGTTGTTTATTGAGTTATGGCAACGATCCATGTCCACGGTGTGTGGATTGAGTCCCGGGATGATAAAACGAGTGGCCGGACGGAATTAGGGGACAGACCGAGCTGAAACAGGCATTTCCGGTTTGGCAACTCGCCGATCGGCCACCAGGTGGCGGTATTGAAGTGTTGCAGAGTTGTGATGGCTCCTGCAGCATATGACAAGGCTCCGTGGGTGAAATATGAATTCCATGACGAAAATATGAAATATGAACTTGAAACACGCTGTACAGCGATATTGGCAGACAACGCATGGCGGGCAATAACGCTGAACAGCGATTTTGGCGGGTAATGGGTTAAAAGTAGAGTTCGGTACCCAACCCTAAGTATGTGTAAACAGCAGTATGTATAAACAGTATGTGTAAACAGCAGTATGTGTAAACAGTACGTGTAAAGAGCAGTATGTATAAACAACAGTATGTGTAAACAGCAGTATGTGTAAACAGTACATGTAAACAGCAGTATGTTGTGTAAAGAACAGAATGTGTAAAGAACAGAATGTGTAAACAGCAGTACGTTTAAACTACACTGTAGGTTACGTTTCTAGGCCCTGCAAAAACTAAATTATCTGATATGTACAAAATATACGTATCACTAGTATATCACTAATATATGGATGCGACTGCACCCAAGACACATTGAGATCTGATCACAAGTGGACAGGTCTAACTACAGGTGCAACTGCACCCAAGACACATTGGGTCTCATTCCCGAAATTTTTTCAAAGATATATTCTGGAAGACTTATCTTGGAACCACTGAGACATAATCTATGACAAGTACACTCTGAGTCCTGAACGTGCTGGTAATATGTCTTAAGTGGCTGAAAAGGTCGCACAAATTATATTATCTGATATCTGCTTGGAGAATGGCATTAGACGCTCCGTTAGCATAGCTTAGCTTCATCACTGGAAGTGAGGCAGGACAGTAGCCTTACAGTGCCTTACAGTGTATTGCAAGGTCTGACATTGACCAAACTTGATATGCATGACCTTGGTGGGCTCTAGGTCAACTCCTGAAAAGGGGGTCAATGTCAGACCTTGCAATCAAAAGTTAGGGGGCGCACTGAAATTATGGCAAGGGTTATTAGCCCCCTAACTTTTGATTGCAAAGTCTGACATTGACCCCCTTTTCAGGAGTTGACCTAGAGCCCACCAAGGTCATGCATATCAAGTTTGGTCAATGTCAGACCTTGCAATACACTGTAAGGCACTGTAAGGCTACTGTCCTGCCTCACTTCCAGTGATGAAGCTAAGCTATGCTAACGGAGCGTCTATTCCCAAAGCTAAAATGCACGCACAGAGACAAAAAAGGTATGCATCTTCTTGTCTAACTCCAGGGAAGATGTTAAATAAGCTAATTTCCAAAAAAAGTGGAGTTCCCCTTTAAATGGGCCGAAATCTGGCTAAGACGAAATATTTTGTCGTAACTTCGTTCAGGAATGAGGTCCATTGAGATCTGATCACAAGTGGACAGGTCTAACTCCAGGTGCGACTGCACCCAAGACACATTGAGATCTGATCACTCAGACCACTCAGACCATACCATCTCTCCACATACAGCGTAGACAGTGACTAAATCACATGGAATCTAACAGGGTCTCATGTGTGTCTGATTTGGGGGATCCTTCACGTGAGAGAGTAAGGAGAACCCCGGAGCTAAGAGATGGAGGGAGGAGAGAAGCAGAGAGAAGAGGAGGAAGAAGAAGAGGAAGAAGAGGAAGAAGAAGAGGAGGAAGACTCACCCGTCTCATCTCGGATAGAGCAGCCATCTCAGATCCTACTGGAGTCATGTAACCAGACATACTCTGTGCGCACGCACACACACACACAGACAGACACACACACACACACACACACACACACACACACACACACAGACAGACAGACAGACAGACAGACAGACAGACAGACAGACAGACAGACAGACAGACAGACAGACAGACAGACAGACAGACAGACAGACAGACAGACAGACAGACAGACAGACAGACAGACAGACAGACAGACAGACAGACAGACAGACAGACAGACAGACAGACAGACAGACAGACAGACACACACACACACACACACACACACACACACACACACACAGACACACACACACACACACACACACACACACACACAATTAGTTGATAATCGCTGCTATCGCAATGTTCTACACTACAAAAATAAATAAATAAGCAAATACTTCACCTACAAACACAGTACTGTTCACATATATAGCACAATATTGATGTAAAAGAAAACGTGTGTTACCCACCAGGACCGGGGTGCCTCTTTCTGACGGGGGGATCATGTCGACACTGAGCGCCTGCGGGGGGTCGACGCCCTTGATGACTTTCTGCTGGATGAGGTACATGGCCAAGGCAAACTGCTCCCGGGTCAGCTTCCCTATCTGCCTGGTGTCTGCCAGGGCCCTGGAAGAGGCAACAAGCAGTCTACGTTTACATTACGTCAGGGCGATAGACCCATATCTATGTAAAATAAAAAATTTAAATTGAGAGGAATTTTACATCTCTGATTTATCTTGTGACAAAGTTTCAGAGTTCAATCTTTTAGAGTTTTAGAGGAAAATTGTATAAAGAATTGCAGTAACTACGAAATCACTGCATAGTCAAATAACTTTAAAGGGGGGTACAAAGAAGTCAAGATTTAGAACAAGCTCGTTCTTTACACTATGAGAAAGGGAACTTTAATTCTAGAGCTTAGACAGGTCACACTGACATCAACAGTTGGTGGGGGTGTTGGGAGAGATTGGGGTATCTGGTCACATGACCTTCTACTTGTCAATAATCATTGATTTGTTGGCGTTATGTAATAACATCATAGCATTATTATTGTAAAGTTGTCATAAAATATGAAATTATTCAAATGGTATATGATCATTGAAAGAAGTAGTTTGTGTAATGTATACACAACAGATAGCCATGTACAATAATACTGTCTATATACCGTATATATATTTTCCTACATCTGTATGAATCTGCATCTATTCCTGTTTATATACTTGTATACTATATCTATATCTGTATAGATCCCATACCCACTCATAATAGTTATACCACTAGCCAATATGGCTTGCTATTATAGTGTATTCATAGTAATACTGTACATGCCAACTTCTTTTCATTGTACTACTTGTGCTGTACGATGACAATAAATGTAATATAATCTAATTCGATTAAATGTATTGTCATTATTTTGTGTGTGTGTGTGTGTGTCTGTGTGTGTGTGTGTGTGCGTGTGTCTGTGTGTGTGTGTGTGTGTGTGTGTGTGTGTGTGTGTGTGTGTGTGTGTGTGTGTGTGTGTGTGTGTGTGTGTGTGTGTGTGTGTGTGTGTGTGTGTGTGTGTGTGTGTGTGTGTGTCAGGGCTGTACGCTAAGCTTTTTCACTAGGGGCACAGGTGCCCCTAAATGAAAAATGTAGGGGGACTGAATCTTTTTTATGGGCACTTTTTTAAATAACAAAACCAATTTGTTTTTAATGAAAGTACTGTATATTATTTGTATGTCTCTAAATGTTTTGATGAATTGAAAATGGAGGACCCTTATGTAAACAAGCCGAAAGTCTTTTTCTGGTCTTCATCCTCCAGTCTTAGCAGTTGTTTATTGAGCTGTACTGTATTGTACCCATTCTGCAATCTGTTAATAACATTTTCAATCAATCAATCAGACAAATGTATAGAAAAGCTTTTATTATAAAATTCTTTCATATAACAATTTTTTTTTATTTATTGTTTAAGAAAATGTTTTAGCCCTATGCTTGACTATTATTTTAGGCATGGCAACAAATAAAATAATAATAATACAATTAATAAATAAAATATTAAATAAATAACGTCTCGGCTACACGTCTCTCGTTTTGTGTTACAAATTGGGCTCACCGATATGAACATAGGCCTCTTTACTTTACTATATTGAATGATTCACTAGACACAACAAGTAAATCCAGACACAACTCTCAGAGATCAAAGGACTTGAATATCTTGTTTAGTGAAGCGGGAATGATGGAGGTATGGAGAAACCTAAATGCAGGAGAAAGGAATTTTAGATTTTACTCATTACTCTGCGACGCACGAGGTACACTCTAGGCTAGACTTATTTTTAATAGATAAGAGAGAGAGACACAGGGTGGTGAGCTGCTCAATAGGAACGGCAGATATCTCAGACCACAATATGGTATATCTGAATCTGACCATACACTTGAACAACAGACAACGAGACACACTCTGGAGGCTGAACTTGGGGATTCTGAATGGGGAGGATCTCGTGAATCAGATCAGGAAGGAGATAACCAAATCTATTAAAAATAATGTGGACAGCCGAGTGAAACCGACCATCCTATGGGACACAATCAAGGCAATTATGAGGGGATACCTAATCTCAAAGACTGCACACTTGAATAAGTATAGGCAAATGAAATATGATCAATTACAGAGAGACTTGAGAAAACTCGAGCAACAGGTACAGGGAGGGGAGGGGGGGGGGTGACAGGCAGGGGTGCAGTCGTGCACACACGCGGTTACACGGCGTGTTATTAGTAGTCACTCAGGGCAGAAGTGCGCGCAATGATAAGTACCCAGCCGTTGTAGAAAGCTACCCGGCCAGCGGCCGGCACTTGTCACCTAGACTTTGCATAATAATAGGAACCTACGAGAAGGTGGGGGGCTGCTTGATCTCCATTGTTATGCATAATAATCATCTGTTCTGTGCGCAACTGAGGGAACATGTATGCGCGTGCGCGGGAGCGCGCGTGCACGTGGCGTGTAACCAGTTCCCATATTACGACTGCACCACTGGTGACAGGGAACAGATGAAGGGGATAAAATCACAACTTTAGGAGATGGGAAAAGGAGAGCTAGAGAAGAATTTAAGATACACAAAACAAACCTTCTATGAATCAGGCCCAAGGGCAACCAAGATCTTAGAAAAACGACTCAGGGCCCAGCAGAGTAGACATTTTATCCACAAGATCAGGGAACCCCAATCAGGAGAAGCGACTTATGAACCTGAAGAAATTCAACGTATATTCAAAGAATACTATGAAAAGTTGTACTCACAACCTGAGATGGAAGACGAGGAGAAAATTGTACAGTTTTTTATCATCCTTGGATCTCCCGAGTATAGGGAAAATCGATAATAAAGCCTTGATATCCCCCATCACAAAGTAAGAACTAGATATAGCCGTAGGAAGACTGAAAGCAAACAAAACCCCAGGGAGCGACGGGTTTCCAAACGAGTGGTACAAAATCTTTAAAGAAGACCTGGCCCCAGTAATGCTAGATTCTTTTAACTGGACACTTGTAAAGGCAGAAGCCCCCCCGTCCTGGAAAGAGGCGGTGATATCAGTTATACCAAAAGAAGGGAAGAATAAGGAACATTGCAAATCATATCGTCCCATATCGATGTTAAATGGGGATTACAAGCTGTTCACATCTATATTAACTAGGAGAATGGAGGACATCCTCCCTGACCTGATTCACGAGGACCAGACAGGGTTCATAATAGGCAGACAGACACAGGACAATGTTAGGCACACTTTACATGTGATAGAACAGGTGGAAAAACAACAACTCCCAGCAGCCTTGGTAAGTTTAGATGCGGAAAAGGCCTTCGACAGGGTCAGATGGTCCTTCCTGTTTAGGGTTTTGGAAAGATTTGGATTCGACGATCAATTCATCAGCTGTATAAGAGCTCTATACGACAATCCAAATGCCAGAGTAAAGATTAACGGTAGCTTGTCGGACAGATTCAAACTGTTCAGAGGGACGCGCCAGGGATGTTGTGCAAGCCCCGCCCTCTTCGCAATTTTCGTAGAACCATTAGCCCAAGCCATTAGAGAAAGTAAAGAAATTAAGTGTTAGAATAGCAAGGGGGGACCACAGGATAGGCCTTTTCGTGGATGATATTATAATATACCTCCAAAACCCAAACTTGACCTCCCCCAAGTTAATGACCATACTAAATGATTATGGCTGGATGTCAGGATACAAGCTGAATGTCGTGAAAACCCAGATTCTCACTTACAACTTCTCACCCAGTAATGGAATGAGGAAGGATTACAAACTGAATTGGGAAGCTGAATCAATGACTGTAGAAGCAGAAACTGACTTGTAGTATTTATATTATTGTTTAGTGTCTTATTTATGTTTGAACTCTAGGGGGCACCCCACCTCTATAACCTAGCTGATCACTGTAATTCATGCACCTGTTATGGGGATTCGTTTTTCCTACCTGTTTCACTGTTTGGAACTGATAGACAGAGCAACTGACAACTGCTCTAATTGAACCATTTAATTCACTATCATTCACCTTTGGACAATAAAACCCTGTAAACCGTACCAGCCGCAACTTGGGACATTCTTCTATATTTACATCACAAACTGTGTTACTGAGTAGAGAACTAATTAATTATGGGTGCATCGTGACGCCTGTCAGCACATTCGAGGAGTGACAGTCGGCCACTACAAAGTAGGAAAAACCATTGAAGAGGAAGTTATAGAAAAGCATTCAACTATCCAGAATCTCATTGACGAAGAGGATAAAGTACAAGACAACCTAGAATGGCACCCTTCCATGCTTGCTTGTAAAATGTTCCATGCTATCGTAAATAAGTGGATGTGTAAAGCTGCCTCCCTTCCTCAGGAGCAAGAAAAGGCACCATCCAGTTACAAAAGTAGCAAAAGGGGTCCAAACAGTCATAGAAGTAGTGTGAGCTCAACAACCTCATCTATGCTTAAAAAGACTCAAGCTGAAAAATCTGCCATGATGGCACGTCTTGCCAATTTAAAAGGGAAAACAACAGCTTGAAAAACTACAAGGACCGGCTTTTCTTTCACGAACAGTTTACCGAAGGCCAGGCAAAAGAGCTTGTAAGAAGTTGTCGGTATACAAACCACAAGATGGGTTACAACAAAGCCAAAAGACTGCTTGAAGGAAACTTCGGAAATAAACTCCTAATCGCAGCGGCTTGTATGGAGAAAGTTTCCAAGTGGACTACTATCAAAGGTGAGGACAAAAGGGCACTGCATGCCTATTCAATTGCTCTCCGTGGATGTCTAAACACAATGCAAGACATCGAATTTTTGGATGAGATGAGCACCCCATCTCAAATGAAGCTGGTGATCCTAAAATTACCATACAAGCTCAGGGAGAGGTGGCGAGCTACTGCTTATGACTTTTATGAACGTAAAAGAAAAAGGGCAAAGTTTCCTGAACTTGTTGCTTTCATAGAGCGACAGGCTAGAATAGCAACAGATCCTCTTTTTGGGGACATACAAGACCCTGCACCCAAAAAGGAACAAAGAGGAAGCAAACCGTTCAATGCAAAGTTCAAACCAGATTACAAGCGAAGTAGCTTTGCAACTATTACAACCCCTGGTTTCCATGACGAATGAAAGCCTTACTAAGGTTCAAAGCTAAGCGCTGACCGCTTAAACGCCATTGTGCGCAGACCGTGTGTATTCTGTGCAGGAGAACATGCAGATGAATCATGTAAAATGAACAAAAGACCTCACAAGGAAAAAATTGAATGCTTGATGTCTAAAGGAATATGCTTCGGCTGTTTAAATAAGGGACATAGAAGCAAAGATTGTTCGAACAGATTGAATTGTGATGTGTGCTCCCAAAAACATCCCAACAATTCTACACATATATAAAGGAAAAGATGAAGGACAAAAGACGGTTGAAACAAGTACGTCAATCAGCAGTGTAATGGTTTCTCTGGAAGCTCATGGCATTACCAGGGCCGGTGATGGCCAAACACTTTCAATCATACCAGTACAAGTGAAAATGTCCAACTCAACTAAAATCATCCAAACATATGCTTTCATGGATTCGGGGAGTACAGCATGTTTTTGTACTGAAGCGTTGAGACGGCAGTTGAATACGAAGGTAAAGAAAACACGAATCCTGTTGAGGACTATGGGCCAAGAGCAAGCACTTCATTTATCCCTGCTGGTCGACTTGAAGTAAGCAACATAGACAGTTCTGAGTTCTATGAGCTACCAAAGCTGTACATCCAAGATGAAATCCCTGTAGCCAAGGATCATATACCTACACAAGCTGCACTAGAAAGGTGGGACTACCCGAAGGAGATTCACCTGACAGAAGTTGATGTGCCTGTTGGACTGCTTATAGGAACCAATGCGCCACAACTAATGGAACCGTGGAAAGTCATTAACAGTCAGAATGAAGGACCTTATGCTGTTAAAACAGTGTTAGGATGGATAGTGAATGGATCACTAAACAAGGATGATGGAGATGGACTGCACTCATCTGTCACCACTAATCGGATTTCAGTAACAGACTTGAGCGATCTTCTCATGGGACAATACAACCATGATTTCCCAACAAGGAAATATGAGGAAAAGAAGGAAATGTCTGTTGAAGACAAAAGATTTGTGGAGATTATGTCGAACTCTGCTGTGAAAAGAGATGGACATTATCAGCTTGCACTTCCATTTAAGCAAAGGGAAACCAAAATGCCAAACAATCGCCATCTAGCAGAACAAAGAACGATGTCACTAAAGAGAAAGTTCCACCGGAATCCAACTTTCCACGAGGAATACAGAACATTTTTAGAAGGCGTAATACAGAAAGGTCATGCTGAGCCTGTGCCACAAGAAGAGCTCAAGGCTGACAGTGGAAAGGTATGGTACATACCACACCATGGGGTTCGCCACCCGAGGAAAGACACACTCCGTGTTGTTTTTTATTGCTCTCCCTCACTACAAGGAACTTCCCTGAATGACAATCTGATCCAAGGTCCCAACCTTACCAACACGTTACTTGGCGTTTTGATGCGGTTCAGACAAGAACCAACCCTCAGACTGCAACTATCTTCGCTTCCTATGGTGGCCTGGTGGGGACATCACTAAACCCCTAGCTGAGTTCAGGATGACAGTACACCTGTTTGGTGCTACATCCTCATCCAGCTGTGCCAGTTATGCCCTACTGAAATCTGCAGAGGACAACACAGAAGCATTCTCAGCCGAAGCAGTTGACACTGTTTGAAACAACTTCTATGTGGATGATTGTTTAAAGTCTGTTTCCACAGAAAAAGAAGCCGTGAGACTATGTGCAGAGCTAAAAGACGTATGTGCAAAAGGAGGCTTCAACTTAACCAAGTGGATAAGTAACAGCAGAACTGTGCTGGCTTCAATTCCTGAACAGGAAAGAGCCAAGGAAGTGAAGACCCTGGATTTGGAGAAACAAACTCTTCCCATCGAAAGAGCGCTTGGAATACAGTGGTGCATGGAAGAAGACACCATCAAGTTTCAAGTCAGCCTGAAACCCAAACCGGAGACTAGACAAGGTATTCTTTCCATTGTGAGCTCAGTCTATGATCCACTTGGGTTTCTTGCCCCCTTTGTTTTTAAAGCTAAACACATATTACAACAACTGTGCAAGCTTGATAGCGGATGGGATCAGGAAATTCCAGAGGCCTTCAGAAAACCATGGCAAAAATGGTTGATGGGCTTGAAGCAGATGGAAGACTTCAGTATCCCACGGTGTGTCAAACCCAAACAATTCAGGTCAATCCAATTTGCACAGTTACACCTCTTTTGCAATGCAAGTGAGATGGGGTATGGTGTCGTCGCCTACCTAAAAATGTCAAACAAAAATGATGATGTGCACACAGCCTTCATAATGGGAAAGGCGAGAGTGGCACCTCTCAAACAAATAACGATCCCTAGGATGGAGCTTACTGCAGCAGCCCTTGCTGTATGCATTGACCGAATGTTGACGACTGAGCTCAAAATCCCTCTTGAAAGTTCCATGTTCTGGACAGACAGTACGTCGGTACTAAAGTATATAAAAAATGAAAACCAAAGGTTTCACACCTTTGTGGCCAATCGGGTGAGCGTCATCAGAGAAGCAACAAATGTATCGCAGTGGAGGTACATAAACACCAAGTTGAACCCGGCAGACCACGCTTCTCGCGGTCTCCATGCTGAGGCATTCTTAAAGTGCGACACTTGGTGCAATGGTCCAGTTTTCTTGAAACATCCTGACCGACTTGCCGCCGACAATCCCGATGACCCTGAAATAAAGAAAGAAAAGGTCACCGTGAACGCAATCAATGAACGCGAACAAGAGGCAACAAGCAAAATGCTACTTCATTTTTCTGACTGGGGTAAACTAAGGAGAGCAACGTTATGGTTTTTGCACTTGAAAAGCATCTTGTTACAATTGAGTAAAAAGCGAAAGGAAGTACTTACCATTGTACAAGCACAACTGAAGGATGTGGACAAGCAGAAGCAGATGGTTGAAGCTGAGATGACAAGGTTCAAAGAGATGATGACTGTTATCACACTCACCATTGACGATCTGGAAGAGGCAGAGGAAGCTATAATACTCTTCTGTCAGAAACAACGCTTTTTGGAGGAACTGACACCACTGCAAGCCAATGGTTCTGTCAAGAAGAACAGCTCACTGTACAGACTTGATCCAGTCCTTGAAAATGGTATCTTGAGAGTTGGGAGACGATTGAACAAAATGGCAATGCCAGACGAAATGAAACACCCAGTAATTCTTCCCAAGAATCACCATGTCTCCCATATCATTCTCCGAAGTATCCATAACAAGGTTGGTCACAGCGGCAGAAATCACATGTTGTCAAGATTGAGGCAAAAATACTGGATTCCCTCTGCAAACGCTCTGGCAAGAAGTGTCATATCTGATTGTACTGTATGCCGACGTTTACTCGCTACAGGTGGAGAGCAAAAGATGGCAGATTTACCCAAAGACAGGTTAATACCTGACTTGCCACCATTCTCACATGTGGGGGTCGACTACTTTGGGCCAATTGAAGTAAAAAGAGGAAGGACTATGCTGAAAAGATATGGAGTGATTAACACTGTCCTGTCCTGTGAGTCTTGTCTGTCTTGTCTGTCCTGTGGTGGTGGTTGTCATATTATTACTGTTCTGTATAATGCTTATGTAAAACTAAAAAATAAAGAGTTATAAAAAAAAATATATAGCAGGAGCCATCGGCCAACAAAGATGTTGTTTCAACAAATGTATTCACAAAATGGAGTACCATCCAAATTATATTGAAGCCTCCCGTGACCAGTAACTAGGTGGTACTACTTAATAACCGCAGCAATATGCGCATATGCGGTACATTATGTGTAAATGTGCGCTATGTGCCTAAAGTCAAGACTCGACAGTACTGAACCAGAAAAATTATTTAGGACAATTTAGGACAACATTTTTTGCATGATTAAAAACGAAGGTTCGAGCGTCCGTTCGAAAAACCCTGGCGAAGTTCGAAGCCCAAAAACAGGCTTTGAGGACAGCTCTACCACTTCGATTGATTCCGAGGCTCTAATCAAAACAAAGGACTTCACTGGCTTCTTCTTCCCCTTTCTCCTTGCGATCAGCGCCCGCATGGATAGCGTTGGCTCCAAAATGTCATTGGCTACAAAGGTGGACAATCATTTTCGCCATCAGCAGTGACTGGTCCGTTCAGGATCCAACCAAACCGGACATGGTCACTTGCCCAAATGGCTTGTCAAATGACGCTCGTCGGATGTTTCGTCTTGTAACTCCAGACTGGAAGCACGCAATAGGTTGAGTGTGGTGACAATCGAAAGGCGGCAAATTCAACTTTCCAACAATGTATTGGTTGATCGGCAAAAACGCAGCCCGGAGCCGGCAGACGAGAGCAAAGTGCCGCGACGTGCCGTCCGATGCTTAAGTGGTTAATACATTGGTGTCTTATTACTGGATCTTGTAAACAAGTCACAGTAGAACAGTAATATCATGCTTTTCCAGTGTTTTACCTACTACCACTGCACAGAGATTTGACATTTTCTTTCTTAAATACAGCCACATACAATGGTTACAGGCAGCCATGTCGGAGGAGAGAGAACTACAATCATTCCGTACCACAAGGCCTTTACTCAAAAGTGCTGTGAGATCAGCTTGGGAGTTGGGACGTCCCTCATTTCTGAAATATATAAGGCTGTTAATTGTATCACACTTCCCATCACTCTGCTGCAGTCCAATATGAGGAACGCCACCTGGAGTGTTTAACATGTGATTTCCCATACCTAAGCAGATATGGTAATATACTGTATGTAATATATCTGTAAGTGGCTCAGGAGGTAGAGCAGTCGTCTGGTAATCCAGAGGTTCCAGGTTCGATTCCCGCTCCTCCTGGGCAGCGTGTCGAAGTGTCCTTGAGCAAGACACTTAACCCCTAACTGCTCCCGATGAGCAGGTTGGCATAAAAGCGCTATATAAATGCAGTCCATTTACCATTTACCTACAAGTCAATGTGTAAAAGGGTCCTTCTGAGTACTGTTTCCACGTGGTGCAGTCCTAGTAGTCAAGTGTAAAAGGGTTATAAAAGGTCCAACCTACCATATATGGGCGAGGAGGTTCTGGGGAAGCCCAGAGTGCATGAAGATGTCCTTTACTTCCAGTCCGCTCACAAAGCCGTCCAGGTCGGCGTCCGTCTTCAAGAAGATGTCGTCGTAGCGACCGCGGTCCGACACCGGGACCACCCAGTTTACCGAATGCTGAGAGAGAGGGACAGAGAGGTTATTTGATGAGGCAATTAAGACCATGAAACAAGAAAAAGAGAAAAAGAGAGATGTAGAAAGAGAGAGAGAGAGAGAGAGAGAGAGAGAGAGAGAGAGAGAGAGAGAGAGAGAGAGAGAGAGAGAGAGAGAGAGTAGTGCTGATGATTTTTAGCATGGTGTTATTCACAAGATGAAAAATATAAATTTTTAAAAATATAAATAAAAAAAATCCCTAGATACCAAGAACATGCAAATGGCCCTTGTAGAAGTGGAGCAATCTCCCATTTACATAGGTATGTATTTTAGGCGGATTTTCAGAAAATAGGGCTAGGGCTCAAGAGGTTAAGCATGTGAAATGTCCCTTAATGTTCATAGGGATGTACTCTTAAACCTGTGAGATGAGAAGAAGGCTGTGTGTGCATGCAGCAGTACGCACCTGTCCGGCCTTCAGTGAGTGTTTGGGCGACAGGCTTCCCGTGCTGTTGAGTGAGTTCATGCTGCCGTGTGACGGCGTGGAGCGCAGGGAGTCTTTGAGTGGCGGAGGGCTGGCGGGCAGCACGGACACCGCACTGGGAAGAGAGACCACACTCTTCTTCCTCTTGGATGGAGGTATGAGGGAGGAGGGGAGGACCACGGGAACAGGCTCCTTCTCCAGGGCTCTGTAGACCAAGTGCATGGCCTGAGAGAGAGAGAGAGAGAGAGAGAGAGAGAGAGAGAGAGAGAGAGAGAGAGAGAGAGAGATGACAAAGTTTAAACCTTTGTCATAAAGTTGTTATGGGAATTGAATTGAATAATTATTTTATGAAATAAAAAATTTAAATAAAAATGAACGAAAAATACAGAACTATAAAAGCTATACTAAACTATATTGAACTATACTGGTTCTCGTCAGTGCTGTAGTCCAAAAAGTTCCCAGTCGAGACAGAGTCTAGAGATCAAGACTAATAGCAGTCCAGGTCTAAGTCCAAGATAAGGAAAAGTTGAGGACCGTCCCGTCTCCGTCCCCGTCCCCATACCAAGAATAGAACAGGGCAAAATTATTTTACAATTGTTAAAATTACATCTACCAACGGCATGCAATTATTTATATTCAGATAATTTATATTCACATTTAGCTATAGCATTATACTCAAGGAAGCAGGGAACAACTAGCTTATGCTAGTTTAATCATAGTGCTAGTTTTACTACATCGCCGTTGTTACAAAGGGTCAGATTAAACCGAATATATATATTTATTGCTTGATATCCCTTGTATAATATTTGTATATCGTTTGGTATCCCTTGTATATTATTTGTATATATACACGGAATATCCCTTTACCTGGGTACAAACCAGAGTAATATTCGCTCTCCTATTGGACAGCGACCCCTAGGCGCCAACGACCAAGCCCCCAACGGCAAGTTCAAAGGCAACTCCGGGCATGTCTCAACATGTCCAGGGTCTGCGCAGTAATACGAGACAGAACTGAGGTTGGCACTAGATAATTCACCTTACGTATAAATACGGCGCAGGTGTAAACAGCAGCACTTCGTTCATTACTAGTAATACCTTCACCACGAGACAACGTGCAGTGAAGTGAGCTACTTTGCCTCTAAATAGAGCATTGAGAACCGCGTGCGAATAGATTGCTAAAGTGTCAGAGTTTAACGCAGTAACGTTGAGTTCGACTTATTCTAATGTGAAGTAATAGTCTACAATTTATAGTGTATCGTGCGGCTACAGTTCTTCAGTGACCAGCATTACCACCGGTTTGTCGTGTATATAGCTAGTGCACTTATCCAGGCTGGGCGGCCTAAACTCGTGCCCCCACCCGAGGAGTCCTAGACGAGAACCGTTGGATATGTACCCCGGAGAACCTACACCGGCGACTGCAGAACCATTTCTGGTTGGATTATATTGCTTTGGGACCGTGACCGCTGGAGCAGAGAACCGTCGATCCCACTGTCGTTTGGGATCTACCCCCCGTGAGGATCATCACTCGAGCCCGCCTCTAGGAAGAGGCTGGCTAGCTGTCTTCCATGCTGTCGAGCATACTGGATTATAGCTGTTGCTTTGTCTACTGATCAAGGGAGTACATGCACTGGCTCCTGTATCTGGAGCCTCGTTATTCCTCATTGACCCAGACTTTGTACCCGAACATTCCTCTACCCCTGCCGGCCTTACACCCGGAGGGAACCCCCCAGTGTCTCCAGCTGGTACTAGTGTGCCCTATGTAATTGCTATACCACAGGTGGCGTCAGTTTAGACCCATCCTAGTATTCATACTATTCTCATTGACTTACGCTCTTGACTTACTTTACGTGTGTTCTTCGCCATACAAGCGCGAGCCTAATTCTCAATCTGTAACTATATGCTAACTCTAATGTGGAACGAATACTAGAGAAGCTCCCTCCAGCCCGCCAAGAGCGCTTTCGGCGGCAGAGAGACCACCGTGATCCCGACGGTCCCGAGCCATCCCTCCTAGACCTGGCCGCCTTCCTCACGAGGGAAGTCAGCAGCCTACGACTGGATACGTTCGTGTGGAGTGGACCAAGCCCAAGAGATGGACCTCGGAGATCTAATGATAACCGCCGGTCGGTGACCGTCATGCACCAAGCCGAGTCAGTACCGCAGCACAAGAACCACAGCACCCCCTCGACGAAAGAGAAGTGGAAGATTGTATGCCAGTACTGTGAAAAGGAACATTGGCTGTCTCAATGTGACACTTTCAAGAAGATGGCCGCTGACGAGGTGAGTCAGTGGATCAAAGCCAACCGCCGCTGCAGCCGAGTGCCGTTTAAAGAAGAAATGCAGCAAGTGCGACGGCGCCCACTTGGATGTCTTACATGACAGCAACAAGAAGAAACTCGTACCCCCAAGCAGCTCGAGAGTGAACGTCATGTATATCGACCCTGCGAGGAGCGGGAGCTCCCGAGTGCTCTTGAAAGTGGTCCGAGTGATATTAAGCTACGAGGACAAGGTCATGGACACTTACGCCATCCTGGACGATGGGTCAGAAAAGACTCTCCTCCTCGCATCCGCTGCAGCCCGGCTGGGTCTGCGGGGGAGCGAAGAAACAATGACAATCCGTACTATAAGAAGAGACCTGAAGACCATAAAGGGTGAAAATGTCTCCTTCACGATAGCAGCAGTCGGGCAGCCCGAGAAGCAGTATAGGATTACTAACGCCTTCACCAGCCAAGAAATAGGCCTGTCACAGTACACCTACCCCATCCCCAAGCTGATGGAAAAATACGTGCACCTACGTCAACTACCTATACCGCTCATCGACGGCGCCACCCCGACCCTGCTCATAGGATCCGACCACGCACACCTCATCGTCCCAACGGACCGGGTCCACATCGGGCCCAGAGGCTGTCCAGCAGCGGTCGAGACCCGCCTAGGGTGGACACTACAAGGCCCCCTCTCCAGGTCTTCCAACCGACCAGCAGCCACTCGCTGCCTCCACTCAAGAATAAAAGAAGAAGACACCACCCTCTTACAGCACGTCGAGAGGCTATGGACATTAGACGCGATGCCCTTTAAGAATGAAAAGAAACTCGTTCGATCAAAGGAAGACACTTATGCCATAACCCTCCTCGAGCAGAGGACAAAGAGAGTCGAGGTCAATGGAGTGATGAGATACGCAACTCCACTCTTGGGGCGAGAGGGTATGCCCACCCTCCACGCCTCAAAAGAAGCGACGGAGCGATATCTACTGAACACCGAGCGGCGTCTAGCCAAAGACCCCACTCAAGCCACTGTGTACCGCGCTGAGATTGACAAGCTAATCACAGCGGGACACATAAAGAAAATTGACATTCAAGAGGCCGACCAGACGACCGAATCATGGTACGTGCCCCACCACAAGGTCCACCACAACGGCAAGGATCGTATTGTGTTCAACTGCAGCTACCAGATCGGACTACAGAATCTGAATAAAGAACTCTTGCCCGGCCCAACACTCGACCCCTCTCTACTAGGCGTGTTGCTACGTTTCCGCCAAGACAAGGTGGCCATCAGCGGCGACATCAAAGGGATGTTCCTGCAGGTGCGACTAGTGGAAGAGGACAAGCCCTTGCTACGGTTCTTATGCAGAGAGAGGATCGGGGATGAGCAACCATCCATCTACCAATGGGAGGTCCTCCCCTTCGGAACCACATGCAGCCCATGCTGTGCTACGTTCGCACTGCAAAAACATGTCACAGAAGACCCTGAAGCTGACGAGGAGGTCAGACAAAGTGTAGAGAGGAGTTTCTACGTGGACAACTGTCTGCAAAGCGCCTTGACGCCAGAAGAAGCCGAAGCCCTCCTACTCAAGCTCCGCGCCTCACTGATCAAAGGCGGCTTTGATCTCCGGCAGTGGGCCAGCAGCGACCCTCAAGTACTTCGCAGCCTCTCCCCAGAGACAAAGGCAGCAAGCAGCGAGACCTGGATGGCGACCATCCCAGGTGAAGCCCAAGAAATGACATTAGGACTAGTCTGGCGCTTCAAAACAGACTCGCTCCATTACAGATACACACCCCTGACCACGGAGCAGGGAAGGTCGACCCCTCTACCGACCACCAGACGGAGTGTATACAGAACACTCGCAAGGCAATATGACCCGCTGGGGTGTATCCTACCTTACACCACCAGGGCGAAAATGATTGTACGAGAGCTGTGGGACAAGGAACAGGGCTGGGACGACCCCATACCCGACCACCTCGCTTCCACCTGGACAGAGTGGGAGAGAGAGCTCGACTCGCTCCAAAATGTGAACATACGCCGAAGCTACTTCCCACCCACAGTGCGGCTGGAGACGTGCCAGATGGACCTGCACGTCTTCAGCGACGCCTCAGAAGTGGCCTACGGCTCGGTGGCTTACTTGCGGGCCCGAGAGGAGGGAGGAGAAATACACACAGCCTTCATCCTGGCTCGCTCAAGGATAGCCCCCCGCAAGCAACAATCGATCCCGCGTCTAGAGCTCTGCGCAGCCCTGGTAGGCGCGCAACTCGCCACGTTAATCCAACGTGAACTCACCATCCCGGTGCAAAGAACAATCCTGTGGTCAGACTCCATGACCGTACTCACATGGATCCAGTCCGATTCGTGTAGATACAAGGTCTTCGTGGGAGTCAGAATCACAGAGATCCAAGACTTAACAGAATCAGCATGCTGGAGGTACGTGGACACGAAACAGAACCCAGCAGATGTCATCACACGGGGGATGTCCCTAGATGACCTCACACGTCACAATATCTACAGTGACGGTCCTGAGTTCCTCAAGCTCCCGGAAGAAGAGTGGCCTAACCCCACCCCACGGGAGGCTAGTCAAGAGGAGGCAGAGATCAAGAAATCTATGTTCTGTGGGTTGACGCACACACTGGTCCCCACCGACCCTAACATAGACGACTGCCCCACCCTTGAGAGTGCGCAGTTAAAGACATTCCTGTGGCACCACCCTGAGGTTCCCTCCACTACTGACATTAATGCAGCTAACTACGAAGAAGCAGAACTCCTTCTGCTACAGCGAGCCCAAAGAGACTCGTTCCCCGACGAGCTAGACTGTCTGCAGGGATCAAAGCCAGTCCCGTCAGACAGCAGACTGCTCCACTTGGCCCCTGAGCGCGACGCCCATGACCTCATCAGAGTGGGTGGTCGTCTGAGACGAGCCCCGGACTTAACGGATGACGTCAAGTTCCCTATAGTCCTCAACAGCCGACACAAGGTCACCGAGCTCATCATAAAGAAATACGACGAGGAGGTGCACCACGCTGGGGCAGAGAGAGTCTTCGCTGAGATCCGACGTCGCTATTGGATACTGAATGGAAGAGAAGCAGTACGACGCTTCCAGCGGACTCGACCAGACCACCAGTGGCGAGCACAGCCCAGTATACCCAGGAGGGCCGACCTGCCTCACTGCCACACCCGACCCGTGGCGAGGCTGATAGAGTTGCCAAGGCTCCCTGACTCCCTTGATGACGATCATGACCCACTGACTTTGTAGATTGCCCTACTCCCCACAACAGACATTGAGTAGTTGACAGGACTATTAATCTGTCTTTGCTTTAACTAATTAGGTGCGGACTAATTAGGAGGCGGCTGTTACAAAGGGTCAGATTAAACCGAATATATATATTTATTGCTTGATATCCCTTGTATAATATTTGTATATCGTTTGGTATCCCTTGTATATTATTTGTATATATACACGGAATATCCCTTTACCTGGGTACAAACCAGAGTAATATTCGCTCTCCTATTGGACAGCGACCCCTAGGCGCCAACGACCAAGCCCCCAACGGCAAGTTCAAAGGCAACTCCGGGCATGTCTCAACATGTCCAGGGTCTGCGCAGTAATACGAGACAGAACTGAGGTTGGCACTAGATAATTCACCTTACGTATAAATACGGCGCAGGTGTAAACAGCAGCACTTCGTTCGTAATACCTTCACCACGAGACAACGTGCAGTGAAGTGAGCTACTTTGCCTCTAGAGCATTGAGAACCGCGTGCGAATAGATTGCTAAAGTGTCAGAGTTTAACGCAGTAACGTTGAGTTCGACTTATTCTAATGTGAAGTAATAGTCTACAATTTATAGTGTATCGTGCGGCTACAGTTCTTCAGTGACCAGCATTACCACCGGTTCGTCGTGTATATAGCTAGTGCACTTATCCAGGCTGGGCGGCCTAAACTCGTGCCCCCACCCGAGGAGTCCTAGACGAGAACCGTTGGATATGTACCCCGGAGAACCTACACCGGCGACTGCAGAACCATTTCTGGTTGGATTATATTGCTTTGGGACCGTGACCGCTGAAGCAGAGAACCGTCGATCCCACTGTCGTTTGGGATCTACCCCCTGTGAGGATCATCACTCGAGCCCGCCTCTAGGAAGAGGCTGGCTAGCTGTCTTCCATGCTGTCGAGCATACTGGATTATAGCTGTTGCTTTGTCTACTGATCAAGGGAGTACATGCACTGGCTCCTGTATCTGGAGCCTCGTTATTCCTCGTTGACCCAGACTTTGTACCCGAACATTCCTCTACCCCTGCCGGCCTTACACCCGGAGGGAACCCCCCAGTGTCTCCAGCTGGTACTAGTGTGCCCTATGTAATTGCTATACCACAGGTGGCGTCAGTTTAGACCCATCCTAGTATTCATACTATTCTCATTGACTTACGCTCTTGACTTACTTTACGTGTGTTCTTCGCCATACAAGCGCGAGCCTAATTCTCAATCTGTAACCTAACGTTGCTTAATAATAATAAATACCCTCCAAATAGTACTTTATGTGTCAATGCCGTATTCTTGTGTGGGTGTTCACCATATATATTCATGTACTGTATGGCCAGTAATTAAAGTACATAACTAGTAGTGGTTTAATATATCATACTCTTTAATACAGTCAGGGAATTGTACCCCTCAGTTACAGCCGTCATTCATGATCACAGATGGGAATGCTCTTTAGGCCACTATGAAAACACTGTCTAGAGTAAAGTGCATAAAGCTCACCACTGCAAACTCATCTCTGTCCAGATGTCCATCTTTATCGATGTCGCTGAGGTCCCAAACCTGGTGGTGGGGAGAAATGCACAAAGTGAGATTAAAAGAACTACTTAACATTTTGAAGGTTAGACTGGTATTTTCATGATTTCAGGACGGTTCTACATGTATACATAACATATCCTTCATTGTTATGTATACTCATTCACGGCCAGCCGTTCTATCCATCATTGTACTCAATGGGCCACAGCTTTAAAATATAGGGATTTTCACTGTGTGTCGCGGTGTTTGCAGGGCTATATCTATATTCTATATTATAGCTATGGAGACAATACTATGGCTCATTTGACAGTAACTATCCATCGTCCAACATGTGAAAAAGAATACACTTTTTCATGTATATGTTCGCGTGTTATACCGTGGTGAATATTGTATAGTTTCAGAGTGATCCTGGCTAATTCCTGGTAACTGCGTTATGGAGCGATATGTGAATTTTGCTAAAAACGTTAGCGTTGCTCGCCTGGACACGTTACTCTTTCCAAATCAACGGTATATAATAGGTATTATGTTTCATCATGAATGCATGAAAGGGTAGGGGGGTCGTTTTTTTATGCTTTGATCGCCAGCAACGGCATTCATTTTTAATACTACATACGTTGATCGGCTGGATCGATATGAAATCATTGTAGGATAAAGGTGGAATTGACGTCAGATAGTCCTTACCTTTGATCGGGTTATTCCAAAAAGAATATTCCAATTGTCTGATCGCGATTTCCAGTATTGATGTCGATCGGGTCCCTGACATGAAGTGGCACAAGATATGCCTCAAGTGTGCTGAACGCGTTTCGAAGTGATTTACTTGGCTTGGTCTAAATTCTCTGCCCGGACGACATTAGATGTGACACACAGTGTGTAATAAGGTTTCAAAGGGTGGGCGATACTGCCACCTAGCAGGATGCGGCCGGTATTGCACTCTCGGGATCTCAGAATGATTTCCTATGGTAACACCGAGATCCGTGAGCCTGTAAAGAATTAAAAAAATTGAATAAAAGAAAAACCGACCAAAATCGTGGGTTTGGCACTCAACCGCTGGCGAGTTAACCCGAGAAATCTCGGGTCTCAAGTTCAAGTTTCTTTATTATTTGTCATACAGAAATACAGAATACTTTGCATGAAATGTTTCTTTCTGTTTTTCTCCTGAGAGTGTGCTAGATAATAACAAGATAGTATAAATAAGTATAATAAGTATCAAATAGAAAGTCAAGAAGTCAAGTAAAAACAAGTGTAAACAACAATTGTTCAGTATACCTCTATATACAGTATGTACATCTGGTACAAAAAATGGTGAGGTATAGCTTAGCTTGTGGTGCCACCTTGTGGTGGTGAGGTGCAATAAGGAGGTGCAATAAGGAATAATGGATAAGGAATGAGAGATGTGCAATTCCCTTACCAATAATATAAATATAAAGTGTAAAGTGTAAAAGTGTAAAGTGTGGTAAAGTGGGTGCTACAGTGTGTTGTTTATTTAAAGTGAGTGTGTGTGTGCTGTGGGTGTGTTGATGGCCTGTTATTGTTCATTGTTCAATCACTGTTCATTGAGCATCCTGATGGCCTGGGGATAGAAGCTCCTTCTGAGTCTCTCTGTGCTTGCCATGAGACTCCGGTATCGCTTGCCTGACTGCAGCAGTTCAAAGAGGCAGTTGTTTGGGTGGCTGGAGTGTTTGATTATTCTCTTAGCCTTGCCCATGCACCGCTTGTTGTAAATGCCTTGGAGAGTGGGAAGCCCCCCTCCAATTGTGCATTCGGCTGAACGGGCCTACTCTCTGTAGTCTGCTGCGGTCTTGTGCAGTGCTATTCCCAAACCAGGAGGTGATATTGCCAGTCAGGATGCTCTCTATTGTGCATGAGCAGAAGTTCTTGAGGATCTTCTGACTCACGTTGAACTTCCTTAAGCGCCTCAGGAAGTAGAGGCGTTGTCGTGCCTTCTTGATAACACTGTCAATGTGTGTGGTCCATGTCAAGTCCTCGGATATGTGGACTCTGAGGTACTTAAAACTGATCACTCTCTCAACCGGTGCCCCGTCGATGTTGAGGGGGCTGTAGTCCCTGACCCCGACCTCCCAAAGTCCACAATCATCTCCTTTGTTTTGCTGACGTTCAGGGAGAGGCTGTTCTCTTGACACCATCCCACTAGAACCTTAACCTTCTTCAGGTAGGCCCTCTCATTGTTTGCAGAGATCAGGCCTACCACTACTGTGTCGTCAGCAAATTTGATGATTGTGTTGTTTTTCCGCTGTGCCACACAGTCGTGTGTGTACAGCAAGTAGAGGAGGGGACTCAGAACACAGCCCTGGGGGGCCCCTATGTTGAGAGTGATGGATGAGGAGGTGCAGTCGCCTGCTGCTCTCACCACCTGGGGTCTGCCCGTCAGGAAGTCCAAGACCCACTGGCAGAGGTCATAGTTCAAGCCCAGGTCCCTGAGCTTGGCTATGAGTTTGGAGGGGACTATGGTATTGAATGCTGAGCTGTAGTCGATGAACAGCATTCTCACATAGTTCCCCTGCCTCTTGTCCAGGTGTGATGCTGCTGTGTGCAGCACATGGGCTATGGCGTCCTCCGTGGACCTGTTGGGGCGATATGCAAATTGCAGGGGGTCCAGGTTGATGGGGAGGGAGGAGCAGATGTAGCCCTTCACTAGCTTCTCAAAGCACTTCATGGCTATGGAGGTGAGAGCTACAGGGCGGTAGTCGTTGAGGCAAGCAGGCTTGGATTTTTTGGGTACAGGGATAATGGTGGACTTCTTCAGACAGGTGGGGATGACAGCCTGTTCTAAGAACAGGTTAAATATGTCAGTGAATACCGGGGCCAGTTGGTCGTCACAGACTTGTAGGATGCGGCCGGGGATACCGTCCAGTCCTGCTGCCTTCCTGATATTCACTTTCTTAAAGGTCCTCCTCACCTCATGTTCTGTTATCCTGAACACTGTGTCTCCATCAGCAGTGCCCCCCCCCCCCTCTATTGCAGTGGTTTGTAGGCTGGTGCTGTTATTCCCAGCCTCAAACCTCGCATAGAAGGTATTGAGATCATTTGCTAAGGAGATGTCACTGTTCAGCTTGAGGGAGGTGCCTTTGTAATCTGTCATCGTTCTGAGGCCCTGCCACATAGCTCTAGACTAGAGTCAGCCTGTTCATATTGAAGTTCAATTGTATCCCTGTAGCGCCTTTTTGCTTCTATTACTGCGCTCCTAATGTTGTATCTCGCCACCTTGTGGTCATTCATGTTACCTGCCACAAGCCCGGCGTTATAGGCTGAGGTGCGCGCCTTCAGAGCTTCGCGGACGGATTTGTCTACCCAGGGCTTTTGGTTTGGGTAAACTCTAATTGTGGTAGTGGGGATTGTTTCTTCCACCAAAGTACAAACAAAGTCCAGCACTGTTTCCGTGTAGTCATTAATGTTATCTGTGTTGTCGCGGAACACCCCCCAGTCTGTACATTCAAGTGCAGTCTGGCACTGAATGAGTTAATGCATTCTGCCACTTTGCACTCACTACATCCACACTGTGATTGTTGCATTTTATTGCTATTTGCTACTTTATTGTTGTTTATCCTGCTATTTTATTGTATTTCTGCTCCAATTTTGCTGTATTACTTTTATTCAGTCTATTTTATGCTACTTCTATGTCTATGTTACTGCTATAAATCACTTTGGGATGCAGTTATATATCATCTGGCTTTGAGTCTCGCTCTGCCTTCTGAGATAACCCATTATCTCCAGCACCTAGTGTGCTCCGGGGAACAAAACAAATGCACCCACTTGCGCGGGCGGCTAGGTGGTGTAGTGGGCAAGGCACTCGCCACCAGTGTGGAGACGCTAGGATTCGCGTGTTCGAATCCAGCTCTCCACATTGTTTTCAGTTTAGCTGGTCGTCCGCAGTAATACACATTGGCCGTATTACGGGGAGGGAAACTGAAGGGTGGGGATCGGGCGTTGTGAACAAGCGACTCCTACAAGTCGGTTGGTGCGCCTGCGCAGTAGAATCAGGAAGTGTCGGGGGCAGCGTGAGCCTCCCACGCGTTACTCCTCGACACTGAGAGATCGAGCTGCGCAGGTGAAAAGATGCGACTGCTGTTACCTCAAGTACCGGAGGGGACTTGTGCTATGTATGACTTAGTCCACATTGCAGCCGGCTTGTGGGAGGCAAGAAACAGCGTTCGTGACAGGGGAGGGTTGAATTGGATGATACGAAATTGGGATGGGAGAAAATATAGAAAAATGGGAGAAAAAGTGGATCAAAAAAACAAATGCACCCACTTGCACGTGACCACGCCACTCCCATGCGTCCCCTATATTACGCCGGAAGTGGTCATGCCTCACCCTTCCTCATTCGTTTCCAACGCGGAAGCAGCTCAGATGCACTTCTGAACTGGAGATTGTTATGTAAAGAAAGATTACGCAGTGTTGGGCTTCGCCAGAAGTACGCCAGCCCCGGGATCCTTCTCGGCACATCCACAGCACGGCGGTCCTATCCTGTGTTTTTTCCTCGTCGCTTGACAGCGGACCGATGGACTTCGCGCAACGTTTAGCAGTCAAGCTACGTCGCGCTCAGGTAGGACCTGCGCTAGCAGGCATTGGTACTGGCATGGGTAATACTGCTTGTTGTCTCGTGAGACGACCGGGTGATGTATTGGCGCAGGGGGCGGGATATTTGGATAAACGTGGTCATCATGATCAGGGGTGCAGTCGTAATATCAGAACTGCCTGTACGCTGTTTAAATGACGCCACATGCACGTGCGCGCATGCGCATACATGTTCCCTTGCATGCGCACAGAACAGATGATTATTATGCATAAATAGTAGGAAACATGTTTGTATAGGAAATTACTAGTTTTAGTTTAGTTTTTGTAAATATTGCCTTCAAATAGAGAAGCTGAAAAAGGTAGCAGGATGTAGCCTTCAATATATAAAGAAATTATATTGTCAACAGATATGGTTGAAAAACAAACAATGTTTTAAATGTAATTGTAGATACAATATTGTAGTTACAATTTCTTTAATTGAATTAACTTAAACTAGAAAAGTAAATACAAACTAAATTAACAATGTAACTTACAGTTTACAGTTTCCTTCTGAAGCACAACGAAATGTCTCATACTTCCAGTCGGGACCATTTGGTTCCACAGCTCAAGCAAACCCCCACTAATTGGTACAGGGCTTGTATTTTGGTTTTGCACTTCTCTTTCTTTGTTATGCTATTGGTATCCTATTATTATGCAAAGACTAGGTGATAGATAAGTGCCGGGTACTTGGCGCACGGCGCGACGAGTCGAGTGAAAGTTGTGAACGCATTTTTGTGTGCACGCGCATGCACATCCGTGCGCATACTTCTGCTCAGAAAACTGCCGGGTCGGCGTGGTACCACGTGGGACCACCACTGCACCACTGATCATGACTCACTTTTGAGATGTTTTTCCAAGTATCCTAGCGCGCAGCTAATGCTAATGCTACAATGTTGGGGCACCGTTCCCATGTACCCCGCCGGGGCTGTCTTTACTCTCCCTCCTCTTAACCATTCATGCTGACGGTCAATCGGTGTCTAATGTTGGGGGTTTAGCGGAGGCTTATTTACCCTTTACATGGGTGGATGGGCTGACGACAGGGCTCAGGGCAGGTGTGCATTTTGTGAATCTATGAATTGAAAATGGGGGACCCTGATGTAGACAGGACTAACGTTTTCTCTGGTCTGCATCCCCTTAACAATTGTGTGTATTGGGCTAGCCCATTCTGCAATATGTTAATAGAGTTTTCGTTCATTCATTCATTTATCCCTTCACAGGTGCACACCGCAGTGGAGGTTGTTGCATGGCTGCTAGTGGAGCAGTGCTTCACTAGTATTAGACTTTGGTCAGCAGCCGCCACTGGTGTTCCGTGCTTAGTGGAGCAGGTGGCATCGGTCCTTTGCCCTGACATGGTGGAAAGGTATCCAGGTGGCTGGTGGGCTGATGAAGCTTATATCGCCGGGGTACATAATTTAGCAGCAACTAACAACATTGCTCAATGTTGGAGCAATCGCCCCTTGAGGAGGGGAGGGGTCTCCTCCTCAGGGCTCCCCTCTCCGCGGGTGGACCTTGGTCTGTCCACGGGGGCGCGGGCGGTATTTGACCTGGGCTCCATGCTGCCATACACCGCGCAGCCAGAGGTGAGAGCACGGCCTCGCCAGCGGCTGCAGCGAGGCCCCCGGCCAGCGGCCATGTTTCCCCCGCCTGAGATACCCTGGACATAAAGGAAACAGGTGATCACAAGGCCGACAGCCTCGGCGGCCGAAGGATCGGCTACATTAGATGGGCACGCCCTAAAAAACCGTTGCCATCTAGCTGTGTCTAGCACGCTCTCTGGTTACTCCACCCCGCTACACTACGGGACTCAGGGCTCTGATTTGTCCCCTTTGGCTGCGGGCCGCGTTCTTCCACTGAAGCGCAAGCGGCCCCACATTTCGCTTCTCATGGAGACAGGGGCTGACACCCAGTTGCTAGCTAGGCCTGGGTCTGTCTATGAGAATGCTGTGCTGTCAAGCGGCTCCCACACCACACGTCCTGGTGAGCCTGGTGTTGTATCTGTCGACGGAGCAGGGTTCCCTGTATCTAAAGATTTTTGTCAAAAAAGAATTTAGGCCCAGGAGGTCGCAGCGTGGGTTCCCCCCAGCCCCGCCCTCGCCAGGCCGGGTATTACGTTAGTGCCTCCCCCGTCTGGACTTCCGATCCCGCGGTGGTCAGCAGGCACGTGTAATTTGGGTGGTAGTAATATCACTACAGGGCTACGGTGTGTAGAGACCCACCCTATCGGGCAGTGTGGGACCACACACCATGCATGTCCAGCTGCAGAGCAGGCTGTCCTCAGCAAGCTAAGCCGGGAAGATGCTCAGACCAGGGTTGCTCAGACCAGGGTTGACGCGTCCGCTCTGCCCTTTATCTCAGAAGGCAGAGCGAGACGCGAAGCCAGATGATATATAACGTAAGGTTATCCTATAACCCTAGTTATATGAATACTGGCTGAGCGTCTCGCTCTTTAGCACCCTGAGGTCCCTTGGATGTTTTCTGCTTATGGAAATCGAACTGGCAAGGGTGAGGTGTGACCACTTCCGGCGTAATATAGGGGACGCATGGACGTGGCGTGGTCACGTGCAAGTGGGTGCATTTGTTTTGTTCCCCGGAGAACACTAAGAGTGCTGGAGATAATGGGTTATCTCAGAAGGCAGAGCGAGACGCTCAGCCAGTATTCATATAACTAGGGTTATAGGATAACCTTATGTTATTGTATGAAAGGTGCTACAGTATACAAATAAAGTTATAATTTGTATAGCATTAGTATTATTTCAGCATTTACCTTGCTCTCGTGTGGAGGAGAGATTAGCAAAAAGGTTGCATGAAACTATAGATGCTCAAACCCTGTAACCACTGCAGATAAAGAAGCTATGACTGTTTTAAAGTCATTCACTGACTCTTTAAGATATGTTCAGAAACAGGAGAGGGGTTCTGCTGGGATGTTGGTTACCTTCCCCAGGACGTCCAGAGGTAGTTTGGAGTTGATCAGCACTGGCTTGACCTTTTCTCCCGACAGCAGGCCGTTCACTGGGGCCAGACTTTCAAAGATCCCATCAAATTTGCCCTTCTCCTCAGGCTGCATAGAATACACACAGACACACACGTAGTTATACTTCATCCAAGTAAAACACACAGTCACAATTCAGATAGATGAAATATTCCCACAATTTTGTATAATTTCAATGATGTATAGTGGCTCGGGAGGTAGAGCAGTCGTCTGGTAATCCGGGAGGTTCCTGGTTCGATTCCCGCACCTCCCGGGCAGCGTGTCAAAGTGTCCTTGAGCAAGACACTTAACCTCTAATTGCTCCCGATGAGCAGGTTGGCACCTTGCATGGTGCCTCCACGGTCGGTGTGTGAATGTGTGAGTGAACGGGTAAAATGTGAAGAACAATTGTAAAGCGCTTTGGATAAAAGAGATATATAAATGCAGCCATTTACCATTTACCGTAAATCCTCTAATAGTGGAGGGTACTCGAATAAAGGACAGGCCTCTTATATAAGCCGGGGTTTGATACATGGAGACAAATACAGGCCGGCTTCCAATAATAAGGTCGCAAAAAAAAGTTTATTTTTTATTTTTCGTGCCGTGATATAGAATGAGATAAACTCTTGCCAATGCAAATTAAGTGTTGCCTCCCGCTACACTGACTACATTAACGTTTCCCTCTCGCTGCCGTTAGCTTTAGTGTTAGCTAACGTCGTCACATCTAGATCTGTGGTGTCGGCTGGACGACGCCGGCTTTGTTTTGCAAACGTTAACATTCGCTATCTACCGGTATATGCCGTTGGCAGGCGGGGCTGGCGTTGTCCAGTCAGCATCACAGATCATGATGGCTATGACAGCGTCAGCTAAAGCCACTGCATGTTATCATCAACTCGATTTGACTGAAGTAGTCGAGAAGGTAGGTACCACACGCTAAATCGTCCCCGGACCCCGCAACCTATAGACAGTTCCAACTTCAGTGTGTGAATTACGTTAATCCACCACAGTTTAGCCCTGACAAAGCAAATACTCATGAGATCTGTATATGTTTATGTCTAAATAAAATCAATCAATCAATCACAATTGTGTGTGTGTGTGTGTGTGTGTGTGTGTGTGTGTGTGTGTGTGTGTGTGTGTGTGTGTGTGTGTGTGTGTGTGTGTGTGTGTGTGTGTGTGTGTGTGTGTGTCACTCACCCTCACAGCCCAGTGTGGTTCACTAGGGATGGAGGCTGTACTACTCAGAGACGGGCTGCTGGTGTCCTTCTACAAGCAAACAATAAGACAAAACCATCAGCAAGGGATGGGATGGGATGAAAACGCCAAATTTCAAGTTTCAAGTTTAACTAGTAAACTTAACTTTAACTAAATAAACTAGTGACCATAATGATCTGGGTTTTTGGTTATTGTCCCAGTATGGTGCTGAACATTTTCAGAAGGCACTAATTCACTAATCAAAATAATTTCACTGCAGGTTTTATATTGAAATACTTTCTTCTTTTTCTTTTTTAATATACACAATATAGTATATATACACAATAAATAACAATTAGCCGCATTATGCACTATGCACTAAATAATAACTGTATATTATGTACATTATGCGTTCATATTAAAATAATAACATAAACATGTGTAAACATGAAAATGTGGGTTTAAATTAATAGAAAATGCTTCATTTATTTTATTTCAATGTGTCAATTCATACATTCTGTAGAGATGGATTTATGGCGTGATTTCAATCTCGTACCGGCCCGGACCGCTCAGGCTTAAGAAGAGGTTAAGGATGCTAATGGTACTTGGAATGAAGGACTTCCTGAATATATTCCTAGTTGCCGGGGGGACTCTATAGCGCCTCCCAGAGCTCAAGAGCTCAAACTGGCTGAATAAAGGATGGGAGCTGTCTGCCAAGATACTCCTAGCCTCCTTCCTTGTTCTTTCTGTGAGGAGTACTGGCAAGGGCTTTGGGGGTTTGCCCACTATCTTGCTGGCCATTGACACAATGCAAGAGAGTTTATTCTTAAGTTTGAGGTTCAGGTAACCGAACCAGAGGAAAATGAAAAGTTAAAACACTCTCAATAAGTGTTTTGCACACTAGCTCTAAAATCTGCTGACTGACACCGAAGCCCTGGAGTCTTCTCAGAAGATAACGTCGCTGTGAATATTTCTTGAAAACATACTCTGTGTTTTCAGAGAAGCTCACCTGACAATCTAAGACTGTACCAAGATATTTGAATGTATTCAGTTTCAACATGTTGGCCATCAAGTGAAACTGGCTTTGCTGTGATGATCGGAGTCTAAAGTCATCAAGTGAAACTGGCTTTGCTGTGATGATCGGAGTCTAAAAGGTACTTGTTTTGTTTGGGTACTTGCAGGGTTTTTTGGGTACTTGTTTTGTTAGGGTACTTGCACGTTTTTCTTTAGGTACTTGTTTTGTTTTGGTACATGTTTTGTTTGGGTACTTGCAGGGTTTTAGGTACTTGTTTTGTTAGAGTACTTGCATGTTTTGTTTGCGTAATTGTTTTGTTAGGATACTTGCAGGTTTTGTTTGGGTACTTGTTTTTTTAGGGTACTTGCAGGTTTTGTTTGGGTACTTGTTTTTTAGGGTACTTGCCGGTTTTGTTTGGGTACTTGTTTTGTTAGGGTACTTGCAGGGTTTTTGGGTACTTGTTTTGTTTGGGTACTTGCAGGGTTTTTGGGTACTTGTTTTGTTAGGGTACTTGCAGGTTTTGTTTGGGTACAATTGCAGTGATTCCTGCTGCATGTTAATACTTTGGGGGGCCCCCAAAGTATAATGGCTCCCCCCAAAATATAATTAGTGTTATTCTTTTATTTTTTTACTCAGTGAGCACTCATTTGCATTTGCATTGGTGGCAATGAGTGCTCAGTGAGTAAAAAAAAAATGTAAACCAGAAATTATACTTTGGGGGGAGCCAACGATGTTAATACACACTTGGTAAGATGTACGTATGAAAGAAGACCACAAAAAACAGAAGTGACTGCTCTCAGCTGTTTAACACTTAAAGACCTAGACACCATCACCAGTTGTAGGTTGTCTGAAGTGCAATGTTACTATGAAAATTCACTAATGCAGGATTTGAAAAAAATATATAGAAAAATTGTTCATGGGGGGGTGGGAAGGGGGGAACGCACACCCCCCGCACCCGCCCCCCGAGTCATTCCCCCAAAGTATATTTCATTTCTGCGGGAATCACTGAACTGTACTACTCACAAAATTGGGATGTGGAACGGTGATGTTGAGGCTGGAGAGGCTGACTTCCTGTCCGCCCTGGGCGCACGCCACCAGCCGCAGAGCTACGTAGAACCCCTGGGCACGGACAGACAAGAACAATACACCATGTAGACACTCTCTCTCTACGGGTCCCTCTTGCTGGGCAAGTTCACATGCATGCAGTGCCGTGCACCATTACACACACACACATACACACATACATACTGTACATACATACTGTACATACATACATACATTAGGGATGGGTACCTTTCACATTTGAACCAATACCGGTACCGGTACCTGTGAATCGATACCAGTACCCAACGGTACCTTTTTTCGGTACTTTAGTCTCAAGAAATTTAATTTACAGTCAGTCGTGAAAAAAAAATCCAAACTTCAAATAACTACAATTTCGACAGTTTTCGGCTTGCCATTGCTCCGACTGCTTTGTTGTTGAATCAAGTCAAATCCTAGGTAAGCATATATTGTGCGTGTGAACGTTGACATGAAAAGAAAAAAGTAAAAAAAAAAATAATAAATAAAAAAAAAAAGTTAAATTTTTTTTTTTTTTTTTTGGTATCTCACTTGATTCGATACTCGGTAGTACCGACGTGTTTCGGTTCGGTACCTCAAAAGTACCGAATTCGGTACCCATCCCTAACATACATACATACATACATACATACATACATACATACATACATACATACATACATACATACATACATACATACATATATACATAGACACACACACCAAGGGCGAGTTCAATTAAAATGTGAAAATCATATGCTATGAAGATTGGTATATCCTGTCTATTGAATATGTATAATATATACACACATACATATTCAGAATGAATGCACTATCATGAGTTTGTTAATTGAGTACCTCAGACAAAGAACCATATAAGTCCATGTGACGTTTTCAGAGGAACAATGGACCTCATTCACTAACATTCTCATGAATAACCTCGTAAGAAGTTTGTAAGAGGAAACCTACGATAGTCCTCCCCGGATTCCTGAACGCGTGGAGAGGTGCTCATAAATTGCAGAAATGATCGCAACTGAATGAAGAACGTCACTCATTCTTAAACTGAAAGTGCGTTCTCGTACACCTGAATTTGCATACAGAAACGCCCCACCAGCTCCTTTTAATACATCCACCGCTGTTCACGTTGTACAGCGTTATTGCCCGCCATGCGTTCTGCCAAACCACGCTGTACAGCGATATTGAGATCATATTAAATTTTTTCACCATGGCATTCATAATTCAGCCACCCAGCCTCTGGTGATACAGTGGGACTCTGCACAATATTGCAATGCCTCATTTTCAGCCCAATTGTCTATTCATTTCACCGCAAACCGATCTGATCAATATATCACCCATACTACATAAAGCATTTACTGACGATCACGGAATTATAAACGACCCCCCCCCCTTTCCTCCGCGCATGATGACGCATAACATATAGGATCATATACAGTTGAATTTTTAATATAGCGTGTATCGGGAATAAACGGCAATCGATAATCTATATATGCGTTTAGGCCTATAACTCACGTCCTAGGAATTACTGCAGAAAACGATAAAAACATACTTATATTCTAGAAGGTATTTTTGTATGAATGTTTGAATGAAAAAGTATAACGTTCCTACATCCTGAACGATAGATAATCGATGTTGAATGGGCCATAGTAATGTCAATTTAGCCATACAATTTAAAAAGTTATAGCCCTGCAAAGAAGGTGAACATCTCCATAGGCTTAGAGTGGTAGCAGACTGGCTATATTGATGGATATAAGTCATGGCAGGGAATGTATTAAGGGCTGAAGGACCGTGTGCAAAGAGATTCAAAAGCTCCTTATACCGGAAGGGAAAGGCTCAGCATTGCATCTGTGCTGTGCTGACCCCCGTATTCAACAGGTAGTGCCAAAGCGATTTGCGACTGATCAAATCTGATTCGATTAGATTAGATTCAAATTAAGGCTGTCAATCGATTAAAATATTTAATCTGATTAATCGCATGATTGTCCATAGTTAACTCACGATTAATAACAAATTAATCGCATATTTTTTATCTACCTTAAACTGATATTTTTCAAGTTTTAATACTCTTATCAACATGAATCGACAAATGCTTGCTTTATGCAAAAAATTCATGTTTATTTATTGCCACAGTGAGAAATAGTGTCCAGAATCTTCAAGTAACTGAGATGTGCAAACTGCATTGTGTAAAATAGTGGCGTTAAAATAATTTTGCATTAACGCATTAAAACGTGTTAACTTTGACAGCCTTAATTCAAATGTATTGTCATTATACAACACAAGTGCAATACAACGTATGTAACGTACGTTAGTGCGCCGTTGCTAATAAACTATAGATTTATAATATATATTTTGTGTGCTGAGAGCAGAATGTTGATGTGTCCATTCTATTCCACTATAGTTATATATAATATAGTTCTTATTTATTTATGTATGTATTTATTCACTGTCATTTGCAGTGTTTGTAGAGCTTTTATTTATTTTCACTATAAATGTAAAACGTATTGTTTAATGATACAAATATTGTCGTATTTATTATTATTATAATTATTTAATTCCGAGGATGTCTGTAGAATCCACGTGAACACAATCACCAAATTATTTTTCCTAAATTAAGACCAGTCTGTCCCACTTACGATTCCCTTTCCGCCTTCGTAAATCCTGCTCTTAGCTACGAGCGAATCCCAGAGAAGGAACCGTGAATGCCAAAATCGGCCCGAAAAGCTCGTAAGTGGAGTTACGATGAAATTAGCTGGTAACCTTTCTCGTAAGTCCATTGATGAATGAGGACCAATTTTTTCAAACTATATTATCTAAAGATGGTAAGTTGTCACTAACACAAAAGCAACTATCAGCTCATGGCTATGTCAGTAGAAATGATGGTATTCAATAAAGTAATGTATTGTCAGACGACCATGACAAAAGACACTGCATGACAGTGGTCATTGTGTGGTCATTGTGTAACCACTTGATCTCTTTACCTGTTTGTCCAAGAAGCCCTTTCCATCTGGGTCAGCCAAATCCCAGATCTGACAACAGAAATACAAACAACAACAACAGGAATAACAGCAGTCAAACACAGAGGTCTCGACCAATCAGTGTAGAGGTAGTTGAGGGGATGGCTATGCTTCCAACCTAGGCTCAAGTAAGACTTCCTAAATGCCTTCCGCAGTGCTGGGACTGCAACCGATAAAGACAAAAGGCTGCTAGGCCGCTACTATGAGTTACCGGTACTTTGACATACTGTGGGGTAGGTATACAGAATATGAAGGTATACCATCATGGCCGGTGGCCAGAAATCCCAAGGTGGAGAGGACTTGAATGTGCACGGGGATGGCATTTGTGCGTTTTGTTCCACGCTCCAATTTGGGTCCCAAATTGCGGTACAAATCAAGGAGAATGTGTCTCGGGTAGTGGACTCTACTTATGTTCTCTCTGCAAACAGACTGCCCTAAAGTGCCCTATCTCTGAAAACACGCTCCCCACGGAGCGCACCCTGTGACAAGTCTTCCGATAACCCAAGATAAACAATGCTGCATTCATTTAGAAAGACCTATTCCAAATGCTGTATATAGGGTTTGACAATAATTACACTCATGTCTCTATTTTACAATTAACTCTTTGTGTGCCAAAAACGACTATACTCGTGTTTCATCGCCAACGCTTGAGCGTTTTTGGATCCTTTGATTGTTTTCCTTTGATCCCCATTCTAAACACTCGCTTGGAGATCCCTGGGTCTCCTTGGCACAGCTGCCTACGTTGGAATTGCAATGACGATCGAATCCCGCCAGGTGGCAGTATTGTATTGTCTTCCAGTACTGAGTTACCTCCGGCTGCTTCCGCCTTGGACTGTGGATCAGGACATAGCAATCGGCCGGAGATTTGGTGCCTCAGAACTATTCTTTCCCGTATGGTAGCCATGCCCAATATACACGAGTAATGGCGATCGCCATGGGACGACTGGGATTTATAAATTTTGAAGTACCTTCTGACTGAGGTAAGGTCTATCTTAGGTAACCTGCTGGTATTTTTTTTTACCTAAAACATGCTTCTGTACCGATCACAGTGTCGTATCTTACCGTACCTAAAACATGCTCTTGGTAACGATCGCAGTTTCGAGTTAAAACGTCGAGTTAAAAAGTCTAACACGGGGGGGGGCAGGTGGCGCACGGAGATTACGTCCGTCACCAACACCGGGAGACACTAGGATTCGCCTGTTCGAATCCAGCTCCCGGCGTTGCTATCAGCTTGGCTGGCCCCTCACACTGATACAATTGGCTGTATCAGAGGGTGGGAAAGCTGAAGGGTGGGTCCTGGGCGTTGTGGACAGCGACCCCTACAGTTCGGTCGGGCGCCTGCTCAGCGAGGGCTGGAACTGAGGAGAGATAGTGTGGCCTCCCACACGCTACACTCTCCCCGGTGAGAGCCTGCGCGGCCAGGTTGGCCTGCCCCAGGCTGCACATGCGTCGGAGGAAAGCATGTGACAGTCTCCGGTCTCCCGGACCAACAGTAGGGGAAAGTACGCAACAACCAGGAAGGGTGGGATGGGGAGAGAAAATCGGGAAAAAGGAGGGGAAGAAAGATAAAAAAAAAAATTAAAAAAAAAATCTAACACAGGCATTCTCAAAGTCCGGTCTAAATTATCTAATCTAATCTTAGAAATTAAGTAAAGTGAATAGTACTGGGTGTTAAGCATAACAGTATCTTTTTTTTTTATCTACTTTTTTCTCCCATTTTCTATTTTTCTCCCATCCCAATTTTGTATCGTCCAATTCTACCCTCCCCTGTCTCGAACGCTGTTAGGCCATGCCTCCCACAAGCCGGCTGCAATGTGGACGAAGCCTTACATCACGTGTCCCCTCCGGTACTCGAGGAAGCAGCCGTCGCATCTTTTCACCTGCACAGCGTGATCTCTCAGCGGCGAGGAGTAACGCGTGGGAGGCTCACGCTGCCCCCGTCGCTTCCTGATTCTGCTGCGCAGGCGCACCAACCGACCTGTAGGAGTCACTGTCCACAACGTCCGATCCCAACCCATCAGCTTCCCACCTAATACTGCCAATTGTATTAGTATGAACGACCATCCAAGCTGATAGCAATGTGGAGAGCTGGGCTCGAACCCATCGTCTCCTGCATTGGTGGCGAGCGCCTTGCCCACTACACCACCTAGCCGCCCAAGCATAACAGTATCTAAGTACATTTACTTCTGACCATTATAGTCAAAGTATTTTCCTATGAACTGAAACTCATAAGATCACATAAGGCTAGCATTGGCGTTCAGTTACATATGAAGCACGATAGCTAATTAGCAGCTGCAAATAGCTGAAAAAACGAATGTCAATGATGTTATCAGACGTTGATATCAGGAGCTATCTGTAGCTACTGCTAGATAACGTTAGACAACGCCTCATGTATTAAACTAAAGTGAATAGTTAACTGGGCCATTTTGTTTAAACAGTAATGTTAGCCAATGGAACGATAGCCAGTTAGCGAACGCTAGCCAACAGCTGCGAAAACGAATGGCAATGATGATATCAGACATTGATATCAGGAGCTATCAGTAGCTAGCCAGCTAGATAACGTTAGACAACACCTCATGTATTAAACTAAAGTAAATAGTTTACTGGGCCATTTGGTTTAAACAGTAACGTTAGCTAGGTAGCTAACATTAGCCACGGGAACAACGATAGCTAGTTAGCCAACGCTAGCCAACAGCTGCGAAAACGAATGCCAAAATGATGATATCAGACGTTGATATCAGGAGCTATCAGTAGCTAGCCAACTAGATAACATTAGACAACGCCTCATGTATTAAACTAAAGTGAATAGTTTACTGGGCCATTTTGTTTAATGCTTCAGTTATGTTGAAAGAGGAGCTCATGCACTCGACTCTTGCCGGAGGGTTTGTTGACATGACGCGGGTCTGTGAGGGGAAGGGGCAAGGCGTGCACTGCAGCAGCAGTGTGTGTGTGCTTGAGAGAAGACAGCGAGCGAGAACTCCGCTAATTTTTTTCGTGCATGTCATCGCAATCTGCGAAAATAAAGCATTATCGGAATTCACCAATCTCATATTTATACTGAATATCAGCCGATACCGATCGCTGGCCGATCGATCGGGGCATCCCTACCTGCTACTCTAATCTTTAGGCCAACGCTGCCCCCTCATCACCATGCATAATCATACATATATAGCTGCCACAGTTCAATCCCAAAATTCAATGCATCAGATGGTAAACTCTTAAATATTGACCACTAGGGCTGTTCGATATGACGAGATATATCATGCATCAATCTGCTTCCATGGACCATTGGAGGAGGACCCAATATTTAGCCTTCAGTTGTACAGTACCTTGTGTTTTTATTTACTTTCACTTTTAAAAGCTTGTCAGTCATCTGTTTTCACTCGACTCAAGCCGTGTTTTCTGTGTGTTGAGTATGTGTGTGGGTGTGTGTGTGTGGTTATTTTGTATAGACAAATGTTTTATTGAATTTACAGAAAACATACTATATTGTGATATATATCATTATTGAGATGTGAAATTTCCCATATAGTGATAGAAGGTTTTGTCCATATCACACAGCCCTATTGACCACTGATTAAATAATGTTCATACTTTTAGATAAAAGTAAATGCCAATGTGACGGAACCAACTTAATCAGCAACAAAGACTACAAAAACCTAGGGGTCCGCAAGGACGACTTCAAGCTGGAAATGGTAACAACAGATGAGGTACTCAATAAACTGAGCGCCCTCCAACCTAACAAGGCCACTGGCCATGACAACATCCCCTCCAAATTCCTCAGAGACTCAGCAGCCGCCATCACCCCAATCATCACACACATAATAAACCTCTCCATAAAACAGGGACACGTCCCCAAGGACTTCAAAATTGCGAGGGTGACCCCTCTGCACAAAAAGGGCAGCAAATTAGACCCAGGCAACTACCGCCCTGTTTCTATTCTCACCTCCATCTCGAAAGTCATGGAAAAAATAGTCTACGAACAGGTCGAAAAGTACCTAGCGGAAAAAAATCTAATCTACGAATTCCAATCTGGCTTCAGAACATCCCACTCCACTGACACATGCCTTCTCTATTTGAATGACCACATCAAACAAGAGGTGGACGCAGGCAAATACTGCGGCATGGTCATGCTGGACCTACAAAAGGCCTTTGACACGGTCAATCACTCCATTCTGATTGACAAGCTAAAAGCAATTGGTTTTGATAGTCTATCAGTGAGCTGGATGCAATCCTACCGAGAGGGGAGGGAACAGATGGTGGAGGTAAACGGTACCCTATCCCCCCACCTCACAGTGAGCTGTGGTGTTCCACAAGGAAGCATACTAGGACCGCTACTGTTCCTAATTTATGCAAATTACATGTCGTCAGCTTGTGACTGCAACTTGTTCCTGTTTGCGGACGACTCAGCCCTGCTGGTCTCTGACAAGAACAAGTTACAGGTTGAAAAAACCCTCAACTCGGAACTAGGCAGAATCTGCATATGGCTCGCTGATAACAAACTATCATTACACATGGGCAAAACAGAGTCCATTCTCTTCGGTTCAAATAACAAACTCAGCAAGACCGACGGCTTCTCAGTTACAGTGGGTGACAATATTGTCACAAGGAAAGATGAAATTACCTACCTGGGTTCCATCCTAGAGGCTAATCTCTCCTGTGACAAAATGGCATCCAATGTAATAAAAAAAGTCAACCAACGAACTCGATTCTTGTACCGGATCTCCTCTCTGGTAAACAAGAATACCCTGAAGACTCTGGCAGGAGCACTCATTCAGGGGTACTACGACTATGCTTGCACCTCATGGTACCAAAGCACCTCAAAGGCGCTAAAAACAAAATTACAAACATCTCAAAACAAACTGGTCAGACTACTGCTTGACCTTACTCCTAGAACCCACCTCACCCCTGCCCACTTTGACAACCTAGGATGGCTTAGAGTAGACGACAGAGTACAGCAACTTGCAATGGGCCTGGTCTACAAGATACACTACACGACCAAGGTACCCATGTACATGGCAAAATACTTCCCAAAGGTCAGTGAATACCACGATCACAACACCAGAGGGAGCTCCACAAATCATGTTAAACCCAGATTCGGCTCAAATAAGGGACTAAACACGTTTCGCAATTATGCCACATCAATGTGGAACGCCCTACCCAAAGCTGTAAAGGAATGTGGATCACTACCCACTTTCAAAACCTCTCTCAAGGGACACCTACGGGAGACTGCAATTCAACACTGGCCCCTGTAAATATCCTAACCCAACCCCCTCCAATGTACAGTCATTTACCTAGTATGGTTTTGTCAATAGTCCAATGTACAATTTTGTTTGTTTGTACAGTGTCTCCTCCCCCCCCCCCCCTCAATGTACAGTTTTGCTTGTTTATACAGTGTGCCCCCCCCCCCCCCCCCCCCAACCACCTCCAATGTAAATTACCCAGTATGGTTGTCAATATCCCAATGTACCCAACCCCCCCCACCCAACCTCCTCCAATGTACAGTTTCTACGTCAAATGTATATACTCCCTTTTCTTGACTCCTTCTGTATCACAAACAGTACTGTATTTGCAAATCTGGTATGTCATAAATGTATAGATGTAGCAGTACTGACTATCTGTATGTCATGTATGTCATATATGTCCTGATGAATTGAAAATGGGGGACCCTGATGTAAACAAGACGAAAGTCTTTCTCTGGTCTGCATCCCCTTAACAATTGTGTGTATTGAGCTGTACTGTATTGTACCCATTCTGCAATCTGTTAATAAAGTTTTCAATCAATCAATCAATCAGTCATGCAGTATGATGTCATCCTACTGCTTCCCTGTCCTCTGGGGGGCGTCTGCCTGTGTGTGTGTGTGTGTGTGTGTGTGTGTGTGTGTGTGTGTGTGTGTGTGTGTGTGTGTGTGTGTGTGTGTGTGTGTGTGTGTGTGTGTGTGTGTGTGTGTGTGTGTGTGTGTGTGTGTGTGTGTGTGTGTGTGTGTGTGTGTGTGTGTGTGTGTGTGTGTGTGTGTGTGTGTGTGTGTGTGTGTGTGTGTGTGTGTGTTTTTATGGCTGTGTCTGTATCTGTATCTGTCTGTCTGTCGGTCTGTCTGTGTATGTGTATCTGTATCTGTGTGTGTGTGGGGGCATCTGCCTGTGTGTGTGTGTGTGTGTGTGTGTGTGTGTGTGTGTGTGTGTGTGTGTGTGTGTGTGTGTGTGTGTGTGTGTGTGTGTGTGTGTGTGTGTGTGTGTGTGTGTGTGTGTGTGTGTGTGTGTGTGTGTGTGTGTGTGTGTGTGTGTGTGTGTGTGTGTGTTTTTAAACGGTAAGGCTAATATATTATGTTTCACAGAAACAAAACTTGACTCATCTGTTCAGGATCCAGAGATAGAAATCGAGGACTATTCAATCGTCAGGAGGGATAGATACCAAATTCAGCAACGTACTGACCTTAACCATGACGAGATTGAAACTGTATGGATTGAAATCTTATTTGAAAGGGCAAAATCAGTACTAATAGGCACAATCTATAGACCGCCAGAACACAGTGGCTTCTATGACTCACTTGATGGGTGTTTAGCTGGGGTGGAGGGCGTAGAAAAAATCCTTATTGGGGACTGGAACACGGACATGCTACGTAAAGCAGCACCCGTCTTCAAGGCCTTCAGTAGGCTTTGTGATCTGCACGGCCTCAGCCAGCTAATCAACCAACCCACAAGGGTATGTGAATCAACTCAGACTACCATTGACCTCACCCTGACCTCTGACAAGTCCATGATCTCCAATAAAGGGGTTATAGCATGCAGGTTAAGTGATCATTATATGATATTCTGTACCCGCAAAAAGCTAAAGCAAAAGGCTGGCTGTCACAAAACAGTCACATCTAGAGACCTCAAAACCTACTCTAGCGAGGCCTTTAACCTTGAACTGGAGAGCCTGGACTGGTCAGATGAACTCAATGGTACACTGGTTGAAGAAACCTGGCTTGGCTTCAAAACCAAATTCTCAACAATACTAAACAACATGGCCCCCCTAAGAACCACCAGGGTAAAAAATCGTGCTGAGCCGTGGATGCACACTGAAATACTGACCGCTATGAAAGCCAGAGACAAAAAATGCTCTGAGTTTCGTAAAAGTCAGTCAAAGCTTACCAAAAGCACGAACAGTGAACTCCAAGCCCACGTGACTGAACTCAAACTAGAAAGAAACAGACTAAGAAATGACGTAAACTCCATGATAAAAACTGCAAAAAAAATTTCATCAATGACAAAACAGAGGAAAACAAAAATAAACCACGTGAACTTTGGAAATTACTCAATAATCAACTAGGCTGCAGTAAAAAACTTAAAACCAGGTTCTCAAACATAAACATAAAGACGGACAACACGCTCGTCGCTCATCACAGACAAACTGGATGTAGCCAATTACTTAAACACTTTCTTCACAAACATAGCCACAACACTGGTAAACAAACTACCCTCCCACTCAGGGCAGTATGGGGTAGAACACATAGTAGCATACTACAATAACCTAGGCGTCCACAAAGACGATTTCAAACTGGAAATGGTAACTACAGATGAGGTACTCAATAAACTGAGCGCCCTCCAACCGAACAAGGCCACTGGCCATGACAACATCCCCTCCAGATTCCTCAGAGACTCAGCAACCGCCATCACCCCAGTCATCACACACATAATAAACCTCTCCATAAAACAGGGACACGTCCCCAAGGACTTCAAAATAGCGAGAGTAACACCCCTGCACAAAAAGGGCAGCAAATTAGACCCAGGCAACTACCGCCCTGTTTCTATCCTTACATCCATCTCGAAAGTCATGGAAAAAATAGTATACGAACAGGTCGAAAAGTACCTTGCGGATAAAAATCTAATCTACGAATTCCAATCTGGCTTCAGAACATCCCACTCCACTGACACATGCCTTCTCTATTTGAACGACCACATCAAGCAAGAGGTGGACGCGGGCAAATACTGCGGCATGGTCATGCTAGACCTACAAAAGGCCTTCGACACTGTCAATCACACCATTCTGATTGACAAGCTAAAAGCAATTGGTGTTGATAGTTTATCAGTGAGCTGGATACAATCCTACCTGGAGGGGAGAGAACAGATGGTGGAGGTAAACGGTACCCTATCTCCCCCCTCACAGTGAACTGTGGTGTTCCACAAGGAAGTATACTAGGACCACTACTGTTCCTAATTTATGCAAATGACATGTCGTCAGCTTGTGACTGCAACTTGTTCCTGTTTGCGGACGACTCAGCCCTGCTGGTCTCTGACAAGAACAAGTTACAGGTTGAAAAAACCCTCAGCTCGGAACTAGGCAAAATCTGCATATGGCTCGCCGACAACAAACTATCATTACACATGTGCAAAACAGAGTCCATTCTCTTCGGTTCAAATAACAAACTCAGCAAGACCGACGGCTTCTCAGTTACAGTGGGTGACAATATTGTCACAAGGAAAGATGAAATTACCTACCTGGGTTCCATCCTAGAGGCTAATCTTTCCTGTGACAAAATGGCATCCAATGTAATAAAAAAAGTCAACCAACGAACTCGATTCTTGTACCGGATCTCCTCTCTGGTAAACAAGAATACCCTGAAGACTCTGGCAGGAGCACTCATTCAAGGGTACTACGACTATGCTTGCACCTCATGGTACCAAAGCACCTCAAAGGCACTAAAAACCATTTGGTTACAAACATCTCAAAACAAACTAGTCAGACTACTGCTTGACCTGAATCCTAGAACCCACCTCACCCCTGCACACTTTGCCAACCTAGGATGGCTTAGAGTAGACGACAGAGTACAGCAACTTGCAATGGGCCTGGTCTACAAGATACACTACACGACCAAGGTACCCATGTACATGTCAAAATACTTCCCAAAGGTCAGTGAATACCACGATCACAACACCAGAGGGAGCTCCACAAATCATGTTAAACCCAGATTCAGCTCAAACAAGGGACTAAACACGTTTCGCAATTATGCCACATCAATGTGGAACGCCCTACCCAAAGCTGTAAAGGAATGTGAATCACTACCCACCTTCAAAAACACTCTCAAAGAACACCTACGGGAGATTGCAATTCGAAACTGGCCCCTACAAATGTCCTAACCCAGTTGTACAATAAAGACCAAGCATGGCTTTGTCAGTATTCCAATGTACAGTGCCCTCCCCCCTACCCAACACCCCCCCCCCCCCCCACCTCCAATGTACAGCCCCACCCAACCCCACCCCACCTACCCAACCTCCTCCAATACAGTTTCTATGTCAAATGTATGTCAGTATTCCAATGTACAGTGTCCCCCCCCCCCCCCCCACCTCCAATGTACAGCCCCACCCCACCTACCCAACCTCCTCCAATGCACAGTTTCTATGTCAAATGTATATACACTCTTGTTCTGGATTTTTTTAGTATCACAAACAGTACTGTATTTGAAAATCTGGTATGTCATAAATGTATAGATGTAGCAGTACTGTCTATCTGTATGTCGTGTGTGTCATATGATGAATTGAAAATGGGGGACCCTGATGGAAAGAAGACGAAAGTCTTTCTCAGGTCTGCATCCTCTTAACAATTGTATGTATTGAGCTGTACTGTACTGTACCCATTCTGCAATCTGTTAATAAACCTTTCAATCAATCAATCAAAGTCTGTGTGTATGTGTATCTGTATCTGTGTGTGGGGGCATCTGCCTGTGTGTGGGTGTGTGTGTGTGTGTGTGTGTGTGTGTGTGTGTGTGTGTGTGTGTGTGTGTGTGTGTGTGTGTGTGTGTGTGTGTGTGTGTGTGTGTGTGTGTCTGTGTGTCTGTGTGTCTGTGTGTCTGTGTGTCTCAGTTCATATTACTGTCTTTGATAATGGAGCTTCACCATTTCCTGTTGGCAGCATTTGTTGCTTTGCCACTCCCTTCATTAGCCCCTAGACAGACAATAGGATTAGGAGGACCGTGTATCCTTTCCTTGTGTGCTCACTGCCTCCTCCTAGAGCCTTCTGTCTATATTAATATTGAGCTGTATTGTGAGTAATTTGGGGCGAGGCACATGGGTGTGATCAAGTCGGAACCAGAGTCATGGTGGACACTGGACACTGTAGTGAATTTTCAATGGAGGAAAAAAGATAACACTTTAGTTTAGTGTAGACAAGCTCTTGGTCTGTTTACAATACATTAGTTAAGTGTAGACAAGCTCCTGGTCTGTTTACAACACATTAGTTAAGTGTAGACAAGCTCTTGGTCTGTTTACAATACATTAGTTAAGTGTAGACAAGCTCCTGGTCTGTTTACAACACATTAGTTAAGTGTAGACAAGCTCTTGGTCTGTTTACAACACATTAGTTAGCATTGGATGACAAATATCAATGCACCATTCTTGTTTCATAACCTTTTACTGTTAATGAAAAGTGTTGTGAAGGATCAGATTAAACCGAATATATATATTTATTTATGGATATATATTTAATAGTATTTGTATATCGTTTGATATCCCTTGTATATTCTTTGTACATATACACTGAATATCCCTTTAGTCTACTACAGCCCATAATAGTTCATTCTCTCATTGGACAAGAACCTGGCGCCAGCAGACAGGCCCCTTGAGTCAAGTTCAATAGTGCCGACGAACATGTCCCAACTAGCCCCGGTTCCGCGTAGGAATACGGCTACCGAAATACGAATGGTACTATTTGTTCACAGTGCATATAAATATGGCGCAAGTAAAGTAGAACTTTCTTTTAGTCCATTAGTCCTTTACCCTCCAACCTAGTAACAGACGTGAAGCCTCACCCACGACCCACGTGTGGTGCAGTATGGCCTATTTGGCCCCAGAATAGGCATTGAGACCTCGTGTAAATTCATAGCTGAATTGTCATAGTTTGGCACTGTACCGTCGAGTGGGACGTATTTCTATTAAGTTAATAATAGTCTATTATGTATGGTGCATCGTTCGGTTAGAGTTCTAAAGTGAGCAGCACCCCCATCGTTTCCTCGCGTTATCTAGAGTCTTAACCAGGCTGGGCAGACCACGCGTGGTGCTTTCATCCGAGGAGTTCTGGGCGAGGACGAGTGGACCTGCACATTGGATTACCTACCCGGACGACTGCTGAGCCTATACGGCATGGAATATCTATTTGCTTTGGGTGCTTTGATTTGTGGAGCGGATAACAGCCAACGCCGGTGAGTGTTGGAATTACCCCCGAGAGGAGCCCAGGTGAGACGGCGCTCAACCCAGACCGAGGCCGCCTCGCTTCTCCTTCGTTGTGGACCTACAGCCTACAGCTACCGTCTACAAGAGGGCCCAAGTGTATTCATCTGTGGATCAAGATCCTGCGGGCACTGTGTTCTGTACCTGAATTCTCCCCAGGAATCGTTGGCCAGATGGGATCCAGCTGACGGCTCTCCAAACCCCCCCCCCCCCCTACTGACTTACAACCAGCAGGACCCCTTTAGTATCCCGCTATAATCCTTAAGTACCATCGCTATTATGTTCCCTAAAGAACCAGGTTGTATACTTGCTTCCTGCGTAACCAGAGATTGGACATTCAGTGTTGATTTGCCTACGAATACTCATTTGCCTTACAAGTGCATTCAAATCATAAATGTAATTAAGTGAATGTTGTATATACCTTTTGCTATATTAAACCTTCGACTGTTATATTTGTGTGGACCTGATTTCATATGTGGGAAAGTGTTCATCATACTTAGATATCGTGTACTGTATGGCCAGAAGTTAAAGTACATCAAGCGGTAGTGGTTTAATGATACCATACTTATCAATACAGTCAGGGAATTGTACCCCTCAGTTACAATTGGTCCTTCGAGCCGGAGGGTAACTAGTGTAATATTAATATAGTGTTATTAATATTGAAATGGCCTATGATGAACACTCCACGAAACGGTCCTCCTAACGTAGAACGCCCGCGGCGCAGACGACAGACACCTCAGTACTTAGAGGATTACGCTGTCACTCAACTACCTAGCCTTCTACAGACGGTAAACGCGGTAAAAGTAGAAAGTAAAATTATGTCTGACCTTAACGACCAGGTTACCCCGACCACAGAGGCCCTAGTGGGTTCTAATGTAACTGACCAAGCTCACGGTGGGGACCAGGAGGGAACAGACATGCCTTTACCCCCCGCCAATACCGAAGAAGTAGTCCCCGACCAGCTCCGGGAGGAAGACAACCCTCCAGAGGTGGAACCCTGCACGGAACAAGATGAGGAGAGCGCCGAGGAGATAGAGCTCCAGGACTCCCCAACGAGTACAGCCAGGAGCGGCTCACCTCTACAAGCGTCTTCCCCCAGCGAGGCGGAGAGGATGCTGTCACAGGCGTTCCTCGTCAGCCTGACAGCCTCTACCGAACGCGATCGACTCCAGGGTGAACGCGATCGACTTCAGGGTGAACGCGATCGACTCCAAACACAGCAACGGAGCGAAGAAGAGCACATACGCCTGGAGATGAGACGCCTTCAGACGGAAGAGAATATGGCAAGAGACCGGTCCGACACCCAGCGCGCCGCTGACGGTGCCCAAAGAGAAGCAGAGCGCGACATCGCTCTCATCCAGCGCGAAGCCGAGCGCGACAGACTACAGGGCGAGCGCGACAGACTACAAGCGCAGCTAATGGAGCAGCTGATCACCAAGGCAACACCCTCTCCCTCCGCCAGGGGTTCAAGGGCCTCGTCGAGACAACAGTCAAGGGCAGCATCCCCTAACCGACCAAGCGACCCTGAACTTGACCACCAGAGAGAGCCTATACCCCCCGCAGACCCCCTTCCCCGACCGGTCCAAGCGAGACCCAGCTACAAGGAAGGAGCAGCATACACTGCGGAGAGGCTAAATAAACGACTACAGGATCTAGAGGACCTGACAGAAGAAGAAGAGGGAGAGGAGGAGAACCAAGCCCGACGACAGCACAGTACTCCACCGGACCAGGAGGTCCAGTACAGCCCAGGCTATACCCCCGCGGCGCTGCGCTACAGACCCCCGACTCTATTCACGGGTGAGCATGACGCACGACCAGCCCCGAGGAACAGCACCTGGACCAGCGGGCCATGGTACCCTGCCGGTACCAGCCCACAGAGAGGCGCAAGAGGAGACTCGCCTAGGAGGCCTCTCTCCCAACGCTCACCGATGTGCCAGCCATCCACGGCGTCATACATTGGCACACCGACGTTTCCAGACTTCACCCATGAGAATCGAGCACAGTACACGGAGCTCTGGATGTGCTTAGAGACAATGATGGTGGATGTCGTTGACGAACGCCACAAGTATGCAATATTACTGAAGCACCTGAAAGTACCCCGAGCGCACAATATAGCGCTAGCCTATGCCACCTCTACGACCCCATACACCGCGGCTCTAGCAGCGCTGGACCAGAGATATGGACGTATATGGGATTACGTAATCCAAGAGATAAGACATATTGACCGCCTACCCCCAGCAACAGACAATCGCTCACTAGACGACCTGTCTATAAAAGTGCAGTCCCTGGTAGGGATGCTGGGAGCGCAACGAGAAAAGGGTATGCACGAGCTATACGCCAACTCTAACGTCGAGAGGATTTTAGAGAAGCTGCCGCCCGCCAGACAAGAGCGATTTAGGCGGCAAAGAGACCACCGTGATCCTAACGGTCCCGAACCATCCCTCCTCGATTTAGCCGACTTCCTGACGAGAGAAGTCAGCAGCCTACGCTTGGATACATTCGTGCGGAGCACACCAAGCTCCAGAGAGGGACCTAGGAGAGTAAACGATGGAAGAAGATCAGTGACTGTCATGCACCAATCAGAATCAGTACCGAGCAGTAAGAACCACAGTACCCCCTCGAGAAAAGAGAAGTGGAAGATGGTGTGCCCGTACTGCGAGAAGGAACACTGGCTGTCACAATGTGACCTGTTCAAGAAGATGAATGCAGAAGAAGTGAGTCAATGGATAAAGTCCAACAGGCGCTGTTACCGATGTGCGCGCAGTCACATGGCAGCCGAGTGCCGCCTAAAGAAGAGGTGCAGTCGGTGTGACGGAGCCCACCTAGATGTCCTACACGACAGTAACAGAAGAAAGCCTGCACCTGCACCATCGAGCAGCACAAAGGCAAGTGTCATGTACATTGACCCCGCCAGCAGCAGCGGCGCCCAGGTGCTCTTAAAGGTAGTCCGTGTAACATTGAGCCACCAAGATAAAGTCATGGACACTTACGCCGTCCTTGATGACGGGTCAGAGAAGACCCTTCTCCTCGCATCCGCTGCGGCCCAGCTGGGACTGCGGGGGAGCGAGAACCAGATGACGATTCGGACAATAAGAAGAGATTTAAAGACGATAAAAGGCGAGAATGTCTCCTTCACTATCGCAGCAAGCGGGCAGCCAGAGAGACGGTATAGGATTACAAATGCTTTCACCAGCCAAGAAATAGGACTATCACAGTACACCTACCCCATCGCCAAACTGATGGATAAATATGTGCACCTGCGTCAACTACCTATCCCGCTCATAGACGGCGCCACCCCGACCCTGCTGATAGGCTCCGACCATGCAGACCTCATAGTCCCGATAGACCGGGTCCATACAGGACCCAGAGGCTGTCCTGCAGCAGTCGAGACCCGCCTAGGATGGACATTACAAGGCCCCCTCGCTAAATCTCTCAACCGAACAGCAGCCACTAGCTGCCTCCACTCCAGAGTGACAGAAGAAGACACCACTCTCCTGCAGCATGTCGAGAGGCTATGGACACTAGAGACAATGCCCTTTAAGAAAGAAAAGAAAGACATTCGTTCTAAAGAAGACATTTACGCCATAAACCTCCTCGAGCAAGGGACAAAGAGAGTCACAGTCAGCGGAGTGATGAGATACGCAACTCCACTCCTGAGGCGAGAGGGAATGCCCACCTTTCACGCCACGAAAGAAGCTACGGAGCGGTATCTACTGAACACAGAGCGGCGCCTAGCCAAAGACCCCGCTCAAGAGAGTGTGTACCGCGCTGAGATTGAGAAGCTAATCACAGCGAGACACGTAATGAAGATTGACATTAAAGAGGCCGATCAGACGACCGAATCATGGTACGTGCCGCACCACAAGGTCCACCACAACGGCAAGGATCGCATTGTGTTTAACTGCAGCTACCAGATCGGATCCCAGAATCTGAATAAAGAGCTCTTGCCCGGCCCCACACTCGGCCCCTCTCTACTAGGCGTGCTACTACGCTTCCGCCAGGACAAGGTGGCTATCAGCGGGGATATCAAAGGGATGTTCCTGCAGGTGAGACTAGTGGAGGAGGATAAGCCCCTACTGCGGTTCCTATGGAGAGAGAGGATCGGAGATGAGCACCCAGCCATCTACCAATGGGAAGTCCTCCCCTTCGGAACCACATGCAGCCCGTGCTGTGCTACATTTGCACTGCAGAAACACGTCGCAGAGGACCCAGCAGCAGATGAAGAGGTCCGACACAGTGTGAAGAACAGTTTCTACGTGGACAACTGTTTACAAAGCGTTTCGACCCAAGAAGAAGCCGAGGCTCTCCTACTCAAGCTACGCGCCTCCCTGATCAAAGGCGGCTTTGATCTCAGGCAGTGGGCCAGCAGCGACCCGCAAGTATTGCGCAGCCTCTCCCCCGCGGACAAGGCAGCCAGTAGCGAGACCTGGATGGCGACCATCCCAGGAGAAGCCCAAGAAATGACACTAGGACTAGTCTGGCGCTTCAAAACAGACTCGCTCCACTATAGACACAAACCCCTGACCACGGAGCAGGGAAGGTCGACGGCGATACCGACCACCAGACGGAGTGTGTACAGAACACTCGCCAGACAATATGACCCGTTGGGATGTATTCTACCTTACACCACCAGGGCAAAGATGATTGTACGAGCACTATGGGACAAGGACCAGGGCTGGGACGACCCAATACCCGCACACCTTGCCTCCACATGGAGAGAGTGGGAGACGGAACTCCGCTCACTCCCAGGCGTCAACATACGCCGCAGCTACTTCCCACCCACAGTGAGGCCAGAGACATGCAAGATGGATCTACACGTCTTCAGCGACGCCTCCGAAGTAGCCTATGGATCTGTGGCCTACTTGCATGCCCAAGAGAAGGGAGGAGAGATACACACCGCTTTCATCCTGGCTCGCTCAAGAATAGCCCCACGAAAGCAACAATATATCCCGCGTCTAGAGCTCTGCGCAGCCCTAGCAGGAGCGCATCTAGCCACGTTAATCCAACGTGAACTCACCATCCCGGTGCAAAGAACAATCTTGTGGTCAGACTCTACGACAGTACTCACATGGATCAAGTCTGATTCATGCAGATACAAGGTCTTCGTGGGAGTCAGAGTCACAGAGATTCAAGAGTTAACAGAAGCAGCAAGCTGGCGGTATGTGGACACCAAACACAACCCAGCTGACGTCATCACCCGGGGAATGTCCCTAGATGACCTCACCCGTCACAAAATCTACAGTGACGGACCAGAGTTCCTCAAGCTCCCGGAAGAAGAGTGGCCTACGCCCACCCCACGGGAGGCAAGTAAAGAGGAGGCTGAAAACAAGAAACCTATGTTCTGTGGATTGAGCACAGTCGCCTCCACAGACCCCAACATAGATGATTGCCTCACCCTACAGAGTGCGCAGCTAAAGACATTCCTGTGGCACCACCCAGAGATTCAGCCCACCACTGACATTTCAGCAGCTGACTACGAAGAAGCAGAACTTCTTCTACTACAACGAGCCCAGAGAGACTCGTTCCCCGATGAGCTAGACTGTCTACAGGGAGGAAAGCCCGTCCCATCAGACAGCAGACTGCTCCACCTGGCACCCGAGAGTGACGCCCATAATCTCATCAGAGTGGGTGGTCGTCTGCGGAGAGCCCCCGACCTACCGGATGACGTTAAGTACCCGATAGTCTTGAACAGCCGACACAAGGTCACAGAGCTGATCATAAAGAAATACGACGAGGATGTGCACCACGCAGGAGCAGAGAGAGTCTTCGCGGAGATCAGACGTCGCTATTGGATACTTCAAGGGTGAGAAGCAGTGCGACGCTTCCAGCGAACCTGTCTAGACTGCCGAAAGTGGCGCGCGCAGCCCAGCATACCCCGGATGGCTGACCTACCTCCCTGTCGCCTCCGACTCGGCGACAAGCCCTTTCACTCCACAGGCATGGACTGTTTTGGCCCGTTATATATAAAGAAAGGAAGAGGAACCGAGAAGCGGTGGGGTATTGTATTCAAATGCATGACCACCAGAGCGATACATATCGAACTCCTTCCAACCATGAGCACAGACTCATTCCTTATGGCCTTCCGAAGATTCACATCGCGGAAAGGAAAACCGTCTACATTGTTGTCTGATCACGGGACAAACTTCAAAGGCGGAGAAAGAGAGCTGAGAGAGAGCTTCCAAGCTATGGGCCCAGAACTTAAGACCCACCTCGCTCCATCCCAGATTGACTTCCAGTTTAATCCCCCGAACGCACCCCACTTCGGTGGAACCTGGGAACGAGAAGTACGTTCTATAAAGACAGCCCTGTACGCCGTGCTTGGGGCCCAGACTGTGGCGGAAGAAGTCCTAATGACAGTCCTCACGGAGATCGAGGGAGTATTGAACTCCAAGCCCCTCGGTTACGTCTCAAGTGATGTAGCAGATGTCGACCCAGTCACCCCCAACACACTCTTGATGGGGCGGCTGGACCCCGCGCTACCCCAGACAATGTACAGGCCTGAAGAAGCGAACGGCCGAAGAATGTGGAGGTACAGTCAAGTACTGGCTGACAAGTTTTGGAATAGCTTCCTACTCCACTATCTACCGTCTCTACAGACCCGCCAGAAGTGGGTAAAAGAGAGAGACAATTTGACAGAAGGAACAGTCGTCATGATTATCGACCAGTCACTACCCAGAGCTATGTGGCCGGCTGGCCGCGTAAGCAAAGTGATCACCGGTGCCGATGGCAAGGTCCGAGCAGCTGAAGTGCTCGTCCAAGGGCGGACTTACACACGACCCGTGGCGAGGCTAATAGAACTGCCAAGACTCCCAGACACTATCGATGACGACCATGACCCCACGACTTTGTGAGTTGACTGACCCTTACAGCGGACCTTGAGTGGTAGACAGTGCGGTTAATCTGTCTCTGCTTAGCTAATTAGGTGGGACTAATTAGGGGGCGGCTGTTGTGAAGGATCAGATTAAACCGAATATATATATTTATTTATGGATATATATTTAATAGTATTTGTATATCGTTTGATATCCCTTGTATATTCTTTGTACATATACACTGAATATCCCTTTAGTCTACTACAGCCCATAATAGTTCATTCTCTCATTGGACAAGAACCTGGCGCCAGCAGACAGGCCCCTTGAGTCAAGTTCAATAGTGCCGACGAACATGTCCCAACTAGCCCCGGTTCCGCGTAGGAATACGGCTACCGAAATACGAATGGTACTATTTGTTCACAGTGCATATAAATATGGCGCAAGTAAAGTAGAACTTTCTTTTAGTCCATTAGTCCTTTACCCTCCAACCTAGTAACAGACGTGAAGCCTCACCCACGACCCACGTGTGGTGCAGTATGGCCTATTTGGCCCCAGAATAGGCATTGAGACCTCGTGTAAATTCATAGCTGAATTGTCATAGTTTGGCACTGTACCGTCGAGTGGGACGTATTTCTATTAAGTTAATAATAGTCTATTATGTATGGTGCATCGTTCGGTTAGAGTTCTAAAGTGAGCAGCACCCCCATCGTTTCCTCGCGTTATCTAGAGTCTTAACCAGGCTGGGCAGACCACGCGTGGTGCTTTCATCCGAGGAGTTCTGGGCGAGGACGAGTGGACCTGCACATTGGATTACCTACCCGGACGACTGCTGAGCCTATACGGCATGGAATATCTATTTGCTTTGGGTGCTTTGATTTGTGGAGCGGATAACAGCCAACGCCGGTGAGTGTTGGAATTACCCCCGAGAGGAGCCCAGGTGAGACGGCGCTCAACCCAGACCGAGGCCGCCTCGCTTCTCCTTCGTTGTGGACCTACAGCCTACAGCTACCGTCTACAAGAGGGCCCAAGTGTATTCATCTGTGGATCAAGATCCTGCGGGCACTGTGTTCTGTACCTGAATTCTCCCCAGGAATCGTTGGCCAGATGGGATGCAGCTGACGGCTCTCCAAACCCCACCCCCCCCTACTGACTTACAACCAGCAGGACCCCTTTAGTATCCCGCTATAATCCTTAAGTACCATCGCTATAGTTCCCTAAAGAACCAGGTTGTATACTTGCTTCCTGCGTAACCAGAGATTGGACATTCAGTGTTGATTTGCCTACGAATACTCATTTGCCTTACAAGTGCATTCAAATCATAAATGTAATTAAGTGAATGTTGTATATACCTTTTGCTATATTAAACCTTCGACTGTTATATTTGTGTGGACCTGATTTCATATGTGGGAAAGTGTTCATCATACTTAGATATCGTGTACTGTATGGCCAGAAGTTAAAGTACATCAAGCGGTAGTGGTTTAATGATACCATACTTATCAATACAGTCAGGGAATTGTACCCCTCAGTTACAAAAAGTGTTGACGTTATTTTCTGCTGATTCACTACTGCCATATGCTTCAATTGTATCTGAAGATGTGTCTTAAATACCACATAAAGTTTCATAAACCCATAGAAGTCACAACATGTGACTAAAATGTCAGTTTAACATCTGAAAATCTGCTCTATTATGCCTTAATACGGTGTCTAATAAGGAAGACGAGGAATTCTTCCTCAGATACTTTATTATATCACAATGGCGAAATCAGAAAACAACTGACACCTAGCATGATCCATTCTCCTCTATTCCAGAGATCAAACATCCATGCAAAGGGAAGTGCAAAGGGAAGAAGGTCAGGTGGCTTTGCCACTGGATATGTTCCGTACTCTTGGTATTGGATTTTGGTCTAAGGGGAAATTCTCGGACACTGCCTGGTATTGATTTCATAACTGATTCTAATACCGGTATTACTGCATTCTTTAACCCGTTCCATGATAACACCCACAAGACTCACTAACATCCACAACACCCACAGCACCCACAACACCCACCTTTCCAATGTTAGCATACAGCTAGGCAGGCTGCTCTAACGTTGAACATGGATCCCTCGTATTGTCGTAGTGATACTTGTTCTTTGAAAAGTCTACAGACAGCAGTGTACCTCTGCTGGATCTTGTCGTGTAAGTTAAACAGCTGACTCCCAAGTATTTTCCAAACGGTGTGAGTAGTACTAGTAGGGGCTAGCAGTTAGCATGTTGCTAATAACAGACCAATGTAGCTAACAGAGGGGAGGGGTGAGTTGAGTACTGTGACTGTGAACATTGGAGAGTTAGCTGAGAAGTATGCGTTCAAGAACAGCAGTGTTTTATAATGCGCAAATCAAAATATAGTGTAGCAGCCTGAATATTCTACAAAGTATTCAGAAGTGCTAACTAACTGTTACTTTCCCTGTGTGTGTATAACGTGTGATTAACAGTGTTCCTTTGGATAGCTCGCCCAGTCTAATGACGAGGTGAGGTGCTACTCTTCTCCGGCTTCAGTATGGATCACTAACAATAACATTGAAGACCTTTTTCCCTTTCTGGAGCGGTCCTGGAGTGGGATCAGTGGAGGTTGCCAGCAGGGGGCGGAGTGGCAGTGGTGGCAGGTGGAGCGGAGGAGAGAGGAAAGCAACGAGGAAGAGGGAGTTACCTGGGAGCGAGAGTACCAGGAAGCTCTCTTCGGCAGTGGACTTGACCGTGATCAGTCGCAGTCACAGCGGGCGTGTGCTCAAACGAGCCCCGTTGAAGGAGAACTGTTGAGGAGCCCCGTCGGAACGAGCGACGGGTAATAAGAAGAGAGCCCCGTTGGAACGAGCAACGGGTGATGAGAAGTACTTGCTAGTTGACGGGTTATCCTAGAAGTACCAGCGATAGTGTGTGAGTAAGAGATACAGAACCGAAGGACTAACGTCTAGAGTTAACAGGACTAACATCTATCGTTAGCGGGTTATAGTAGTAAGTGTGCAGTGTTTTAGCATGCTGCTAACGGCTCCGTCTGACTTCAGTAGACTACCGGGCGCGCAGCGCTGAAGACCGGTGGTATAGCCAGCCACGTTAGTAGTACAACCGATATAGCAGGAGGGTGCATCCAGACCCGAAGCTTAGCTGTGTTTAGGGTAGCAACAGTATTAGCTCGCGCGACAGCAGCAAGCAACAGCCAGCAGTGGACGTCTCCCAGACGGTACAGAGGACGCCTCTTCCCACCAGCAGAGGTCGCCATCACAGCACGCTCCTCCAGCTAACCACTGCCTATGCTGTTCGCCCAGCCCGCTGGCTGTGCTCGCGGGATCGCCGACGCCATCTTGTCACCTGGACGAGTGGTGATAAGAGTGGGTCCGCCATCTTGGCTAAGTACTAACGGTACCTCGTGTATCAACAACAACGTCCATTCAAGTGAATGCTAACAACCAGTGTCTAAGGGGTACCCCAAACAATTTAAGCCAGCTTAGTGTAGGTTTTCTTTTGGTAACGTGGGCCCACATTTACTTGGTTTTATTTTGTTATTTGGTTATTTGGTTATTTGAATTCCCAATGTTTCTCTACTTTATGCCTGGGTTCCCCTAGTACAAGCGGGGTGTTATTAATGTATTGAGCACGCGGTGCCTATGGTGGGAATAGCTTCCCCTACATTAACAGTGAGAGCACCCGGTGCCATGTATGAATAAGTGGAAAGTGTTAACTGTAACTGATAACCTGCCCAGGCTTCTATAAAGTAGACCTTATTGGGAGCATTGTCTGTGTGTCTGTTTCTTCCATTTGCTATTCTAACCCCTGGGTAAATATTGTGACTGCATAATTATTTAACCCTTACACCCCATTCACAGAATAGCATTTGAAGGGTCTATACAGGTGGTCAAGGAAGGGTACTGCTTAAAGGGAAGCCCAATAATACTATTGAACTGACAGTCACTGGGTGTGGGAGGGCTGTCGGAGGTACTGGGGGAAGTGAAAGTGTGGGGAGCTACTGCTGACCGCCTTGGAAGGCGAGGGAGACCAGAGTACCAGTCCCCAGGTTAGTCAATCCTGGGCCCCATCCACTCCAGCTGCAAGCCCTCCAGAACGACGTTCTGGGCCAAAGACGGGGATACATATAGGTCCAATTCTATAGTATCCTACTACCCAGTGTCTGTGTACTACTACTCCCACAAGCAGGGATAATCCACCCTTCTACAATAGCTACAGCTGTTTTCACACCTTTCTAACATCAACAACATCCACAACATCCACAACACCCACCTTTCCCAAAGTGACATCAGGGAGTCCAGATTTCTTCAGGAACAATGCAGCTTCTGTGGGCCCCACTCTCCCTGTGTTCCCAGGGTCCACCTTAACAAACACATGTGGGTGAATACACACACACACACACACACACACACACACACACTTCATTAGCTTGTGCACACATGCCCATCACATCCAATTTTAAGTATCTTTAAACTCTCCACTCAAAATAGCCAATATCACGGCTTATAGGCAAAGTTTATGTGATTGTAATAAACAGTTTAGTATCAACTGTTCTCTATAAGAGTCTTACCTGTCTGTAAAATGTCTCATATACAGGGTTCCCACTTGGCAACTATGGGGGAAAGAGAGTGTATTATATTACTAAGGACACAAGTCAGGCACCATCGATACCTCTCCTGGCATGTAAGATCATAAGCTGTGACCACAAATAACCAAATACTGTACAGGAGTCTTCGTTTACTGTGGGCTTCTAACTCTCTGAAGTAACTCCTGTTGGCTCATCCCACCCATGCCTGCTTTTGGCCTTTGAAGGAAAAACAAAGCTGATCATTCAAAAATAAAAGAAATAATAGATGAACCCAACGTTGAGTGACATCATCTCACTGCATGTGCCGTCTCCATTTGCCAAGAACAAGATAAAACATGCACCCCAAGTTATTATCTTGTTATGAAGCCAGCTGAGCTGAGAGCATCTCCGTCAACACAGCAGCACCACATCCTGACATGTGCAAAACTGCTAGTCTTAATAGAAGAAGAACCTGATGAACTAACGTCAACTAGCCTGTACAGCTGGAGACGAGGAGGCTTGACAGCCTCAGCCAGCTCACAAAGGCACCATTCATCAAAGCTCGGGTTAGCGTTAGCTATGGTTAACTTGTGTAGACTAGTGTCTCCAGCCCAAATCAGTACCGTTATCATCATCGCGTTGCTGGTCAACGTCAAGGAAACTATCAAAGAGAAGGAAGAGTCGACTCGTCACGTCACCCGGTGCCATGTGTGGAAACTTTCAGAATGGGATGAACCGTCTCGTCCTCGTTTATTATGACATTCATTTAAACAGGTTATTACCTCGGATGTCAGAATCATCTGCAATTTGTTATACTGTTGACTAGCTAACGTTTGATATGTTGGTTGATGTATATTTGCTCAGATAGCTTGTATGTTTTTAGAATATATATATATATAGCATAGAATACTGGTATTCTGACGTGATGACCCTTCCTTGGTTAATGTTAGCTAAGTTAATTGATTGATTGATTGAACACTTTATTAACAGATTGCAGAATGGGTACAGTACAGTACAGCTCAATACATACAATTGTTAAGGGGATCACTCCATTCTGATTGACAAGCTAAAAGCAATTGGTTTTGATAGTCTATCAGTGAGCTGGATGCAATCCTACCTTGAGGGGAGGGAACAGATGGTGGAGGTAAACGGTACCCTATCCCCCCCCCTCACAGTGAGCTGTGGTGTTCCACAAGGAAGCATACTAGGACCGCTACTGTTCCTAATTTATGCAAATGACATGTCGTCAGCTTGTGACTGCAACTTGTTCCTGTTTGCGGACGACTCAGCCCTGCTGGTCTCTGACAAGAACAAGTTACAGGTTGAAAAAACCCTCAGCTCGGAACTAGGCAGAATCTGCATATGGCTCGCTGATAACAAACTATCATTACACATGGGCAAAACAGAGTCCATTCTCTTCGGTTCAAATAACAAACTCAGCAAGACCGACGGCTTCTCAGTTACAGTGGGTGACAATATTGTCACAAGGAAAGATGAAATTACCTACCTGGGGTCCATCCTAGAGGCTAATCTCTCCTGTGACAAAATGGCATCCAATGTAATAAAAAAAGTCAACCAACGAACTCGATTCTTGTACCGGATCTCCTCTCTGGTAAACAAGAACACCCTGAAGACTCTGGCAGGAGCACTCATTCAGGGGTACTACGACTATGCTTGCACCTCATGGTACCAAAGCACCTCAAAGGCGCTAAAAACAAAATTACAAACATCTCAAAACAAACTGGTCAGACTACTGCTTGACCTTACTCCTAGAACCCACCTCACCCCTGCCCACTTCGACAACCTAGGATGGCTTAGAGTAGACGACAGAGTACAACAACTTGCAATGGGCCTGGTCTACAAGATACACTACACGACCAAGGTACCCATGTACATGTCAAAATACTTCCCAAAGGTCAGTGAATACCACGATCACAACACCAGAGGGAGCTCCACAAATCATGTCAAACCCAGATTCGGCTCAAATAAGGGACTAAACACGTTTCGCAATTATGCCACATCAATGTGGAACGCCCTACCCAAAGCTGTAAAGGAATGTGGATCACTACCCACTTTCAAAACCTCTCTCAAGGGACACCTACGGGAGACTGCAATTCAACACTGGCCCCTGTAAATATCCTAACCCAATCATTCCAACCCCCTCCAATGTACAGTCATTTACCTAGTATGGTTTTGTCAATAGTTCAATGTACAATTGTGTTTGTTTGTACAGTGTCTCCTCCCCCCCCCCCTCAATGTACAGTGTTACTTGTTTATACAGTATGCCCCCCGCCCCCCCCCCCCCCCCCCAACCACCTCCAATGTAAATTACCCAGTATGGTTGTCAATATCCCAATGTACCCAACCCCCCCCACCCAACCTCCAATGTACAGTTTCTACGTCAAATGTATATACTCCCTTTTCTTGACTCCTTCTGTATCACAAACAGTACTGTATTTGCAAATCTGGTATGTCATAAATGTATAGATGTAGCAGTACTGACTATCTGTATGTCATGTATGTCATATATGTCTATATGAATTGAAAATGGGGGACCCTGATGGAAACAAGACAAACGTCTTTCTCAGGTCTGCATCCCCTTAACAATTGTATGTATTGAGCCGTACTGTATTGTACCCATTCTGCAATCTGTTAAATAAAGTTTTCATTCATTCATTCATTCATGCAGACCAGAGAAAGACTTTCGTCTTGTTTACATCAGGGTCCTCCATTTTCAATTCATCATTATGACACACACACGACATACAGATAGACAGTACAGTAAGACAGTAGTTAAGCCTAGCTAATGGTTCAACTCAGTTGCTCGGCCTATTAAACGAAACTATATTATTATGGGCTGGTCAACATGTACCTAAAAGAGTGTCTGCATGAATCATGGTGGTTATTATCGTGAAACGCCTCTGTTTGTGATGCTTTCCGGCTATTTCGTAAGCAGCGGCTAACGTTAGCATGTAGCAGACTAGCCCCTTTCGTGACTGTGATGCACCGAAAGGGGCTAGTAGCAGACAGGAGCTATATCTATTCTAGATGTAACGGTAATGCGAGCTAAGGCCTCGTCCGGCCAGCTGACTTGCTTGATTCTAGCGGCATTTCAAAGCGGCGTTACAACATGTTGGACATGCATTTAAAACCCGCAATGTCACACACAACAACGCATGATATATCGTGCTATATGACTCCCACGTTGACCAGACTCAACGAGTCTCCCGAAATAAATCAGTGCATCTTTTTTTACCTGAGTGAAAGATGTGAGAGCTGCCATCTTCCCTGTTGCTGCGGGAACGCACACACCCTCCCTCTACTAGAGAACACGCCCTCTGCTGGACAAACGCCTGTATGACATTCTACGGGGGCTACATTCTACGGGGGCTGACCGCACTATCTGGGGCCAAGAATAAAACAATGGCCCTCCATCTCAAGTTTTTCAAGTTTCTTTAATAGTTGTCATACAGAAGTACAGAATACTTTTGTACAAAATGCTTCTTACTGTTGCGCTCCAGAGACTGTGCATGACAAGATAAGTATGAAATAAAAACATAGTAAAAATTAGAAGAAAAAAAAAGAGGTCACAGTGTTCAGTTTAGACATATGTACAATGTTCGTAGACGTAGTTACCATACAATATACAATACTGTGCAGTGTACTAATATACAATACTATATAGTGCAAGGCATAAATGGACGAGGTGCAGTTTAGGTACAATTCACAGTAGGTGTACGAGTTGTAGTGCAAATCCTTTATCAATAAATATAAAGTGTAAGTGTGTTTGTGTGATCTAAGTGTGGAGAGTGGGTGCTGCAGTGTGTTGTTTGTTTGAGTGAGTGTGTGTGTGCGTGTGGGTGTGTGTGCTGTGTGCATTTGATGGTTGTTGCATAGTGATTATTGTTCGTTTAGCGATTATTGTTCGTTTAGCAGCCTGATGGCCTGGGGATAGAAGCTCCTTCTGAGTCTTTCTGTGCTCGCCATAAGACTCCGGTATCGCTTGCCTGACGGCAGCAGTTCAAAGAGGCAGTTGTTCGGGTGGCTCGAGTCCTTAATAATTCTCTTAGCCTTCCCCTTGCACCGCTTGTTGTAAATGTTCTGGAGGGTGGGAAGCCCCCCTCTAATTGTGCGTTCGGCTGAACGTGTCACTCTTTGTAGTCTGCTACGGTCTTGTGCAGTGCTATTCCCAAACCAGGAGGTGATGTTGCCGGTCAGGATGCTCTCTATTGTACATGAGTAGAAGTTCCTAAGGATCTTCTGGCTGACTTGGAACTTCCTTAGGCGCCTGAGGAAGTAGAGGCGTTGTCGTGCCTTCTTCACAACACTGTCAATGTGTGTGGTCCATGACAAGTCCTCGGATATGTGGGCTCCGAGGTACTTGAAACTGTAATGGAGGGCCATTGTTTTATTTTAGTTTATTTATTTAACCAGGAGGTAAACATTTTTTTTAAAGATATTCGAGGGAGACTTGCCCAAGATAGCACACCATTACCATTACAATGTTACAAAATCACAAAATAGAGCATGTTAAAAACAGACACGGGACATACGGTAGATAGATATAGTAGAACAGAATCGTTTATTGATTTAGAATGGAAATAACACATACATTTGAACACAAGATGAACAGGTATACATATTACCATTTACCAATAGGATTAAAATAAACACAATAAAGCCATAGGCTTGTTTCCATTGCGGTCCTTCATCATTGGTGTCCGTGGAGTTATGTACAAGGTGTGGACGTGGGTGTTTGTAGTGTCTGTATCTCAGGATGTGTGGTGTAAAAAGAAAAAAAAACATGGTCAGAGTCTGTGGATACGCATGGGTGAACCCGCCAGCCGCCACGTCAGGGATGGGGGGGGGGGGGGGGGTATATTGCATACAACTTACAATCAAATTGTTCAACTGTGCAATACCAATAATACATATGCATACATACATTAATATTCCATTTTATAAACAATAAAAGAATAAAAAGGAATAACACATATTAGAAACCATTTGTTCACTACTCCCAGCTTCTGCTATTTATGATCCACCACTTTATAGCTGATTTAAAAGTGGAGAAGGGGCTTATGGACTTCAACTCCATTGGTAGGCTATTCCATAGTACTGCTGCTGAATATATGAATGAGTTTTGGCCTATTTTTCTATTACATCTCACTGGGACGATGTCTGTAGGACTCCCCCTGGTGGCATGTCTGTGTACATCCCTTACCCTGTTAAAATAACCACTAAGATATAGGGAGGTGTAGTCTGACGTCACTGGTTGTTCCACCCGTATAGGGATTTATCATTGGGAAAATGGATTATCGGCTATTGTAACAATTCTGCCGCATGAACATTGGCAAGCTTTCCATTTTTGCACAAAATGAGTTCCCTTCTACCACTAACAAGCATTTTTGGTTGAAACAAAGGTAGTTATAAGGTTTTTAATTTGTCGTAAAAAAAGAACTACACCAGTAGGCAGCCTGTTCAGTACACAGCCGCTATTGGCCTGTTAGGCTGTCGCCTTTTCCCCATCACGGGCAGCTGATAGTACCAAGCTAGCTAGCTAACGTTAACGTTACCCCGCTAACGTTAGCATTTTGTCTACTGTCGTGAACCATTTTAAATCGGGGCATGTAGAGGAGTTTCGGGAACGAGTAAAATGTGCAGGTCCTCTTCTCAGACCTGTGGGGAAAGCACTGCACACGCATCATGCCGGCTAGCAAGCTAGCTAGCTACACATCACGGCCGGCTGATAGCACAATAGTAGCCCCTTTCTTGACTGTGATCACAATCACGAAAGGGGCTTAAACGATAGCTAACTAACGTTAACGTTACAAGCTCAAACACCTTATAACTACTACTACTGTCGTGTCCATAAGTTCCCTGGCAGAATACTTTTTTTGTGAGGACAAAGGTATACAAAGAGGAGAGAACCATTTTAAATCGGGGCATGTTAGGAGTTTCGGGAATGCTGGCTAGCAAGCTAGCTAGCTACTAACGTTATAAACTATACACAATATGTACAACGACACAATGATTTACATTAGTATTTACAGTGATTTAATATGCAGCGAAATAACGTTATACGATTTAAATTATAAATACAAATATGGTAACGTAATTGTGGCTTTTACAAATAGTGGTTAGCTTTAGAGATAAATGGCTATGATCACGGAGCACTAGTGTTGGGTGAAACAGATACTAGCCACAGATTCAGGGTCAGTTATTTTCCCATTGTACGAATTGTTAAGCTTATGGAATTTAAGGGAAATCTAATCCTAGGTCTGTGACTAGTATAGGCAGGAGGCTACGCTGTGGTGACGTCAGTCAGCAGCGCCAAATAGCAGTGTTGTTTCTCAGCGAACGAAAACATAAACGTTGTTATTTTGCTACATTTACGATTAATTGCGAATATTTTCCTGTTGAGCTATAGATTGTGGATAAATACGCACAGAAAGGTACACCATGCCAACGTTAATGCTTTATTTATCTAAAACGAGCCGATTTAGAAATGGTCAATGGGGAAATACATTGCATTCCACAGAGGGTGGAACAGGAAAAAACGAAAATGCTATTGAGGGACAGTATTCCAGAGTATCTCGCGGGCGGGGGCCAGCCGTGTATAGGTGTAACAGAGTGACAGCCAATGCTCGGAAGCTAAGCAGGTTCGGGCCTGGTTAGTACTTGGATGGGCGACCGCCTGGGAATACCAGGTGCAGTAAGCATTTTGCACAGCAAGGAGGCGCTACTGATCTCTCTCATAAAACACCACACACACACACACACACACTGGTGCTCAGACCAGGCTGCAGAAACAAATTAGTGGGGGGGCATAACATTTTCTCGGGGGGGCACAATGGTTTTTCAACACAAGTTCCCTTTTATACGTTTCAGCTGGGACAACGGCACTGTGGCTTGCTTGGCGCTGCCCACGGTGCTGAACTAAACAGCAGAGAGGCAATTGAAAAATCTAATTTCTCTCTATCTTAAAGGATAACTCCACTATTTTGGGAAATTAGCTTATTTAACATCTTCCCTGGAGTTAGACAAGAAGATGCATACCTTTTTTGTCTCTGTGCGTGCATTTTAGCTTTGGGAATAGATGCTCCGTTAGCATAGCTTAGCTTCATCACTGGAAGTGAGGCAGGACAGTAGCCTTACAGTGCCTTACAGTGTATTGCAAGGTCTGACATTGACCAAACTTGATATGCATGACCTTGGTGGGCTCTAGGTCAACTCCTGAAAAGGGGGTCAATGTCAGACCTTGCAATCAAAAGTTAGGGGCGCACTGAAATTATGGCAAGGGTTATTAGCCCCCTAACTTTTGATTGCAAAGTCTGACATTGACCCCCTTTTCAGGAGTTGACCTAGAGCCCACCAAGGTCATGCATATCAAGTTTGGTCAATGTCAGACCTTGCAATACACTGTAAGGCACTGTAAGGCTACTGTCCTGCCTCACTTCCAGTGATGAAGCTAAGCTATGCTAACGGAGCATCTATTCCCAAAGCTAAAATGCACGCACAGAGACAAAAAAGGTATGCATCTTCTTGTCTAACTCCAGGGAAGATGTTAAATAAGCTAATTTCCCAAAATAGTGGAGTTATCCTTTAAGAACATTCACTTATACAAAAACAGACTGAACGGATAATATAACAGACCTGCTGGGGCAGCGGACTGAGAGCAGGGGACACAAACAGGCTGGATAAGATGGTCAGGAAGGCCAGTAGCGTGGTTGGGGTGGAGCTGGACTCTAGCGAGGGTGGCGGAGAGGAGGAACCTTGCTAAGCTCCAGGCCATCAGGGAAAACCCCTCCCACCCACTATACACAGACTTGGCGGACAGGAGGAGCATGTTATAGGCTCACACTACCTAAATGCAGCACTGAACAGCACAGGAAGTCCTTCATTCCGACAGCCATCAGACTATACAATGCATCACTGTGCCTCACTGAGCACAGAGTGACAGTTACCATCTTCCTGGACTCTTACTTTTTAAACAGCACTGTGCAATATTACACCTACTGTACTGTAGACTTCAGTATATTTTTACTGTATTTATTTACTGTATCTTTTATTCTATTTTTATTCTATTTAATTTTATTCTATTCTTAGGCCATTTGTTTTGTTATTCTTATTTGTGACTTGTTCTGTCTAAATGTTTAATGTTGAGTGATTTGCAGTGTCAAATTTCCCTCAGGATAATACATTTCTATTCTATTCTATTCTATATCTTTGAAAAGTCTCCATTTATTCAACACTTCTGAATTCACTGACAAACTGAACTGACAAAAATAAGGTGCATAAAAAAGCAAACAAAATTCCTCCACAGGCTACTCACCATCATTAGTAGAGCAGCAAGCGGCATTTGGGGACAGAGTGAAATCTTCTTAAAACACTGCCCCTCTCCACTCATTCCTGAACTTTTTTGTTAAGTCCTTCTCAAATGCCAACTGAATAAAATTGGCCTTGCGTCGATGAAGGATACTAAGGCGATGTTCTGTAAAGACGTTCTTGAGGGTAGAAAACGAATTCTCACAGAGTGCCGTGCTAGCTTCAGTAGTGTTGTTGTTGACATCAGTGCCCACTAGGGCTGTCCCCGACTAAGGATTTGGATAGTCGACTTTGATTGACAAAAAAATATATATATATTATTATTTGCCCGCCCATGGCGCCGGGTCTGCTGGTGCTACAGTACTTACAGTGTAGAATATATCCATATTTTGGGATCGCTACCTGTTGAGCGGGTAAGCATAGCTCAATGCTAGACCTGTGACACGGCAGGTTCCTATAGGGCCCATTTCACCAGTGTCTGTTCATATGGTAGTTGGTGGTGTACATTTGAGAAATTCGCCGGAGTGCACCACATTCTTGATCATGGTATCTATCTCCCTTGCCAGGCAGGTAAGTATGAGTATGAGTTGTACACGTCGGGGACAGGATAGTGCTGCTGCTTCTGGCACATATGAGTCTGGCTGATGGTCTTCACTATACCTACCGCTAGGCTATTACCTATTGGCTATCAAGCCCCGCCCTCTTTTCTCCACCCTCCAAACACAACTTCATGTATACCAAACGGTTAACCCTTTCACTGCCACACTACATAAGGTTAACCCTTTCACTGCCACACGACATAAGGTTAACCCTTTCACTGCCACACGACAGCAGGTTAACCCTTTCACTGCCGCACGACAGAAGGTTAACCCTTTCACTGCCGCACTACAGAAGGTTAACCCTTTACTATCACACTACCGACGGGTAGTAAAGGGTTAACCTTCTGTAGTGCGGCAGTGAAAGGGTTAAAGGTGCTATAGATAACATTCAGTCACATGGAAGTTGCACTAGAGCACCAGCATGCATTATTCAATCAGGAGCATTCCACGTGGGTAATGGGAAGTAGGGAGGATATAGCTGCATGCAACATGTAAACAACAACATTTATCATTATTAATTATTATTTTTGGGGGGGAAAGCAATACTTTTATTCTGCACCTTTCTAAAAGCTCTGTGGATGTATCTTTTTTATGATCTTTTTGACATGTTGGTTGCAAGTCATTCTTAATGCAATCCCTTCTTTTTCCATTATCTTTTACCATTATTGAAAAATGTGGCAGTTATTTTCTACTGATTCTTATACAATGGCATGCACATTTCTTGATTCTGATTCTGAGAAAAATCCCGGAGATAAAAAAAATAGACTTTTTATTTATTTTTTGTCAGATTTGATTGATTGATTGATTGAAAATTGTATTACCAGATTGCAGAATGGGTACAATACAGTATGGCTCAATACACACAATTGTTAAGGGGATGCAGACCAGAGAAAGACTTTCGTCTTGTTTACATCAGGGTCCCCCATTTTCAATGCATCATAACATATATGACATACATGACATACAGATAGAAGACAGTACTGCTACATCTTGTTTAAGAAGCACAGTGAAGTTACCGGTTGTTATTTGATTGATTGATTGATTGATTGATTGATTGATTGATTGATTGATTGATTGATTGAACATTTTATTAACAGATTGCAGAATGGGTACAATACAGTACAGCTCAATAGCGGATGCAGACCAGAGAAAGACTTTCGTCTTGTTTACATCAGGGTCCCCCATTTTCAATGCATCATAACATATAGATAGATAGATAGATAGATAGATAGATAGATAGATAGATAGATAGATAGATAGATAGATAGATAGATAGATAGATAGATAGATAGATAGATAGATAGATAGATAGATAGATAGATAGATAGATAGATAGATAGATAGATAGATAGATAGATAGATAGATAGATAGATAGATAGATAGATAGATAGATAGATAGATAGATAGATAGATAGATAGATAGATAGATAGATAGATAGATAGATAGATAGATAGATAGATAGATAGATAGATAGATAGATAGATAGATAGATAGATAGATAGATAGATAGATAGATAGATAGATAGATAGATAGATAGATAGATAGATAGATAGATAGATAGATAGATAGATAGATAGATAGATAGATAGATAGATAGATAGATAGATAGATAGATAGATAGATAGATAGATAGATAGATAGATAGATAGATAGATAGATAGATAGATAGATAGATAGATAGATAGATAGATAGATAGATAGATAGATAGATAGATAGATAGATAGATAGATAGATAGATAGATAGATAGATAGATAGATAGATAGATAGATAGATAGATAGATAGATAGATAGATAGATAGATAGATAGATAGATAGATAGATAGATAGATAGATAGATAGATAGATAGATAGATAGATAGATAGATAGATAGATAGATAGATAGATAGATAGATAGATAGATAGATAGATAGATAGATAGATAGATAGATAGATAGATAGATAGATAGATAGATAGATAGATAGATAGATAGATAGATAGATAGATAGATAGATAGATAGATAGATAGATAGATAGATAGATAGATAGATAGATAGATAGATAGATAGATAGATAGATAGATAGATAGATAGATAGATAGATAGATAGATAGATAGATAGATAGATAGATAGATAGATAGATAGATAGATAGATAGATAGATAGATAGATAGATAGATAGATAGATAGATAGATAGATAGATAGATAGATAGATAGATAGATAGATAGATAGATAGATAGATAGATAGATAGATAGATAGATAGATAGATAGATATGTAGCAGCCTGAATATTCTACAAAGTATTCAGTAGTGCTAACTAACTTTGCCTGTGTGTGTATAACAGTGTTCCTTTGGATAGCCTAACAGTGTTCCTTTGGATAGCTCGCCCAGTCTAACGACGAGGTGAGGTGCTACTCTTCTCCGGCTGCAGTATGGATTACTAACAATAACATTGAGCCCTTTTTCCCTTTCTGGAGCGGTCCTTGAGTGGGACCAGTGGAGGTTGCCAGCAGGGGGCGGAGTGGCAGTGGTGGCAGGTGGAGCGGTGGAGAGAAGCAAGCAACGAGGAAGAGGGAGTTACCTGGAGGCAAAGGGAGCAGGAAGCTCTCTTCGGCGTTGGACTTGACCGTGATCAGTCGCAGTCACAGCGGGTGTGTGCTTTGGAATAGCCCCGTTGAAGAAGTTATGAAGGAGAGCCCCGTTGGAACGAGCAGCGGATGATGAGAAGTACTTGCTAGTAGACGGGTTATCCTAGAAGTACGGGCGGGTACTCAAACGAGCCCGTGGAAGAAGAGCGGTTGAAAAGCCCCGTTGGAACGAGCAACTGGTGACAACAAGTACTTGCTAGTGACGGGTTATCCTAGAAGTATCAGCGATAGTGTGTGAGTAAGAGATACAGAACCGAAGGACTAACGTCTAGAGTTAACGAGACTAACGTCTAACGTTAGCGGGTTATAGTAGTTACTGTGTGCGGTGTATTAGTATGCTGCTAGCGGCTCCGTCTGACTTGAGTAGACTACCGGGCGCGCGGCGCTGAAGAGACCAGTGGTATGGCCAGCCACGTTGCGTTAGCAGTACAACCGATATAGCAGGAGGGTGCATCTAGACCCGAAGCTTAGCTGTGTTTAGGGTAGCAACAGTATTAGCTCGCGCGACAGAAGCAAGCCAGCAACAGCAGCGGTGGACGTTTCCCAGACGGTACAGAGGACGCCTCTTCCCACCAGCAGAGGACGCCATCTAGCACGCTCCTCCAGCTAACCACTGCCTATGCTGTTCGCACAGCCTGCTGGCTATGCTCGTGGGATCGCCGACGCCATCTTGTCACCTGGACGAGCGGTGACAAGGGTGGGTCCGCCATCTTGTCTAAGTACTAACGGTACCACGTGTATCAACAGCAACGTCCATTCAAGTGAACGCTAACAACCAGTGTCTAAGGGGTACCCCGAACAATTTAAGCCGGCTTAGGTTAGGTTTTCTTTTGGTAACGTGGGCCCACATTTACTTGGTGTTATTTGATTATTTGGTTATTTGAACTCCCAATGTGTCTCTATTTTATGCCTGGGTTCCCCTAGTACAAGCGGGGTGTTTTAATGTATTGAGCACTCGGAAGGGCGGCTACGTGGCGTAGTGGGCAAGGCGCTCCCCATGAAATGCTGGAGACGCTGGGCTCGTCAGTTCGAGCCCAGCGCTCCACATTTGCTTTCAGTTTAGCTGGTCGTCCGTACTAATACACATTGGCCGTATTAGGGGGTGGGAAACTGATGGGTGGGGATCGGGCGTTGTGGACAGCGACTCCTACAGGTCGGTTGGTGCGCCTGCGCAGTAGAATCAGGAAGTGTCGGGGGCAGCGTGAGCCTCCCACGCGTTACTCCTCGCCACTGAGAGATCGAGCTGCGCAGGTGAAAAGATGCGACTGCTGTTACCTCAAGTACCGGAGGGGACTTGTGCTATGTATGACTTAGTCCACATTGCAGACGGCTTGTGGGAGGCGAGAAACAGCGTCCGTGACAGGGGAGGGTTGAATTGGATGATACGAAATTGGGATGGGAGAAAATATAGAAAAAAATGGGAGAAAAAGTGGATAAAAAAAATTTATTGAGCACTCGGTGCCTATGGTGGGAAGAGCTTCCCCTACATTATAATAGCAAGAGCACCCGGTGCCATGTATTAATAAATTACAGTGCTAAGTGTAATGGATAACATGCCCAGGCTTCAGTAAAAGCAGACATTATTGGGATCATTGTGTGTGTCTGTTTCTTCCATTTTCCATTTGCTATTCTAACCCCTGGGATAGATAAGACAAGTGTGTAAAAACAGGTGTATACAAAACAGTGTATAAAAACAGGTGTAAAAACAGGTGTGTGAGGAACAGGGAACAGGTCAGAGGTCAAGGTCCCCCGCACTATATTACGCTGGTGTACAGTCTGATGGCAGTGGGGACAAAGGACCTCCTATGCCGCTCAGTCCGTGACATACATGACATACTTAAGCATTACATCACGCGACAGAGTGTGTTATAGAAATTAGATGGTTGTTAGACCCCCATAGGCGTGATCTAATTTCTATAACACACTCTGTCGCGTGATGTAATGCTTTTATACAATGGCCGAATTCATCCAACCGTATTGCTATACAATAAACACACATTAATTGAAGATTTATTGATAAAATCATCCGCAGAAAAAGTAGTAAAAAAAATAAATAAAAGAGAAGTTGCCTCCGTGTGGAAGCAGCTCGGAGGTGCGCTGTTTCAAGGCAAGAATGAAGTGAGCGTGTGTTATTGGTTTGATTGATTGATTGATTGAAAATTTTATTACAGATAGACAGTGCTTACATCTTTATAGTTATACAATTGCCGAATTCATCCAACCATATTTCTATAATAAACACACATTAATTGAAGCATAATGGAGATTTATTCACAAAACCATCCGCAGAAAAAGTAGGTTAAAAAAAAAAAAAATTTATTGAAAATTGTATTAATGTCCGCCTTGTTTCGAACTGGTTATGCTTTGGCCCTCTTTCGAAGTTGGTTATGCTTAGAGTTTGGAATCAGGGCTGGTGGTCTATCGCCCTGCTCTAAAGATAAACTCTAAGCATAACCCACTTCGAAAGAGGGCCTAAGCATAACCAGTTCGAAACAAGGCGGACATTAATAACATTTTCAATCAATCAATCAATCATTCCAATAACACACGCTCACTTCATTAGATGGCATGCACCTCCGAGCTGCTTCAAAGCATGCTGGTTAACAGTGAAGTGAGCCTGTGTTATTGGTTTGATTGATTGATTGCTTGAAAATTTTATTAACAGTGAAATGAGTGTCCTTTTGACGATAGGCATCTAACAACAGACTTCCCACGATTCTTTTTTTTTTATTTTATTTTTTTATTATTTTTTAAACAAACACATAAACAAACATGACAACACACGATTAGATATACAAGCATTGTTAACACTTTCACTGCCACACACGAGATATCTCGGGTTTCCGATAGTTATGTTGAAAGCCACTCACGAGATTTCTCAGATTTTTTTTTCTTTTTTTTTAGCGATCTGAAATCATATTGCATCACGCGAGCCTACCCGAGTATACCCGAGCGGCGCCGGCGATCATATGTGGAAAAAAGCGCCCCCTATCGTCTCCCAGATGACATAAGGGATTTTGGAATGGACTCAATGAAAATGGATGGGGGAAAAAATCCGGTACTCCACATTTTCCAGTCCACTGATCCAGCCGGGGTTACCACAGTTCATTCTGGAGCCTCTCAGCCCCGCGGAATCATGTGTACTACTGTATCACGTTGGATCCATACACTTATCGATTTTTTCGAATGGTGATCAGGAATTGGAATATACCAGTTGGATACCATCTGATGTCAGGTAAGGAATCTATGTTATCAGTGTTAGGATAATCAGACTAATTTTGATGAAGATATAGGCTGTTTTGTGAAATGGGCTCTTTCGGTTTCACTGGAAAAGTCAGAGAGGAAATGAACACGGCGATTATCCGTGCGCGGCCCGAATGTGCTTGCGTGCACGTATAATATTGATCATCTAGCATTTATTTGAAAACGATTCATAAATAGGCAGACGAATATCAACGTTCTGGAATATTCCAGTAAAAGACGATTATCATAGAATGTAAGTAAGTAAGTAAGTAAATATTTATAAAGCACCTTTCATACATGTCATGTAGCTCAAAGTGCTGTACACAAATATAGGCATATATAACGATAAAAGCAATAAAGTCACAGTGATCAGTTAAGATCAATGTTTAAAAAAAAAAAAAATAATAATAATAATAATAATAACAATAATAATAATAATAATAATAATAATAATAATAATAATAATAATAATAATAATAATAATAATAATAATAATAATAATAATAATAATAATAATAATAATAATAATAATAATAATAATAATAATAATAATAATAATAGTAACGTAAAAATGAAAATAACGTAAAAACAGTCATTTGCTTACCAGTTTGGGAGAACAGGTCCGCACAAACATGTCCGCTCAGTAGCAACCGGAAGTGCACTAAACCAATGCACTTGTATGGTAGGTAGCAATGTTTAGCTCTTATAACGCTAGTGTAGTTACGTTTTTATCAGTGGTCATAGTTGGGTCCATAGTGCTTTACCAAGTCCCATGGATCCATCAGTGGCCGTGTATTGTGTGCGTATGTACCCGTTCCCTCATGTGGTCAGTGGCCAGAGTTGGGTCCACAGGACTTATCCAAGCCCCATGGACCCATCAGTGGCCGCGTCTTGTGTGCGTATGTACCCGTTCCCTCATCTAAAGAGTTGGGTCCACAAGACTTTTCCAAGCCCTACGGATCCATCAGTGGTCGTGTATTGTGTGCGTATGTACCCGTTCCTTCATCTAAAAAGTTGGGTCCACAAGGCTTATCCTAGCCTCATGGATCCATCAGGTTTTTCCAAGCCATAACTATTTGTAAGCTAGACTGTATAGGTACGTTTTTAATTTTCCTTTAAAAATGTGTATGGAGCTGGCGTTTCTGATGTGTGTTGGTAGTGTGTTCCATAGTTTTGGGGCATAGTTGGCAAATGCCATACTTCCTATCCTCTTTTGGTTTCTGGGTGTGTCTAGTAAACCTGTAGTGGATGACCGTAGCGTTCTTGAGGGCAGATAACTAACTAGGGAATTTGCTATGTATTTTGGGCCTTGCTCATTAAGAGCTTTATATGTTAGGAAAAGGACCTTAAAATCAATTCTATGAGTTATTGGAAGCCAGTGCAGAGTGGCCAGGACTGGAGTGATATGTTCTCTTCTCCTTGTATGAGTTAGTAATCGAGCTGCAGAGTTTTGGATAAGCTGAAGCTTCCCAATGGTTGCTTTGGGAAGACCAGTGAACAGTGCATTACAATAGTCAAGCCGACTTGATACAAAAGCATGAATAAGTTTCTCTGCATCCTTTTTATTTACGAAAGGTCTTACTTTCGCTATGTTTCTTAGGTGGAAGAATGATGTTTTCATGGCCTTATTTATATGAGACTTAAAGGTCAGGTCTGAGTCCAAGATGACACCTAGGCTTGTAACCTCAGTCTTTACATAGGATGACAGACTCCCCAGGTTTTCACACAGCACTTCCCTTTTCGCTTTTGGGCCGATCTATAGGATTTCGGTCTTGCTTTCGTTTAATTTTAGGAAGTTATTGTTCATCCACTTGTTTATTGCTAACAGACAATTTGTAATGGACTGTATGGCTGTAGTGTTATTTGGTTCTGCGGAGATATATAGTTGTGTATCATCAGCATAACTATGGAAGCATACATTGTGGTCTCGAATGATGTCCCCGAGGGGCAGCATATATAGTGAGAAGAGTAATGGACCAAGGCAGCTTCCTTGTGCAACTCCAAAGCTGCTGTCATGTTCCTCGGATACATTGTCTCCAAGCTTAACATAGAACCTTCTCCCCTTAATGGATGTTATGAGCCAATTTAGTACATGATCGGAAAAGCCAACCAGTCTTTCAAGACGACTGATCAAGATATTATGGTCAATCGTATCGAACGCTGCACTAAGGTCCAATAGGACAAGAATTGAGACTTTGCCAGCATCGGAGTTTAGCCTGAGGTCGCTAACTATTTTGGTAAGGGCAGTTTCAGTGCTGTGATTTGTTCTGAAACCTGATTGTAATTCCTCCATGATGTTATTATCTTTGAGAAAGGAGTTTATTTGTATGGATGTAGGCATGAATGGTCCAGAATGAACTGTTTTTTATCTCAAAACAGGTGCTTTTCTAAATGCTCTGAAACGGAAATGAAGCGATAAAAAACCAATCTGCCTTGACAGCACTGACTGGAAAAGTAGTCTTTGATAAGCGACGGGCAGATTAGACACATAGCCATAATTTAAAACATAGATTAGGCGATATTAACGTTAACATTGAAGTGGACCATGGCATCAAGGGGGTAAAAAGGAAAACCCGGCGTGGCACTCAAAGTGTTAACAGTGCACATCAAATTAAATCACAGTTTAAGTAAATGTCTTATACAAGATATGCCCCTAATACCTGCTATCTATTCCCCTACACACATATGCTCTTGCTCGCACCCCCCACACTGGACCCCCCAATGGATAATCCATCCATTCTCATTCGCTCTTAACCAGACACTACCATTATATGCTAGCTTTTATTTTCTCCACCACTTCTAACCACATTTTCAATTTGGATTCATTGAGACCCAAAATTCTTGCTGTAGATATTTCTAGATAAATCACATCGAGATATGTAAGGATCCAGACCTTTCGGCAATTTTTTTCCGGTTGAATCCATCGTGATGCTATCAGTTTTTTAGCCACTGTAATACCAGATAAAACCAATCTCTTTAGCTGTGGATGTACTACATACCCAAAAACATCAGACTTCCCGCGATTTATATTTTGTTCCACAATGACTCATGACCCACCAATTACATAATCCAACATTGTGTAAGAAACACATTCCACGTGACAGAATAGTTTTTGAATGAGTCGTTATGACTATATCATCACATCCATTCGTAAAGATTATTGTCCGCCATCGGGAGCATGTCTATGTTCCCCGGGTCCTATGTTCCCCGGGTTCTATGTTCCCCGCTTTGATTGATTGAACATTTTAGACCACCAGCCCTGATTCCAAACTCTAACCTTAACACTTTGAGCGCCAGCCGTGTTTTCCTTTTTACCGGCTGGAATGCCACCATCCACGACCAATGTTAACGTTAATAATCTATCTAATCTATGTTTTAAATTATGGCTATGTGTCTAATCTGCCCGTTGCTTATCAAAGAATCATTTTCCAGTCAACATTGTCAAGGCAGATTGTTTTTTTATCGCTTCATTTCCGTTTGATAGCATTTTGAAAATCACCCGTTTTCGGGAAAAAAACAACCCATGCCTATGATAATCGCCTTTTACTGGAATATTCCAGAACGTTGTCATTTGTCTGCCTATTTATGAATCGTTTTCAAATAAACGCTAGATGATCGATAGTATATGTGTGCGCACGCACGCTCATGCCGTGCGCTGATAATCGCTGCTCTTATTTCCTCATGGCTTTTACAGTCAAAACAGCCATATCACATATACGCTTATATATCCGTGAAAACGAGTCTGATTATCCTAACACTGATAACATAGATTCCTTACCTGAGGTCAGATGGTATCCAAATGGTTTATTCCAATTTCCGATCGCCATTCGAAAAAATCGATAATTGTATTGATCCATCGTGTGTACAGTATAACCCATATTCGCCGTGGCTCAGAGGCTCCAGAATGAACTCTGGTAGACCCCGGCTGCATCAGTGAGAAGTAAAATGTGGAGTCAGAAATCCGTTCTCCCATTCACTTTCATTGAGTCCATTCCAAAAGGGTGATTTACCATCTGGGAGACGATAGGGGGCGCTTTTTTCACATCTGAGCGCCGGCGGTCCCTGGATCTCCAACGGTAGGCTCGCGTGATGCAATATGATTTCAGATCGCTAATAAAAAAAACGAGAATACTCGTGACGTGGCATTCAACGGTCGGGGCGTAAACCCGAGAAAAGCCGTGAGTGGCATACAAAGTGTTAACCAGTTCGAAAGAGGGCCTAAGCTTAACCAGTTCGAAACAAGGCGGACATTAATAATTAATAAAATAATAAAAATTTATAAAATGTTCAATCTATTAATCAATCAAGCAGGGAACATAGGACCCGGGGAACATAGGGATGATCCCCCGCCATCTTGGTTTTTCCTAAAAACTCGAACTGGCGGAGTGATTGTAATTCGGTTGTGGGCGGGTTCTGGGATCACGAGCGTGTGTTATGAGAAATAACCACGTCTAACTTGACTGTTTCAGCCAATCAGAATCAAGAAATTTGCATACCATTGTATAAGTAAGGGATAAGGTCATTGTCGCAAAATAATTCTAAACGCAGTGAAGGTCAATTATTTTGCGACAATGACCGAGTATAGCTATACATTATCCCGCTTATTATTACAGGGCTAACTTACTAACAATATACGTAATTCATTTTACACCATCGACAAGACGAGATCAAATGCAGACGCGGTTGTTCTGTTGCTCCTCTGGCGTTGGAGGAAATATCACAATGAGCTTGATTACACCTGATGCAGTGCAGCTGTGCATATGGTAAAGCTGAGTCTATTTAGGATCTCGCAGTGTCAACTTATACATTATCCCACTTATTACAGGACTAACTTACCAACAATATAATACATTTTACACCATCGACAAGACGAGATCAAATGCATGGTGTACTGTCGAGACCTGCCTTATTGTCGAGACCGTGCTCCGCAGGCTGTGCATGGTATAACGCTGCGAGAGTCCGGCTGCAAGGCTATCTTTCCCCTAACAGCGGTCATTATTGCGCGTTGCCCATAGCAGCGGTGAATTATCGAGAAATAATTGGCCGCTGCTAGGGGCAATGGAGCGCTATTGACCAATCACAATCAAGCATTTTGGCGAATGTTAAAACGCCATGTAATAAAGATTAACAGTACTGCTACATCTTGTTTAAGAAGCACAGTGGGGGCGGTCAGGTGGCGTAGCGGAGATTCTGCTCGTCACCAATGCAAGAGGCTGCGGTCTCGACTCCCGGAGAGTCAGCATTGCCTTGGCTTGGGCTGATCGCTATACTAACTCGTTTGGCTGAGTTAGGGGGAGGGAAGCCGTGGGTGGGTCCTGGGCGTTGTGGACAGCGACCCCTACAGTTCGGTCGGGGCGCCTGCACAGCGAGGGTAGGATCTGGAGAGAGGTAGTGCGACCTTCCACACGTTACACTCTCCCAGTGAGAATCTGCGCTGCCTGCCAGGCTGGCTGCCGGTTGGCTGCACATGCGTCGGAGGAAAGCATGTGACAGTCTCCGGCCTCTCGGACCAACAGTAGGAGAGGGAAAATGATAATAAAAAATAAATAAAAAAAAAAGCACAGTGAAGTTACCGGTTGTTATTTGATTGATTGATTGATTGATTGAATGAACATTTTATTAACAGATTGCAGAATGGGTACAATACACACAATTGACCAGAGAAAGAATTTCGTCTTGTTTACATCAGGGTCCCCCATTTTCAATGCATCATAACATATATGACATACATGACATACAGATAGACAGTACTGCTACATCTATACATTTATGACATACCAGATTTACAAATACAGTACTGTTTGTGATACAAGAAGAGTCTAAAAAAGAGAGTATATACATTTGACGAAGAAACTGTACATTGGAGGAGGTTGGTAGGTAGGAGATTGGTAGGTGGGGTGGAGGGGGGGTATTTCGTATAACACACTCCACGTGAGTACGTGACCCCAGAACCTCAATGTAAATAAACCATAATCACCCTACAAAAACAGTACTGTATTTGTAAATCTGGTATGTCATAAATGTATAGATGTAGCAGTTGTCTATCTGGGTTTAACATGGTTTGTGGAGCTCCCTCTGGTGTCTACTATTGGATCTACTATTGGATCTACTTTCTCTGTGGATGGTTTTGTGAATAAATCTCCATTATGCTTCAATTACTGTGTGTTTATTCTATAACAATACGGTTGGGTGAATTCGACCATTGTATAAAAGACATTACACCACTTGTAATCGTGTGTTATAGGTATTAGATCATGCCTAGGGGGGGTCTAATGACCCTCCGCTGTGCGGCGGGCCTAACAACCCCCCCTAGGCATGATCCAATTCCTATAACACACTCCTGCACGTGATGTAATGCTTAAATCTGAGGAAGACTTCTTCTTGTTTGTTTTTAGACATAATTGTATCATCATATTAAGGCACATTAGAGTGGCTTTTCAGGGGTTCAAGTTTTCAGGAAAATAAATGCACCTCAGATGTTAGCATAGCATTTAAAATTTTTTGAATTCCCAAGGTTCCCATCCCTATGCTTGCACATAGCCGGGCCGCAGATGTTATCATACAGTTTGATCACATACATTTCGATATATGCTCCAAACATATTTGACGCAGAATTTTATAAGACAATCACTAGGATAATGTTATAACTCCATGACTACGCCTTTATTGTGGGGGGCGATTTTAATGTGTTGGGACTCAACTATTGACAGATCTCAGAGACACACGATCAAAAACAATCCTCTGCTGCCCTTCGAGCCTGGGCCCGCGATACTGGCCTGACCACTGGCGGACTCAGGGGGGGGGGGGGGGGGGGGGGGGCAGGGGGGGCCTGGTGCCCCCACGGTTGAAAAACGTGTGCTAAAGTGCCCTTTTGAGTGCTTTTGTGCCCCACGGTTAAATAATGTCATGCAAAAGTGCCCTTTTGAGTGGAAATAATTAGAGGATGTGCCCTATTGGTGCCCCTCTAATGGTTAAACGTGACCATGTGCCCCCACCCACAGTTGAAAACATCACACTAAAGTGCCCTTTTGAGTGGCAAAAATTAGAGGATGTGCCCCTCCAATGGTCTAAACTTGACCATGTGCCCCCACAGTTGAAAACATCACGCTAAACCTAAAGTGCCCTTTTGAGTAGCAAAAGCGAGAGGATGTGCCCATTGGTGCCCTTCCAATGGTTAAACTTGACTATGTGCCCCCACAGCTGAAAATATCACGCTAAAATGGCATTTTGAGTGGCGAAAATGAGAGGACGTGCCCATTGGTGCCCTTCCTTCCCGACAGAGTACAGCAACTTGCAATGGGCCTGGTCTACAAGATGATACACTATACGACTAAGGTACCCATGTACATGTCAAAATACTTCCCAAAGGTCAGTGAATACCACAACCACTACACCAGAGGAAGCTCAACAAATCATGTTAAACCCAGATTCGGCTCAAACAAGGGACTAAATACGTTTCGCAATTATGCCACATCAATGTGGAACGCCCTACCCAAAGCTGTAAAGGAATGTGAATCCCTACCCACATTCAAAACCGCTCTTAAAGAGCACCTACGGGAGGCTGCAATTCGAAACTGGCCACCGTAAATGCCCAAAACCCCCACCACCTCCTAATAGACAGTCTCCTCCCCACCGCATGTATATATTCCCTCCCCGCCGTATCTCTCTCCCACCCACCCACCCCCTCCTAATGTACAGTCCCCTCCCCATCATATGTATATACTCTGTCAGGATCTAGGGTTAACAGTACTGTATATTTGAATACCGTTTGTCACAAATGTATCAGTACTAAATACCTATATGTCCCTATGCCATAAATGTCATGTATGTTGTGTATGTCATAAATGTCTATATGAATTGAAAATGGGGGACCCTGATGGAAACAAGACAAACGTCTTTCTCAGGTCTGCATCCCCTTAACAATTGTGTGTATTGAGCCGTACTGTATTGTACCCATTCTACAATCTGTTAAATAAAGTTTTCAATCAATCAATCAATTCCAATGGTCTAAACTTGACCCAGACGGTTAAATAATGTCACACAAAAGTGTTAGCTACAACTCTGAGCAGCCCTGTCACTACAATATTCCATCCATTTAAATGTTCAGTTTTAGACACATCCCCTCTTGAATGTTCAGATGCCAGAGGGCTTAATGCAGTCTGAGCTGTAACCCTTCATCCTACTGCTGTGTGTGAGGTAGGTAATACATCAAGCTTTCTTTGAAGTAGCAAAGATTGAGTTTGTTTTTTTACCAATTATGCATTACTAAATACACTATTAGTATTTAGTAATGCATAATTGGTAAAACAAACTCAATCTTTGTACACTGCAAGTGCTTTTATTGATGGCAGTATGTTTTAGCCTAGCTAGCTGTATTACTACTGTAGCTATAGCTAACTAAACAGGTACCTTGCTTAGCTGATTCTATGCTAACCTGTGTTCTCAGTTTTAGAAATAAAGTGTTAAATTATTTTATGATTATTTGCACAAAATATACTAGCACTTTAAAATTCAGTGTGAATTGCTTTTTAAAGTTAATGTAAGAGTGGTAGTAAACCCCAAAATTGGCCATTTTAGTTTTCGTTTTTGAGGACTGCATACTTTTTTTGCAAACCAAAATACTATACTTTATACTTATACCACATGCATGAGCCTGATCTCTTTTGAAAGATGACATTTTGGAGTTTCTGATACAATAAGGAAAACCCACCTTTACTGCTAATGAAATAGAGTAACATAGGTCTGAACTTGAGTTGTAGATAAACTTGTTACTCACGTTTTTCTGTAGTAGTCCAGAAGTAGTATTTCCCCAGAATGGCTGGAGGCTTAAAAAACACCCGAGTCTTATGTAGATCATAAAGATCCGTTCAGAAATGAGTGATTATGAGTGATTTTGGTAAACTGTGTACAAAAGAAAAGCTCAGTTTTCTCATAGACGTCAACTAATTCTGTGGTTTTTCTTTTCCTGTTTTCGCTCGTGACTATTCACCTAGATCCCTGATTCGTACATCCCCAGGTGGGGTATCATTGGAAAGCCACACTCATTGGATACAACCCTGTCCAATCATTTTCGAGATCGCCAAATGATTGACGGAACTAGAGCCCCAAGAGTCGGGAGTAGTATTTGCGCAATACCGTGTACTTCGCGCAAGCCTCACATATCGGCATGTAACTCGAGAACCGCTGAATGGATTTTGTCACCTGAAAGGGCTATCGACAGGCAAATAATGGGTCTTTAATTCGAATGTATAATGTCGCCAAAGTGCAGGTGGGCAAATCGTCCTCAAGAGGGCCCACATGTGGGCCCCCACCTGATAAGTGGGTTTAGCATTGGCCTATATTCTATGATTACAGAATGCCAAGAAAGAAATCGGAAGAATATTAAAAATCAGCTGAAAAAGGCTGCGAGAGGCAGATTCTCTTTGAAAAATTGGGTCCAAAGCAACAATAGTAAGGGAGGAGATAAGGATACAGGTATGTATTTGTAAGTCTGCACTACTAGATACATGTACAAGCTTGTCTCACAGAGCCATAGTTTGGATTATAACTGAGAATCTGGTGCTAACATGGTCAATAATGCTTATTTTTTACAGAAAGATGTGTCTTAAACATTTAAATTGACCAACCATAGACCCTTTTTATTCCAATCAAGGTAAGAGGGCTAGTGGTGGTAGTGCTATATGACATATTATTTTATAATACAATTATAACATTGTAGGCTACAGTACGAATATTATATACAGTACAATTATATTACTATTATAAAACAAATATTATTTGCTCCACCTTAGATAAAGACAGTACAGACAATGAAGGTAGAGATATTCAAGAGGGAAATAGTGATATCAGGAAGAGAGATGGTGAAGAAGTGGAGGAAAGAGAAAATGCAGATGATTCAATGGAGCGAAATTATGAAGGCATGGAGGAAAGAGAAAATGCAGATGATTCTATGGAGAGAAATGATGAAGAAGTTGAGGAAAGAGAATGCAGATGATGCTATGGAGAAAAATGATGATGAAGACGGTCATGGAGATGCTAAAGAAAGCGAGGATGAAAATGATGATAGGGAGAGAAATAATTCAAACGACACAACAACAAATAACTTGAATGCTCTCCTGTTGCCATTAAAATATCCCACTGATCCAGCCAGTATCCAGGTACAATATATTAACTTTAATTGAGAGAATGTGGAAGATAGAGGGGGGAGGGAGAGATAGAAGAGAGAATGAGAGGACAGGATGAGAGAAGGAGAGGAGAGGAGGGGAGTACAGGAGGAGAGAAGGGGAGTACAGGAGGAGAGAAGGGGAGTATAGGAGGAGAGAAGGAGAGGACATGAGGAGAGTTAGGAGAGTGAAAGGAAGAAGCTCAATGGCACTCAAATTAACTTTAACTTTTAAACTGTTTTATATCCTGTAAAATACTGTATATGTTGTAAATAGCTTTTAAAGAATAGGTTCACTATTTTTCAACCCAGACCATATTAAAATGCTGTTTCCCATATATTTATATTCCTCACTGATATCTTTAGCATTGAGAAATGTACCACTGCAGCAATGGTTTAGGCCTTCAAACACCATAATCTACTTTTCAAACACCATGATAAATCTAAGTTTCAAACACTATGATAAATCCACTTTTCAAACACCATAATTTACTTTTCAAACACCATGATAAATCTACTTTTCAAACACCATGACAATGAGGTGAAATAAACATTTGAAAGGTGTATTGTTCCCTGTGTGTTTTTATCATAGAGGTGCGTTATACTATTAATCTGGATTGTCTATGTTATTCGAATGTTAATCTTAATCAAGGATGAAGACTATCTCACCATAAATGACGCATCATAGCTTTTTGCTCACTGATGGGGTCCCATGCGTCCCAGGCGTCCCATTTTGTCCAGTAGGTGCCCTTTTTTTCTTTTCGCCCCTGCCCTTCAAACAGCCTGAGTCCGCCACTGGGCCTGACTGACCTATGGTGCCTATAAATTACTTTCCTGTTTCTCTGCCAGACATAAGACCTTTTCCAGGATTTACTACTTATTCTCTTCTCCCAATCTCTTTGACAGCTTTGATATCTCTTTATTACCCATGGCTCTCTCTGATCATGAAGGTATCTCTTTCACAGCTTCGTTTGGTAAACTGACCACAAGAGCCCCCAGGTGGCGATTTAACTCATCGATACTAAAAAAACTTCTGCACCGATTTTAAGGAAAAACTCAGAGTTTTGGGGAATCAATATTAACACAGTAAAGGACCCTAGAATATTATGGAACTCAGTGAAGGGGTTTATCAGAAGCCACCCTATTCACATCCAATAATGTAATGTCCAAGTAAATAATGCGATGTCCAAGTCAATAATGCGATGTCCAAGTCAATAATGTAATGTCCAAATCAATAATGTATGTCCAAGTCAATAATTTAATGTCCAAGTAAATAATGTAATGTCCAAGTAAATAATGTAATGTCAAAGTAAATAATGTAATGTCCAAGTCCATGTCAAGTCTCAAGAAAATAATATCAAGGCTCAAGCACACACACAATCTCTCTCTCTTGTGATCAAATTCTTGACTTGAGTCTAGGTAATGGGACTCAAGTCGAATTCCCAACACTGGATTCAGGAATGTGACTTAACAAGACTTTTGGTGACACGGTCTTGAAGCTTTGTAAAAGCCATTTATTGTACACAATGCTGAAACAAGGAGTTGTGTCCACAACTATTAAGCACACCTTCAAGGGATGTATTTAAGGCTATACGTCTTATTTTTTTTTTTTTTACAAATCCCGAAAAAACATCAACAACAGTACTATAACAACAAATAATAAACTAAGATCAAAATGTAATCAAACTATCCATTCATATCCCACAGCCATGTTTTTAAATAAACCTGAACACACTTATGCAACAAACAACCGCCATGGCTCAAAAACATAGCATTTTGTCCTCATAACCACAACTTGTGTTCTCCATGTACATTATGATACAGAATGATTCAGTTCCCATTAAAGAAGAAGGGGGAAACAAAATAAGATAAAATAATAAGCGATGCAGGATGAATTGAAATCACTTACTTTGGCTTTTAGCTCTTTGTGGAATTCTATTTAGTCCACTTTGTTAATGAACAGGCCTATATGCTACACTTACGATATTCAAAACTCTAATAACTCTAATTAGCAACATACATTTCAGGGGCGTTCGTCCGGATATAATATGTAAAGTATATGCCAGTGTATTTTCATTTCCTATTGTCAACATGCAGTAGCTTATAAAAAGACAGAAACCTACAAAGCATTTCTTCTATACTCTCAATTATCTTCCTACTCTCTCCTACTCTGAGGAGCTCTCAACCAGGAAGCCATGTTGTTTGCTGAAATCATTAAATACAGCTTGCAAACACATATTTCCAGTTCTAAATATTGTAGTGGGTTGTTCTGAAAAACAGGGGCATTGTAGTTATTACAAAATGTACTTCAAAAGGCAACAAGCTCTATCGATCCATCAGTACAGTATAGTAAACGGAACAGCGTAGTCCTGAGCATGCGCACAACAAGTCCAAGTAGAAGTACAATGCCAATGGATGGACCAGACGGGTAAGTAGGAGAAATGCATTTTAGGTTCCATTCACTACCACACTACAGAATGATGGTAGTGAAAGGTTAACCTTCGGTATTGTGGCAGTGAAAGGGTTAAAGAGATGAAACACAGTGTTGCACTACAGATACAATGAAACCTCTTCAACCCATCGATAAGGCATGGAAACTGAAACCACACACTCTTAAGATGCATAGAGGGTCTGAGTTACAAGACCAAATGAGATTGTCTGAAACCATATTTAAATCATTAAGCTAAAGAAATAAAAGACTAAATCATAAAGAATACTTACAACTGGAGCAAGAATGACAAACGAAAGGTGTTTGTGGCTGCAAACAGAGGTTTACAAACATGGATAGTAAGAGCAGTTAGTGAGCATATAGCACTTATAAACCTTTTAAACATGTTTGTGTCACAATACATTTGTGTTTACTTACCAAAAAAAACAAGAAAGAAATAAAGAAACTGTAATAGAAGTTAATGTTTATGTTTCACTTCTATCCTAGAAACTCTTTCCAAAAAGTCTTATGAGGTCAACCCTTGTTTTGGTTTTTCAGATATTGGAAGTAGAAAATATTAGCATTTGTTAGCAATGCTGGTGGAAGTCAATAGGTTTTTGAACAAATTATCTTAAAAACTAAATTGCAAGTCCTTCTACAGTATCTAGTGTGAAACAGTGATTTTTCTTTTCAGACATTATGAGAACATATTGACTTCCACCAGCATTGCTAACAAATCTCTACAATCTCTGCTTCCAATATCTCAAAAGCTAAAAGAGCAATGTGTTCTTGAATGGACTGAAATTACTGCTAATGTGGACCAAATCAGATGGGTTTCTCAGATAAATTACACAATTAACACTTAACCTCGCCCATGATTAAAAAAGAAAACAACCAATACTTTATTATAGAGAAAATAATAATAATAAAATCAAATACAAGTAATTCTGATAAGGTTGAAACATTATCTGCATTGATCATTTTACATTTGCTTAAAACTATCAGAAAGAAAATCAGAAAACCTATAATTTCACAAATATTTCCCCAGACACATGACTGTAGTCCTGTTTGTTCTACAAACTACAACTACCACCAAAACGGCCACAGCAACAAAGAAAGGGTGAACTTGTGCTGTTTACTGCTAAATGTTCAAGTCAAATTAATGTTCTATTTTTGGCAAATATCTTGGTTGGGACAACACTGACCTGACAAAGCAGTTTAGTGTTTATTGATGCAGTATTTATTGAGCTCAGAAAACGTGTCTCAACACGCAGACACGGCCCCCAGCACAGCGCCGCAGACACGGCCCCCAGCACAGCGCCGCAGACACAGCACCAAACACACAGAAATTAAATGATAGAACGCAGCCAACAAGCAACAGAAATCATGCCTTAACTTAGCTCTCTGGGAAACGTATCAGGTCGTGGGATTTCTTTATTGCGTCCTTAAATTACTGATAATTGGCCATGTGATTTGTGGGTGGTGTGGCTGCCGGGGCATAACAAAAAATATTGTTTGTTTCCTGTTGGTTGTCAGTTAACACTTTAAGGACCAGCCACGAGTTTATACGTGTTACGGTGCCATGCGTTGTGGACCAGAGCCACGAGTTTATTCCATATTAATACCGCTATTAACGTCCCCGATCGACTTGCAGGACCTACCCGCATATTTGATTTTCAAAACATGCAATACCGGCCAGATCCGCTTAGGGGCGCCATCGCTCCACTGCAGTATCATTGAGGGCGATTGAAAAAAAAAAATTACCGTCTGTGGGCGTTTCATATGAGCCTCGATCCCAGCCGAACATACTCCATCTTTGATCACGTTACCGAACGCAGATTTCAGCCTGGAATAATGGGATTTATGATCAGCCAATGGACATATCGATCTACCAGATTCCGATGACTAATGACGAAATGCTGCCGGCGATCACATGGGCTGACGGTAGGATACTATTCCCCCAAATTACAGCTGGATTGGACATTGTTTTAAAACGCAACGTGATCGATCAGTGAAAATGGCTACTTGAACGCACACTGTAGTACCGTAATTCCTCTAATAGTAACCGGGTCTCAAATACAAGCCGGGTCTCTATTAATGGCCGGGTGCGCTCTTGAGCTAAGCAATTATAAGCCGGCCTCCTAATACAAGCCGGGTTACTAATATACTGAGCTGCATACTGAGCTAGTTACTTGATTTCACTTTGAAAACGTTGAAATGACCAGTGACCACCTGTAATTGCACTGTTTACTATTTCATACAGTACTTGGTTTCAATAAATGAACCCAGTACATTTTACTGGGTTCAAACTGACACAAAATGTTGATTTATTCATTATGATCCGTTTGAAAATTTGAAATATAGGCCTCCCTCTTATACAGGCCTCCTCCTAATACAAGCCTGGTACCCGCTACAGTTGAAACAAATACAAGCCGGGGTTACTATTAGAGGAATTACGGTAATCGGCGTCCCCTGCCGCCCCCATTTCATCCATAGATGCTCTGTAATAGTCGGATGCTACGCAGTTTGTTTTATTTCATTCGTATATATATAGCAGAAATGGCGTTTGATATAACGTGACTAGCCTTTAGCCTATTATCTAGCTCCCCAGAAAAAAGATAAGGCAAAAACTGCGATAAACCTTATATTCACGGCGCTATAAAATGACAACCAACCGATGGATTTTTATTTTCTTTAAGCCATTATGAAGGCACGGTTTATGAGAATGGACAGATAGCAATACTATAAAGTATATATATAGCTGTTAGACAACGCTCGGTCCTCTGGACTATAAATCGCCGCAGGACTTTGGTCGCCAAAGTGTTAAGGCCATGGGTAGGTAGGGAATTTATTTAATTTTTTATTTTATTCTTTCCCACGGCAACTATGGATAGGGAATTTCTTTATTTAATTTAAATGTTCACAACAACATGGATGCATGTACTCTGCCAGCATGTTTAATATCCATAATACTAAAGGTTTGACTAAGATTTCGATGAAACTTTATTAAAAAAAGAAAAAAAAATCTTTTTTTTAACTCGTAAAATATATTGGGTCGCACCTAAATCGGCAGGGTCGGTCGGCAACCGGAAACAAACAATACTTTTTTTTTTAGGCCTGGTCACCCCACAGCATCCCCAACACCACATACAGCTCTGTCTCCAGTGTGCTAGTGGGGGATCTAACCTATTGTGCATCGGTCGCTCAAGTGCGTCAGCCGATTAACTCACACCACCCCCACACCACAGCAAGGGGGGTGACCACTTCTATGGCCTATCTAGCTAATTGAACAGATATACAAAAGGATATTTTGTGGTTTTGTATATTCACACACAAGAAAACAATATATCATGTTGGATTTCTTTGAAAAGAGGATACAAATAGTTCTCATGTGTGAATGCATTAGCCCAGGCGGACAGACCTCAGTGTATGTTTGAGCTCATCCAGTACAATCATCACAGCAGAATGAAGAGTAGCCAGCAAAGCCTATGTTAAACAGTGTTATCATCATCATCATCATCACTCACCACCACCACCATCATCATTCTCATCATCATCACCACCATCATCATCATCGTTCTCATCATCATTATCATCACCACCACCTCTATCATCCTCATCATCATAACTTTTTCCAATTCAAAAAGCACCCACAAAGCACAAACTAAATGTAGGTTTTGTAAAACCAAATCCATGTTTTTGTTTCCTTAGTGCTGGACTTGGAGCACTGTCTCTCATCCTCAGCCTCTTTTCTCTTGGCAACACGTCGCATTGGTTGTTTACTCGTCATCCCATGTTTGCTGAAGCAGGAAGTTGGCAGCAAGGTTTTCATTCTTCTCACAGGCAAAGTAAGCCTGGATGACCAGTCCCTCGGGGAAGCCCAACGCTTTTAACTGGAACAAAACATACAACACACATGTTCAGTTTGCAAACATACTGCTTCTAAAACAACAACAACAACAACTACTACTACTACTACTGCTACTGCTACTACTACTGTACTACTGTTACTACTGTTACTACTGTTACTACTACCTGACTGACTGACCTCCTTCTCCCCTACCGCCCCACCCGTTCCCTCCGGTCCTCTTCCACTCTTTCCCTCACTGTCCCGTCATCCAAACTCAAAGGTTTCAGTGACCGGGCATTCTCACGAGCTGCACCCCGACTCTGGAACTCCCTCCCTCAGACCATCAGAGACTCTCCCTCACTCTCCACCTTCAAATCCAGACTCAAAACCTACCCCCTGCCCCACGTTCTCTCCTGTCCCCCCCCCCCCCCCCACCCCCCTTGGTTTTCCCTTATTCTCCTCCCGACTGTCTCCCCTACTCACTCCCGTATTTGTTGTCTGTTACTCTTGGTTTTATGTTTCCTGTGTATTCTTATTGTCCTCCGTTTCCCTGTGGTTCTGTTTCTTTGTTTTTCTTTGTTTCCTTTTTTTGTGCCTATTGTCAGTGACTTTGGGTCTTTGAAAAGCACTTTACAAAATAAATGAATTATTATTATTACTAATAATAATAGATCAAATTTCTACTACTACTACTAGGCCTACTACTACTGTTACTACTATTACAATAATTACTACTACTACTGCTACTGCAACTACTACTATTATTACTACTACAGTACTACTGTTACTTACACTACTAGGCCTACTACTACTTTCTGCCTGGGTGACAACCAACCACCTCAAACTGAACCTCAGCTAAACAGAGCTACTTCACTTGACCTTTCAATCACAGTGGAGAATGTAGCCATGGCTCCGTCCCCGACCACCAAGAACCTAGGTGTGGTCCTTGGCTGAACTTCTCTGCTCATATTGCCTCAAAAACCAGAACCTGCTGATTCTTCCTGAGCAATGTGAGAAGGATCTGCCTCTTCCTGACAAAAAAGCCACCCAACTCCTGCAATCAACAGTCATGTCTTGCCTTGATTATTGCAATGCACAGCTAGCTGGTTTATTTACTTGCGCCCACTAAGGCACTTCAACTCATACAGAATGCAGCGGCCCACCGGATCTCCAACCTACCAAAGATAGCACACATCACCACACTTTTCAGAGAGCAGCACTGGCTTCTCATTGCAGCACAAATCCCCTTCAAGGTCCTTGACCTGGCATTCCGTGCAACAACCTCTGATCAATGGACTCTAACTACACACCCTCAGACCCCTACGCTCTGCATCTTCTGACCGCCTGAGACCCACTCCTCTTCAGGCTCCTGGGGGGTCATTGAAACAAAGCAGGCTATTTATTCTCTCTTCTGGCTCCACAGTAGTGGAACAAACTTCCCACCAGTCAGGACAGCTGAAAACTGGCCAATCTTCTGCCGTCAACTACAAACACACTTTTTCAATCAACATATGAACAAAAGATTTTGTGGGTCTAGGGGAAGAGGTTATCTAGCCCTCTAACTGGCTCTCCGAACAGAGTGTTTTCAGATGCTGACTCGAAACAGAGGGGTAGAAGGGAGACTAACCTAAAGACTTAGGTTTTCAGTTTCCCTTTGAAGAAATACGCTAAATCGTGTCACTTTTTCTCACACCGCTCAAAAGATGACGACAACTATTTCCAAATGAAGAAAGAATTAATGATTTTAACTATCTTTTGACGGCGGAAACGATGGTTATGTCAGTTTAACTAGCAAGAAACTGCTCAACCAGACGAACTGAGCAGTAATGTTCTCCACAGCCGGGATGGTAGAACGCCATGTAGGAGAGACCTGTCCGGTTACCAGAGAAACTAGTGTTTTGTAACTCGCAGGTGTAGCAGAGATATTGAGGTAAAAAGCTGAAATATGTGGCATTTTCTCTTCAGATGCACAGAGTTCCAAAGATTTCAGTTCCACTATATTTCAGTTCATGTATACAACAAATTATTGTGCTGTGTTCGATACATAAAATAAATATGTAGGCCTATTATTATTATTATAATTCTAGGCCCTAACATTCTAACATTATTAATGTGTCTAGGTCCTGCAAAAAAACAAGTAAGCTGATAGTACTCAACCCCTACCTCTTAGCTTAATTTTGAAGGGCCACTACCCAGTCGAGGGCACTCCAAAATGAGGGGTAAGTGAAGGGAATTGGGATTGGGTCTAGGTGGGACGATGCCCCACCTAGATCGATATTGATAATATCGATCTATTATCAATAATCAAATAGGATCGATGCAACGTAAAAAGATCGATTCATATTGCGATACTTTTATTTTGAAAATCCGGCGACGTCATATCCGCCCGCGCCCAGTATTGTCAAACTCTGTGTAGCTCTGTACAGCAGAGCAGGGCTACAGTCAGAGCGTCTATTTTGCGATATAAGTCTGTGCAGTTTTCCCCCCGCAACGGGTCAAATGCATCTAAACATGCTTTGCATCGTCGCCATTCCTTTATGCCCACGTCACGTGGGCAGATCTAAATTAACGTTAGGTTAGCTGCTTAAGCTAACCGTGAGAGAACAGGAGAGAGAGAGGAGAGGGGAAGGAGGAGGGGCACGGGAGCATTCCGTGTGTGTGTGTGTGTGTGTGTGTGTGCGCGTTTGAAAAGACCAAATGAAGTCAGGAGTATTATTATATTGATATTATTTACTGAGGATGGACAGATAATGTTGATATTTAAAGTAAACATGAATACATAATAAATGTATTGATGATCATCATGCAACATAAAACAATTGTAGGAATGGTTTGGGAGAGGAAGGGGTTTTAGCTTGCGTGTGGCGAGTTCCAAAACATTTTACTTAAACTTTAAAGCTCAATATATAAAAACGTGGCACTTTACAGTGAACAGGAGGTCTATTTGTATTAAAACAATAGATTGTTTTTAATTTAAATGTCTGGAAGAGCTCAAAAATAAAAACGTCAATTGATATTTCCGTAGCCTTTTTTTAGTTGATCTAAATGTGACTGATTGTGTTAAATGGGCACATAATATCGTCTCATATCGATTGCAGGCACCTGAATCGAATCGTATCGTATCGTGGCAGACTTTGTGATATCGGCAAATATCGTATCGTTGTCCAAAGAATCGATATCGTATCGTGATGAAACTGGTGATTCCCACCCTATGTCTATACTACTATGCACTCAAAGTGAAGCACTCAAATTCAGCACTGCTAGACGAACAATACCACTTACTATTAGCTGCTAGAGGTGTACCCCTCCTGCTGATTTGTTGTACATAATTTGGATAAATAATAATGACTTCATGTCAATTTAAATGTACTACTATTACTACTACTAATACTACAAGGCTGCATTATTAGTGCAAAGCTACATAAGGCTGGTTTATTAGTGCCAAGTAGTGCTACATAAGGCTGGTTTATTAGTGCCAAGTAGTGCTACATAAGGCTGGTTTATTTGTGCAGAGCAGGGCTACATACGGCTGGTTTATTAGTACAGAGCAGGGCTACATAAGGCTGGTTTATTAGTGCCAAGTAGGGCTACATAAGGCTGGTTTATTAGTGCAGAGCAGGGCTACACACAAGGATGTATTAAATTATATGGATGATGTTTTTCTACAATACACAATTGGGATCAACAGCAGAACCAGATAAATAGATTACAGGTTTAACCATTTATTTAAAAGGAACACGCCAACATTATGGGAAATGCGCTTACTGTCTTCACCAGAGTCATACAAGAAGATAGACAGTGTCTGACTCTGGATAATTTCCTACTGTATAATGTTGGCGTGTTCCTTTAACGCTGTCAGTTCCATAATGCACCGGTCATCTCCCTACCCTCTCGATGGCCTCCTTCTCCTGCGGGGTGACCTGGATGTAGTTGTTGTGAGGTGACCCCTGGGCCTCCGCACCCTCCCCTCCCCCTCCCCCTCCTCCACCTTCTCCTTCTCCTCCTTCCGTCTCTCCAGGTCGAGGCTCGTTCAGCATCTGCACAAAACGCTCCTGATGCTGTGTGATTTGCTGCAAAGCCAACAAGAGAGACAGGTACCAACATTATATAGCTTAATATAGAGGTACTAGAGGTGCACCAATACCCTTTTTTCTGACCAAGTACAAGTTATTCCTTTGATATTGAAACATTTTGACAATTACTTCTGTAGAAACCTGTGTGCATTCTTTTTTAAATTAATTTATTTCAAACACAATTAGTTGTTTTCTCATCATTTTTGCACTATGGTGATGTGATTTATAGGCATGTTGCGGCTTCAACTCTTAAACCGCTGGACTCTGTCTATCTATCATTCTGCCCTCAGATTTATTACTGGTGACAGACATTGATTGATTGATTGCTTGAAAACAGTATTAACAGATTGCAGAATGGGTACGGCTCAATACACACAATTGTTAAGGGGTGCAGACCAGAGAAAGACTTGTTTACATCAGGGTCCCCCATTTTCAATTCATCATAACATTTATGACATACACGACATACAGATAAACAGTACTGTACTGTTACATCCAGCACATGATACCCACCACTGTGTCCCTTATTGGTAAACCTCCGCCTTAAAACTCCTTCTCTTGCTGCATTTAAAAGTATGATCTACGACCACTGTGTGTGTTGATTTGTAACTGTCTTAGCGGATTCTTTATTGCTTATTTATTGTGCCTATATGTATGGATTTGCTGATAAACTAACTTGTTTTCTAAGCCCGTCGTCACTGTAAATGAGGGTAACCTCAGTGTCTTACGTTTGTAACCATGAAAAGCCATCTTAAGCCTCTCGCTAGGAGAGCAATTACCCCTCACCCACCAGCAGGGGACAGGGGGGGACACAGGGATCCCCCGAACGCCTTGGGAGCACTTTATGTAAAGTTTATGTTTTTTATTTATGTTAATCATTATATGTATTCGGTGAAGAGAGCGGAGGCTACAACCGGAGGGGGGAATGACTGTGACATGGGGGGGACTGATAGACGAAAGAAGAAGAAAGATGACAGAGGTTAAAGGTATACAAATTATGTCGTTAAACGTTAATGGAATGAATAATACGATAAAGAGGGGCAAAGTGAAAAGTGTAAAAAAAGTGAGAGGGAAGTGATTTTTTTGCAGGAGACACATTTGGTAGCACAGGATCATGAGAAACTTAAGAGATTTGGATATGAAAATGCATACTATAGTTCCTTTAAACGGAACCTGAGGAGAGGAGTAATCACGTTAATCAAAAACAGTCAAATTTGAATTGATCAAGGAAGTAAGAGACAAGGAGGGAAGATTTGTTCTGGTGAAGGGGAAAATGGAGGGCCAAATGGTTACGTTAGTGAATGTTTATGCACCCCCAGAGAGTGAGAGGGATTTATATGAGACCATTTTTGATATGATAGTGATGGAACTAGAAGGGATATTGATATGCGCGGGAGATTTTAATGTAGTACTGAATCACGACCTAGACACCACGAGTACTGGAAAAGGACGGACACAAATCAGTAGATATATGAATATTCAGATGACGGAAATGGGAATTATAGATGTTTGGAGGGGGATGCACGCCATGGACAGGGAATACACACATTACTCACACCCGCACGTGACATATGCGAGAATAGACTACTTTTTGATGACGACGGGGGACAGTTACAGGGTACGGGAGAGCAGAATAGGAGTAGCGGACATATCGGATCACAGTGCCATATATCTGACAGTAGATCTAGAAGGGAGACGGAGGAACACGATCTGGAGACTAAATGTAGGAATATTAAATAACAAGGGGGTGGTGAGTCAGATCAAGGAGGAGATAGCCAGGTATAAGGAAGAAAATGACAACGGGCGGTAGATCCGAACATTCTATGGGACACACTGAAGGTGGTGATAAGGGGGAAATTGATGGAGAAGACAGCAATGCTGAAGAAGGCCAGAACGGAGACATATCACAATCTGATAGGGAAGCTGAAGAAGCTAGAGGGGAGACACCAGATATCAAAAGAACAGGAAACGCTCGGAGAAATCAAAGAAGTAAAGGCCAGGATAAATAGGGAAATATTGACGGAAATAGAAAAGAAAGCGAGGTTCATGAAACAAACGTACTATGAAGGGGGACCAAAAGCGACCAGACTGTTGGCTAGGAGAATTAGGACGCAACAGAAGTTGAACACGATACACACAATAAGGGATACAAAGACTAATGAAATATTGAGAGACCCAGCTGAAATAGAGAGGACATTTAGACAATACTATGAGAGACTATACACACAGCCAAAAGCAGCGGGAGAAGAGGAAATAGAAGCATATCTGGAGAAGCTAGAGTTACCATCGATAGGGAAAGAACAGAATGAAGAATTAAATAAAATAATTACGGAACGAGAACTGGAAGAGGCAATTAGTAGAGCTAAAAACAACAAATCTCCGGGGAGCGACGGATTCCCATCGGAATTCTACAAGACATTTAGAACGGAATTAGCACCCATGTTAGGGGCGGCGTTCAGACACACGATGGAAGAGGGCAAAATGCCCCCCTCGTGGAAGGAAGCCATAATCACCACGATACCGAAGGAAGGGAAGGATAGAGAATTATGTAGTAGTTTCAGACCTGTGTCCATACTCAACGTGGATTACAAGATGTATACATCGATAATATCAAAGAGATTTGAGACGTTTATGCCAGACATTATAGATGAAGATCAAACTGGATTTATTAAAGGGAGACAGACACAGGACAACGTGAGAAAGACATTACACATAGTAGAGGAGATACAAAAACAAGGTGGTAGCGCGGTACTGATTAGCCTAGATGCAGAAAAAGCATTCGACAGTGTGAGCTGGACATTTTTATATAAAACATTGATGAGGTTCGGACTGAACGGGAGGGCGATGAAGATGATCAAGGCGCTATATCAAGAACCGACAGCGAGGGTTAAGGTGAATGGCAGCCTGACGGATAGAATCAGATTAGAGAGGGCTACCAGACAGGGATGTTGTCTCTCACCAACGCTCTTCGCCGTTTTCATAGAACCACTGGTGCAACTGATCAGACAGACCGAGGACATCAAGGGAGTAAGGATAAAGGGAACGGAATATAAACTAGGCCTATTTGCGGATGACGTGATAGTATACATGAGACAACCAGACAAGAGCTTCCCGGCACTGATGGATCTACTGAAGGAATATGGCCACTACTCAGGATACAAACTAAACGTGACAAAGACACAGACCTTAGCATGGAACTATACCCCAATGACGGAAATTAGGGAACAGTACGGGATAAGATGGGACATGGACAAGATTAAATACTTAGGGGTGAACATCACGAGAGGGGTGGGGAAACTGTTTGAGGCGAACTATACACAGATAAATCAGAACATCAAGAGAGACTTAGAGAGATGGACAGTAATGCCCTTGGACTTCAATTCAAGAATAGAGGTAATTAAAATGAACATACTATCAAGGTTACTGTACCTGTTCCAGTCACTACCGATACAAATACCACAGAATCAATTCAGGGAGTGGGACAGACTGATATCGAGGTTCATATGGGCGGGGAGAAGACCACGGGTCAGATATAAAACACTACAACTACCAAAGGAAGAGGGAGGGATGGCAGTACCCAGCCTACAAGATTATTATTATGCAGCGCAACTGAGAGCAGTGACGTGCTGGTGTAACGACAAATATGAGGCAAGATGGAAAGACATTGAAAAAGAAGGGGAGGGATACAAGGTACAAGCTCTGGTGGGAGATAGGGAACTGTTCAAAGAAAAAGAGGGACTGCTAGATCCTATCACCAAATGCACCTTGACCATATGGAACAGAGTAGTAAAAACACACAAATTAGAGAAGCAGTCAGGGGTTCTGAGATGGATAGCACGTGACAAGAGATTCAAACCAGGGAGGCTGGACCATGGATTCAGAAGGTGGGAGAGGGGGGGGGCAACAGTGATATGCAAAATGATAGAGAAGTGGGAAATGCAAACACTACAAAAATTAAAGGAGAAATTTGGACTAGAAAACAAGGACCACTTCAGATATCTACAGATTAGAGATTACTATAATAAAGAAATAAAAGGGGACAAGGAAGAAGAACACAATGGAATAATTAGGATGATAGTAAGGGCATACGAAGGAGGGAAAGGAACAAACAAGACTGTGGTACAAAGAAGACCCACCGACAATAGCACAATGGGTAGGAATAGTGGATGAGATACAGGATATGGAGAGGATAACACACATGCTGAGGTTACAGGAAGAGACATTTGGAGAAAGATGGGGAAAGTGGGAGGATTACAAGGGGAACGAAAACGACATCACAGAGGAAGAACCAAATGCATCACAAGAGGGCGAAGGGTAAAGGAGGAAAGAGGTTCAAGGAGGGTCTCTGAACCCATGTCACACACTTTTGACTTAGTTAGCATTTTCTGATTTTATTTTTCATTTTTTTGGGCATTACAATTGTATTACATTTTTTGTACTTTATTATTTATGTCTGTTTAACAATGTTGTATTAATAATCAAGGAAGATGTGGTTTGTAAATGGGTGAATCAAAAGGCAAAGAGAAATTTAGTATAAAAGAAATAGAAAGGGCGAAGGATAAGAGAAGAAGGAAATTCAAGGAGGGTCACTGGACCCATACCATACATATTTGCCTTAGTCAGTATCTAATCCTTTTGAGTAGGTATTACATTTGTCTATACCTGTTCAAGGGTGGTATACAATCTGTCTTTGTATTAAGTGCCTGGAAAAATAACTGTAGTGGAAACGAACAATGCTATTCATGTAACCATTTATGTTCACTGCATTCTTTCATACTGTGTTATGGGATCCATTTTTGTGTAAGTGTTGTTTGTCTATAAATGTTAATAAAAATGTAAGTTTAAAAAAGAAAAGCCATCTTAAAAGGAACACGTGAAAACGGGTGAATGGGAAATGTTGCCTAGCTTAGCACAAATTAATGGGAGCAGATACGGACCATTAGTCCAGCTGTTGGCCAAAAACACCTCTTCCAGAGTTTTAAGCTAGGCTAGTGGTCCGTATCCGCTTCCATTAATTTGTGCTACACTAGGCTAGCTTGCAGCCAGATGGTAAGCAGCATTTCCCATAATGTTGACATGTTCCTTTAATACCCGAAGGCTAAACTGCATTCTCCAAAAAGATTTACCAAATATTGCAGGTTACGTTTGTAGATGAACCTGAAGGGATACAATTACAATTTACATGGCATCTAAAAGATCAGCATCAAAGAAAAAACCAAATATAACCCTTCATAATAAATAGTAAATACAACAAAACCTCACAAAATTCCAATGGGCAAAAATGACATCAATAGGGATTAGTGGTGGCAGGACCCAATCGCAGACAGGACAAGGAGGAAGCAGGCAGGACACGCGGGTAGGCTGGTAAAGCTATGCCTCCTAAAGTGTGAAAACGGAAGTACAGGAAGTACCGGCTACAGGCTTTCCGGTTTCGACAAAACAATTATAGAAACGTGTGAAGTGCACAATATTTCCTCGTTTAAGCCACTGCAACGGCTTTGCCTGAAGAATTTACTACATGACCGGGACGTTCTAGCTTGTTTGCCGACAGGATTCGGGAAAAGTTTGGTCCGTTTGGAGGCAGCTTCCAGGGGAAGTACATACACCAGAAATTCACACTTTCGATTGTAGTGCTTTACCAGTCTTTATCTCACGGAGGAGATAAAACTGGGAACGAGGTTAACACGCAGGTACTGATTCAAACAGAGAGCTTTACTTAGGCCTTGTCCAGACGAAAACGATTTCGGTTGTATCCGTCAAAGTATTTTATCGTATGCACGTTTCGTCCAGACGGAATCGGGTTCTGGGAGCCTGAATACGCTATTTTCGGAAAACGGGTCCCAGAGTGAACAAATCTGAAGATGCAATAAATCAAATCAATCAACACCATCCTTGCGTTCCTGCAAGCCAGTACGCATATTTCCTGAACCGATGATGCGATAGCCCACCCCTCCCTTAATCCGCATGTGCAAACCCAGCCAACAAAAAAGAAACATGATATATATGTCATATATGTCCAGATATGTCCTGGCTAGAAGTGTATATTAAATACCGGGAGGGTACTGTGATGAAATACACAATACGATACTAGCTAGAGATTAGTGTCACATAGCGGTGAAAACCCAAATAAGCTAGCTAAGTAGCCAAGCACATAGACTGTTCCATAGCATACGCTTTCAGTTGATCATGACAAATCCTCTCTTACCTTGACGATTAAAAAGCCTCCATAATTTAGTAAACAGTATTCCCATGGCTGGTGTTGAGATTTTACGATGCCAGCATGTGAGAATTCATTGTAGCCAGCCAGCTAGCGTTGGTGCTATTCAATGCTATCAACATTAGCTAAATAGCTAACCAACTAAATACAATGACAGTCGTATCCTGAGGTAACGTTAAATACAGACAACTTTTGATGATCAACGATAGCTAGCAAGCTAACTAAATATCTTTGATTGGACTATCATACTAGTAGCTAACATACCCAACTAACGTTAATGCCATTCAGAATGTATTAACATAGCTACAACACACAACAACACAGAACCGGATGACACAAGTTGTTCCGCTCATAGATAGGTTCCGCTAGCGATAACAACAATAATACTTCCGGTCAGGGGGTTTCAAAATAAAAGAGCGATATCTAAAACACCGGAAAGACGTTTATTTTGTACATTTTGGTGTAGTTTGCGGCAGCGTTTCAGCATTTTCAGTGTTCTCATTTGGACGCACATATTTCTTGAAACAATTTCGTGTTTACGGAAACCTTTTTTTAAATGAAAACTAAATGAAAACGAAAAAGATCGGATCCGCCTTCGTCTGAACAAGGCCTTAAACACTAACCAAAAACGAACTTCAAAAACACGAAACAAATTGGCGGCTAGGTGGCGCAGTGGGCAAGGCGCTCGCCACCAACGCAGGAGATGCTGGGTGCTGGAAGCTCTCGGCATTGCTACCAGCTTGGCTGGTCGTTCATACTAATACAATTGGCAGTATTAGGGGGTGGGAAGCTGGTGGGTGGGGATCGGACGTTGTGGACAGCGACTCCTACAGGTCGGTTGGTGCGCCTGCGCAGTAGAATCAGGAAGCGACGGGGGCGGCGTGTCCCTCCCACGCAGACCCTCGCCGCTGAGAGATCGCGCTGTGCAGGTGAAAAGATGCGACGGCTGCCTCCTCGTGTACCGGAGGGGACACGTGATGCAAGGCTTCGTCCACATTGCAGCCGGCTTGTGGGAGGCATGGTCCAACAACGTTCGAGACAGGGGAGGGTAGAATTGGACAATACGAAATTGGGGAAGGGAGAAAAAATTGAAAATGGGGAGAAAAAGTAGATACATTTTTTTTTAAACACGAAACAAAAACCTCTCAACAATGCTGGAAGAGGAGAAAGCGTAACAAGGCACAAAAACTAACACGGGGAACACTTAGTAATACGAGGAACGAATAGCATCCGACAACGACCATGACAGTAACAACCACTAACAAGAATAGTGAACCCACCAGGAAAGACAGAGCAGACTAGACATATATACACAGACTATTAGGCCCTGTCCACACGCACGCGGGGTGTTATGTAACCGAGCCTTAACACATTGGGCACCGGGGGTTGTGCCCATCATTGTACCCAGTCTGCCACCGTTGAAAGCCTACGGAGATGTTTACCTTCTTTGCAGGGCTATAACTTTTTTAATTGTATTGCTATATTGACATTACTATGGCCCATTCAACATCGATTATCTATCGTTCCGGATGTGGGAACGTTATATTTTTTCATTCATACATTGTTGTGTTAATACAGTCTAGAATATAAGTATGTTTTTAAGGTTTTCTGCTGTAATTCCAAAAACGAGAGTTATAGGCCCTGACGCATATGATAGATTATCGATTGGCGTTTCTTTCCTATACACGCTATATAAAAAAATTCAAATGTATACATGATCGGTATACATTATGCTTCATCATGCGTGAAGGAAAGGGGGGTCGTTTATAATTCCTTGATCGTCAGTAACGGCTTTATTTAGTATGGGTTGATATATTGATCAGATGGTTTGCAGTGAAATGAATAAACAATCAGGCTGAAAATAACGTTACTGTCCTCTTACCGTTTGCCGATGAGACTGGAGGAAAAAGATCCCAATTATTTGACACCGATCGCCTAGATCCATTTCCGGTTTGTATGGCGCAATAAACGCCGAAATCATATAGATTATTAAGGTTAGAAAGCGATCCAAATGCACTATAGTGTTTGTCTGGATCCATGTAACAAGATATTACTGCCGGAGGGATTTCCTCGATGCACCAGCGCCACTTCCGGTTTTGGCGAGAGTGTAACTCGCCCGACCATCCACCAGGCGGCGGTATTGAGGCGTTGCAATCTCATACAGGGTGCCGCTGCAGTCCGGAGGTTGGCTGGATGAATTATGAATGCCATGGCGAAAAAATTTGATGGCGGGCAAAAACGGCTTAAGTCGTTCTTGGCGACCAATGTGTTAATGTGCGTGGTTGCACTGTTCGCCCACACACAACCGGGGTTTTGGAACAGTGCAACCATGGTCTTTTAAAACCGGAGTCCAGGGTGAAGTTTTGCGCGCATCCCGGTTGCAGTGGTTGCGTGTGGGCATAGAAACCGAAGTTATTTCCAGTGTTTACTTTTGTTCGAAATGTATCGTCTGTGTTGAAAAGTGTTGTGATCGACTGATGATGTCTGTTGTCGCATTCCTGACCTGACCAGAGTAAACCTGTAGCTGCGGCTAAATTAAGCTCACGTGTTGTCAAGTTATTGTTATAAGGAACCCAGTCCAAACTACAACAGTCTGCATCCCCTTAACACTTTGCCGCCCGACCACGAGTTAATACGGGTTTCGAATCCATGCGTTGTGGACAGAATCACGTATAAAGCTGTGGCAAGTTGTTATTGCTTTTGTAACTGAGGGGTACAATTCCCTGACTGTATTACTAGATATGATACTTACTACCACTACCTTTGTACTTAATATTCGGCCACCCAGTACACGGCATAAATATATTATGATGAACACTGTCACGTAGATGAAACGGATCCAACACAAATGTACGAATTAGAAATAGGTCTTTATTTCTACACAGCGATGGTGTGTAGAGCAAGCACTTAATCAAATCAATCACATTTATGAATGGAATTAGTATGCACTTTTATGGCAAGAGTATTCGTCGGTATATCAATAGAGAATGTCCAATCTCTGAAGGCGCAGGTGGTACATATACGACCTGGAATAGTTTAAGGAATAACAGCAATGATACTTTAATGATTATATACTGGATACACTAGGGGGGGTTAATCCGGTCGCTTGTAAGCCGACAGGAGTAGGGGGGGGGGGGGGGGGTAGAATCCGGCTGCCTCATCCGGCCAAGGGTATCCCAGGTGAACCCACTGTAGTGCCGTTCAATGCGCCGGCGATCCTTGGACCACAGATGAAAGCAGGTGGACTCTTTGTGGGCCGGCGTCATCCGGTCCACGGAGGAGAGACGTGAAGCGACCTCGTCTTGCAGAGCGTCTCCTCACCTTGCGTCCTCTCCAGGGGGGGGGGGTTCCAACACACGGCAGTGTCGGGGGTCTTTATCCATGGAATAATCAAAGTATACAAAGCATAATCCGTGCCTGGGAAGGCGGGCTGTCGTCGGTAGAATAATCCGGTATACAGGTCCACTCGCTCGTCGGCTCTGGGGCTCCTCGGGTGCAGCTTCACGTGGGGTCAACCACCCTGGATAAGCAGCCAGTTCTCTGCCCGAAACGATGGGGTACTGACTACGGTAGTATTCTCACCGCACGAAGCACTATATATTAACAGACTATTATTAGCTTAATAGACTACGTCCAACTCGACGATATAGTGCCAAATATGACTATTCAAATATTAATATACACGATGTCTCAATACCGATGGTAGGCGAACTTGGCCTTACTCCCACACGTGGCGTCGCGGGGAGGCTTTACGTCTGTGACTCTATTGGAGGGTAAGAAACTGGACTGAAAAGGAAGTCCTACTTTAGTAGCGCAGTATATATACGCACTATGAACAAATAGTCCCATTAGTGGTGCGGTAGTCAGATTCCTACGCGGAACTAGGACTTGTTCGTACATGTGGAGCGGTACGTTTGAACTGGGTCTGAGGGGTATGGCAGCCTGGCACCAAGGTCTCGACCAATAGTAGAATGGAGACTATTATGGGATGTTCAGTAGGCTAGAATGGATATTCAATGCATATTGTACAAGGAATATACAAGGGATATCAGGGAATATTAGAGAATATACAAATACAATTAAATATATATATATAAATAAATATATATATTCGGTTTAATCTGGCCCTTCACAACAGCCACCCCCTGATTGGTCCCAGACCTAATCAGTTAAACAGAGACAGATTAATCGCGTTGTCTATTTACACATAAGGGTTTGCTGTAGGGGTCAGTCAACTTCACAAAGTCATAGGGTTATAGGGTCATGGTCATCATCGATTGTGTCTGGGAGTCGGGGCAGTTCTATGAGCCTCGCCACGGGACGGGTGTAAGTGCGACCCTGGACGAGCACTTCAGCTGCTCGGACCTTGCCGTCGGCACCGGTGATCACTTTGCTTACGCGGCCGGCCGGCCACATAGCTCTGGGCAGTGATTGATCAATAATCATGACGACTGTTCCTTCTGTCAAATTGTCTCTGTTAGGGTCGGTGGAGGCTACGGTGCTCAATCCACAGAACACAGACTTCTTATTTTCCACCTCCTCTGGACTTGCTTCCCTCGGGATAGGCATGGGCCACTGTCCTTCCGGGAGTCTTAGGAATGTGGGGCCGTCACTGTAGACATTGCGACGGGTGAGGTCATCCAGGGGCATCCCCCGGGTGATGACGTCAGCTGGGTTCTGTTTTGTATCAACGTAGCGCCACTCTGTTTCTCCGGTTAACTCTTCGGTTAAGTCTTGAATCTCGGTGACTCTGACTCCCACGAAGACTTTGTACTTGCATGAGTCCGATTTGATCCAGGCGAGTACTGTCGTGGAATCTGACCACAGGATTGTTCTAGACACCGGTATGGTGAGCTCACGTTGGATGAGCGTGGCTAGGTGCGCTCCGGCTAGGGCTGCGCAGAGCTCTAGACGTGGGATAGATTGTTGCTTGCGTGGGGCTATTCTCGAGCGGGCGAGGACAAATGCTGTGTAGATCTCTCCCCCCTGGTCTTGGGCCCGCAAGTAGGCTACTGATCCGTATGCGACCTCTGAGGCGTCACTGAAGACGTGTAAGTCCATTTTACATGTCTCTGGCCTCACCGTGGGTGGGAAGTAGCTTCGGCGCATATTAACGCCTGGGAGTGAGTGGAGCTCCATCTCCCACTCTCTCCAGGTGGATGCAAGGTGTGCGGGAATGGGGTCGTCCCAGCCCTGGTCCTTGTCCCACAGTGCTCGTACAATCATTTTTGCCCTGGTGGTGTACGGTAGAATACATCCTAGCGGGTCATATTGTCGGGCGAGTGTTGTGTACACACTCCGTCTGGTGGTCGGCGCCGCCGCCGGCCTTCCCTGCTCCGTAGTCAGGGGCTTGTGTCTGTAGTGAAGCGAATCTGTTTTGAATCGCCACACCAATCCCAGGGTCATCTCCTGGGCTTCTCCCGGGATTGTAGCCATCCAGGTCTCGCTGCTGGCTGCCTTGTCCTCGGAGGAGAGGCTGCGCAGTACTTGCGGATCGCTGCTGGCCCACTGCCTGAGATCAAAGCCGCCTTTGATCAATGAGGCGCAGAGTTTAATCAGGAGAGCCTCGGCTTCTTCCTGGGTTGAAAGGCTTTGTAGACAGTTGTCTACGTAGAAGCTGTTCTTTACGCTGTGTCGGACCTCTTCGTCCGCTGCTGGGTCCTCTGCTACATGTTTCTGTAGTGCAAATGTAGCACAGCAGGGGCTGCACGTCGTTCCGAAGGGGAGGACTTCCCATTGGTAGATGGCTGGGTGCTCATCTCCTGGCTTCTCTCTCCATAGGAACCGTAACAGGGGCTTGTCCGCCTCTACTAATCTCACCTGCAGGAACATTCCTTTAATGTCCCCGCTGATGGCCACCTTTTCCTGGCGGAAGCGGAGTAGAACGCCGAGTAGGGAGGGGCCGAGTGTGGGACCGGGCAGTAACTCTTTATTCAGATTTTGGGATCCGATCTGGTAGCTGCAGTTAAATACTATGCGGTCTTTACCGTTGTGATGGACCTTGTGGTGAGGCACGTACCACGATTCAGTGGTCTGGTTAGCCTCTTTAATGTCCATCTTTGTGACGTGTCCCGCTGTGATGAGCTTCTCAATCTCAGCGCGGTATACACTCTCTTGGGCGGGGTTCTTGGCTAAGCGCCGCTCCGTGTTCAGCAGGTACCGTTCTGTGGCGTCTGTCTTGGCGTGGAAAGTAGGCATTCCTTCTCGCCGCAGGAGTGGCGTGGCGTATCTCAACACGCCGTTGACCGGGACTCTCTTGGTCCCTGTCTCGAGGAGGTGAATGGCGTAAATGTCATCTTTAGAGCGAATGTCTTTCTTTCCGTTCTTAAAGGGCATTTGTTCCAAGGTCCATAGCCGCTCTACGTGTTGCAGGAGTGCGGTTTCTCCCTCTGTGACTCGGGAGTGGAGACATCTAGTGGCTGTACTTCGGTTGAGAGATTTGGCGAGCGGGCCTTGGAGAGTCCATCCCAAACGGGTCTCGACTGCTGCAGGACAGCCTCGGGGTCCGGTATGAACCCGGTCTATCGGGACAATGAGGTCTGCATGGTCGGAGCCTATCAACAGGGTCGGCATAGCATTGTCTATGAGCGGGATCGGTAACTTGCGCAGATGTGCATATTTCTCCATCAGCTTGGCGACGGGGTATGTGTACCGCGACAGTCCTATTTCTTGGCTGGTGAAAGCGTCTGCAATCTGGTACCGTCGCTCAGGCTGGCCGCTTGCTGCGATAGAGAATGAGACATTCTCGCCCTTTATCGTCTTCAAATCTCGTCTTATTGTCCGAATTGTCATTTGGGTTTCGCTTCCCCGCAGCCCTAGCTGGGCCGCAGCGGAGGCGAGCAGCAGGGTCTTCTCTGACCCGTCATCGAGGACGGCGTAAGTGTCCAGGACTTTATTCTGGTAGCTTAGTGTCACACTCACTACTTTTAGGAGTACTCGGGCTCCACTGCTGCTGGCGGGATCGATGTACATGACGCTCGCTTTGCTGCTGGATGGTGCGGGTGAAGGGCGCCGTCTGTTACTGTTGTGAAGTATGTCCAGATGGGCTCCATCGCACTTGGTGCACCTTTTCTTTAAGCGGCATTCGGCTGCCATGTGTGAGCGCGCACAGCGAAAACAGCGCTTGTTGGACTTTATCCATTGACTTGCTTCCTCCGCGTTCAGCTTGGGGAAGGAGTCACATTGCGCTAGCCAGTGTTCTTTCTCACAGTAGGGGCACACTATCTTCCACTTCTCCGTTCTGGAGGGGGTACTGTGGCTCCTGCTGCTCGGTACTGACTCCGATTGGTGCATCACAGTCACCGATCTTCTTCCATCATTTAGTCGTCTGGTTCCTTCTCTGGAGCCAGGGGTGCTCCGTCCGAATGTATCTAGCCGTAGGCTGCTGACTTCTCTCGCCAGGAAGTCTGCTAGATCGAGGAGGTTCGGTTCGGGGCCATTCGGGTCTCGGTGGTCCCTCTGTCGCCTAAAACGCTCCTGTCGAGCGGGCGGCAGCTTCTCCAAGATCCTTTCCACATTTGAGTTGGCGTAAAGTTCATGCCTCCCCTTCTCTCTCTGCGCTCCCAACATCCCTACCAGGGACTGCACTCTGATGGACAGGTCGTCCAGTGCTCGATTGTCTATTGCTGGGGGTAAGCGGTCGATGTGTCGGATCTCCTGGATCACGTAATCCCATATGCGCCCATACCTCTGGTCCAATGCTACCAGCGCTGCTGTGTATGGGGTGGTGGAAGTCGCGTAGGCGAGCGCTATATTATGTGCGCGGGGTACCTTTAAGTGCTTCAGTAGGATGGTGTATTTATGGCGTTCATCCAATACATCCACCAACATGGTCTCCAGACACATGCGGAGTTCCGTATACTGGGCCCGGTTCTCTTGGGTGAAGTCGGGTACCATAGGCGGGCCAATGTATGACGCTGACTGTGGATACATCGGCGAGCGTTGGGGGAGAGGCCTCCTAGGCGAGTCTCCTCCCGCTCCTTGGTATGGGCTGGTACCGGCAGTGTACCATGGCCCGCTTGTCCAGGTGCTGTTCCTCGGTGCGGGTCGTGCGTCGTGCTCACCCGTGTATAGAGTCGGGGGTCTGTAGCGCAGCTCCGCGGGAGTATAGCCTGGGCTGTACCGGACCTCCTGGTCCGGTAGAGTACTGTGCTGTCGTCGGGCGTGGTTCTCCTCCTCTTCCTCTTCATCTTCAGTTAGGTCATCCAGTGCTTGTAGTCTCTGGTTTAGCCTCTCCACAGGATATGCTGCTCCTTCCCGGTTGCTAGGTCTCGCTTGGACCGGTGGGGGGAGGTGGTCTGTGGGGGGTATAGACCTCGTCTGTTGGTCAAGTTCAGGGTTGTTTACTCGGCTAGGGGATGCCGCCCTGGAGGTGTGTCTAGACGAGTTCCTGGAGCCTCTGGCGGAGGGAGAGGGTGTTGTCCGTCTGATCAGCTGTTCTATTAGTTGCGCTTGCTGTCTGTCGCGCTCTGCGTCCCGTAGAGCACCAGCAGCTGCTCGCTGGCTGTCTGCTCGGTCTCGGGCCACATTCTCTTCTCTCTGAATGCGTCTTAGTTCTAGACGTATATGCTCTTCTTCGCTCCGCTGCTGGATCTGCAGTCGGTCGCGTTCAGCAGCGGCGTTCAGGCTGATGAGGAAGGCCTGCTGTAGGGTCCTCTCTGCCTCGCTGGGAGAAGGCGGTTGTATAGGGGAGCCTTCCCTCGGGGTACTCCTTGCGGAGCCTTGGAGCTCTATCTCCACGGTGCTCTCCCCGTCTTCTTCCGTGCCGAGTTCTCTCTCGGTAGCGTTGTATTCCTCCCGGGACTCATCGGGGACTACTTCTTCAGTACTGGCGGGGTGTGAAGTCATGTCTGGTTCCCACTGGTCCCCACCGTGAACTTGGTCAGTTACATTAGAGCCCGTAGGGGCCTCTATGGTCGGGGTAGTCTGGGCGTTGGGGTTAGACATACTTTTACTTTCTAGTTTTACCGCGTTTACTGTTAGTAGAAGACTAGGTTGTTGACTGACAGCGTAGGCCTCTAAGTACTGAGGGAGCCGTCGTTCGCGCTGCGGGCGTTGGTTAGGAGGATCGTTTCGTGGAGTGTTCATCATAGGCCATTTCAATATTAATAACACTATATTAATATTACACTAATTACCCTCCGGCTCGAAGGACCAATTGTAACTGAGGGGTACAATTCCCTGACTGTATTACTAGATATGATACTTACTACCACTACCTTTGTACTTAATATTCGGCCACCCAGTACACGGCATAAATATATTATGATGAACACTGTCACGTAGATGAAACGGATCCAACACAAATGTACGAATTAGAAATAGGTCTTTATTTCTACACAGCGATGGTGTGTAGAGCAAGCACTTAATCAAATCAATCACATTTATGAATGGAATTAGTATGCACTTTTATGGCAAGAGTATTCGTCGGTATATCAATAGAGAATGTCCAATCTCTGAAGGCGCAGGTGGTACATATACGACCTGGAATAGTTTAAGGAATAACAGCAATGATACTTTAATGATTATATACTGGATACACTAGGGGGGGTTAATCCGGTCGCTTGTAAGCCGACAGGAGTAGGAGGGGGGGGGGGGTAGAATCCGGCTGCCTCATCCGGCCAAGGGTATCCCAGGTGAACCCACTGTAGTGCCGTTCAATGCGCCGGCGATCCTTGGACCACAGATGAAAGCAGGTGGACTCTTTGTGGGCCGGCGTCATCCGGTCCACGGAGGAGAGACGTGAAGCGACCTCGTCTTGCAGAGCGTCTCCTCACCTTGCGTCCTCTCCAGGGGGGGGGGGTTCCAACACACGGCAGTGTCGGGGGTCTTTATCCATGGAATAATCAAAGTATACAAAGCATAATCCGTGCCTGGGAAGGCGGGCTGTCGTCGGTAGAATAATCCGGTATACAGGTCCACTCGCTCGTCGGCTCTGGGGCTCCTCGGGTGCAGCTTCACGTGGGGTCAACCACCCTGGATAAGCAGCCAGTTCTCTGCCCGAAACGATGGGGTACTGACTACGGTAGTATTCTCACCGCACGAAGCACTATATATTAACAGACTATTATTAGCTTAATAGACTACGTCCAACTCGACGATATAGTGCCAAATATGACTATTCAAATATTAATATACACGATGTCTCAATACCGATGGTAGGCGAACTTGGCCTTACTCCCACACGTGGCGTCGCGGGGAGGCTTTACGTCTGTGACTCTATTGGAGGGTAAGAAACTGGACTGAAAAGGAAGTCCTACTTTAGTAGCGCAGTATATATACGCACTATGAACAAATAGTCCCATTAGTGGTGCGGTAGTCAGATTCCTACGCGGAACTAGGACTTGTTCGTACATGTGGAGCGGTACGTTTGAACTGGGTCTGAGGGGTATGGCAGCCTGGCACCAAGGTCTCGACCAATAGTAGAATGGAGACTATTATGGGATGTGCAGTAGGCTAGAATGGATATTCAATGCATATTGTACAAGGAATATACAAGGGATATCAGGGAATATTAGAGAATATACAAATACAATTAAATATATATAAATAAATATATATATTCGGTTTAATCTGGCCCTTCACAACAGCTTTTATATCATTTTAATAACCGAGTCAAGGTCGCGGAGCGGCACTGCATAGATTCCCTAGTCTGTGAATTCCAGAAGATGCAATACCGGCCAGATCCTCTTAGGGGCGCCATCGCGCTACTGCAATGTGCCCTGTGGGCGAACGGATGACTTTTTCCCCCCCCTTTCAATGGATATTTTTAGTACCCGGATTCTGAATCAGCATCTTGTACCGTGGATTACGTTTCGAATTGCAGATTTCACCATGGAATAAGGGGATTTATCATCAGCCAATGGATCTACCAGATGCCGATCGATAACGGGGAAATGCTCGGGGTATCTCACCGGCTCATGGTAAGATCTTTTTCACATAAATTACAGCCGGATCAGAGCTTGCTATGATACGCAACCAGCCGAGCAGCGTATGTGGCTAGTTACACGACCACTGTTATTGGTAATCAATAATAATAAACAACGTCCCCCCCCCCCCCTCCCCCTTTGATGCATACATGCTTTGGGACAGTCCCGATGATATGCAGTTTGAGTTATTTCTTTAGCATATGTAAAACGGAAATGCCGTTGAATATAACGTTAGCAGCTATTAGCCCTATAACTACTGTAGCCTTCCAGAAAATATACGAGACAAAATCCGCTATAATGATTATATTCACGGCGCTATAAAATGACAACCTATTGATGCATTTTTTTTTCTTTAAGCCATTTTGAAGGGACGGTTTATGAACTCAATTGACAATGAGAATGGACAGATAGCAATACTATAAAGTATAGATTTAGCTCTACAAAAACACACCGGTCTTTTTACAAAAGCTGGTCCTCAACCACTATATTAGACGGGTCCCAGCGGTCGCCAATGTGTTAACAATTGTTTGTATTGAGCCATATTGTATCCATTCTGCAATGTGTTAAATAACGTTTTCATCCATTCATTCTACTAGCATTAACGTTACTACTTTATTATTACGTTAGCACGTAAGCTAACAAAATCTGCGATCTTTTTGTGAGACTAAACTCCGCTCTTGGTGGTAAATTCAATTGTGTTGATGTCGGTTTTGTTTAATCAACAAATGAGGCAGAACACACAGTGAATGTATCCTTTTTTGTTTATTGCACATTGTTCTAGCTGCAAACTGTAGAATTGTTTGGCTGTGAGCACAAGCAAAATGTTGTGTTCCAGAACTTCCAGGCTTCAGTTCAGTTTCCGGTATTAACCCTAAACCCTTCTGATTGGTTGAAATGGCCTTCATGTTTGAACTACATCGCCACCTATTGCTTTGACATTGTACTACATGTATATGACATCACTCGGTGCAGGGTTTAAACCAGTCGTGTGGACAGAGTTTAACTTTTTTGAATAATACAAAAAAAACTGTGTAAAAAATCCCTGTGATCGTGTGGACTGGGCCTAATTGACAAACGAGACACATGAGGGTTGATGGCAATGATACACACCTGGGAGGGGGTACAGACTGGCTGACTAAAGTGACACTAGAAACATAACATCAACACAAGGAATCTAACACACTAGGAACATAACACTAACAAGGGAACATGAAGGGCAAGAGACACACTGGGAGACACAGTAAAAGGGGAAGGACGCAGAGGAACATAGAAACATTAAAGATCCACCAGTGCACGAGGAGGTTATGCACTAGTGAGGGTAGTCCATGCACAGGTGGGGGGAAGTGAGGTGGAGGGGTAAGTCCAGGAATAAGAGGGGGGAAGAGGGCAGGACCAGGCGGAACGTAACATACACATTACATGAAGTAGGTCCCACAGGCCTACAAGAGGTAATGGCAACGTTTGTGACTGATGGCTCAGGATTGGGGCTGGGCGATATGACGATATTATATAAATATCGGGTACAGTTCATTAACGATACACTTTTTAAACGTATCATGGATATCGTGATGTTTTGCCCAAGAGGATTGTGTCGCGTCAATCTGGTCCACACGCTCAAACTTTTGAACAACGCCGCCCCACACACACACTACTGCATCAAAGTTACTACTTATGATTAACAAATGCATTTGTTTTGTGGCATTAACGTTATACAGTTACACGTTCAATAACATCAGCGTATTTACCCGAACATAGCAACCTAGATAGATAGCAAGCATTACTCGGTTCATATCTCAGCCCGTGCTGAGTAAGTTGTGCCCATTCTGCGGTCTGTTAATAAAGTTTTCAATCAGACAGATGTATGGAAAGGCTTTTATTATAACATTTGTTGCAGTAAAATCATTATGCCTCGTTTAGTCATCCTGTGGAGCTAAAAGCTAAACGTCGGCGGCGGGGAGCTAACGTTGTTGATGTTATTGAGCTGAGCTCTCGTCAAAATCAATGGCGGACAAAAGCGGAAGTAAAACATGAATACGCGCTTGCCGATTGGTGCTAAGAACAAAATTATTCTGTTTGCCGTCTGAATGAATGAATGAATGAAAACTTTATTAACAGATTGCAGAATGGGTACAATACAGTACAGCTCAATACAACAGTGGACTGGAGGATGAAGACCAGAAAAATACTTTCAGCTTTTTTACATAAGGGTCCTCCATTTTCAATTCATCAAAACATTTAGAGACATACAAATATACAGTAGTTTCATAAAAATGCTAAAATGCTATTTATTGATTGATTGATTGATTTAAAACTTTATTAACATATTGCAGAATGGGTACAGTATAGCTCAATACATACAATTGTTAAGGGGATGCAGACCAGAGAAAGACTTTCGTCTTGTTTACATCAGGGTCCCCCATTTTCAATTCATCATATTTCATATCTAAATCATATAATATCTCGTTGCTAAATATATGCAATATATAATCTAATAATCCAATAATCTAAATCTAATATATAATATAAAAATGCTAAATGCATGGGTATTTTATTTTGTCTTTAATGTTAGCTTGCAAACTCAAATACTGTCTTGGTAAGCCTCATAATGAATTGTTTGGGGGAAAAAAGAAAAACATCGTGATGTGTATCGTGTATCGCCGAAAGGTCAGAAAATATCGTGATATCATATTTAGGCCATATCGCCCAGCCCTACTCAGGATATACATTCATTTGAAAATGGAAGGTTTTGCCTGATGGTGGAGCTAGAGCAGGGTTTCTCAAACTTTTTTATACTACAACCCCATTTTATTTAGGATTTTTTTTGGCGACCCCACACTCGCGTAATTTCAACATGGAAATAAGGAATATCAAAATAAAAGCACACGTTGTTGAACTTGATCATGCATATTTATTAGTAAATGAAATTACAACACAATTTTATCAATGAAATGAATAAATTATCAACAAAAACAACGGAATTGTTTCTGTAAACACATTTATAAAAACAAGGCATATTTAGCCAAAATATGTAGCCAGAACATAAAAAAAAGAAAAGAAAAAGCATTCAGATGCGCTTTGACGGAGAACCGCTTCTACTCTGAGGTGAGATCTGTATTTATTTATGTCGGTGCCAAAAATCCGGCCCCACAGAGGTATGTTGATGCGAAGGGGACAAGCTTTCTCAGCGCAGCATTACACAGCACTAGTGGGTACTCGTTCCGGACTGATATCCAGAACTTTGCGGGTGCCTGTCCAGTGAACTTGACTTTCAGTAGCTTGTCACATGAATCATTGAGCGCCTCCTGCTCAGACAGTGGGAGGCCTGCTGCGTCATGCGTAATAAATGGATCTTTGATCCAGTTGTCCAAATTGTCCACGCTCTCTCTCCGAAATTGTTCAATGAGCCCTTCTAGTGGCTAGATGATGGGCTTCAAAATTTGCAACATTCTGTTCCTTACAAAAAGCCACCAAGCAGAGTAAATACCCCCAAATCTCCACTGATTATCCTGGAGTGCCACTAAGTGCCACTAAGAGTTTCTTAATCCAGCTCTCCATTTTAGCTGCGAGTCCAAACAGGTCTGTGTCCCGGCCTTGTAGTCCCAGATTACGCATTGAGGCGGTCAAAGATGTCGGCTAGATATGTCAGCTGTGCCAATGGGTTGTTTTTGTCTGCAAGGAAAATCTGCGCTTCTTCTCGGAGTTCAAAAAGGCGATTTAATACTCTGCCTCGAGATAGCCACCTCACTTCAGTGTGGTATAGCAGCTGGTTATGCGTAGAGCCCATTTCATCACGGCCAACCGGCACAGATTCTGACAACAAACCTATCCGAGTCCAGATTACACACAAAAGACCAGATGTGGGCTCCGCGATTATACATGCACAGGATGTAGTGAGATGTGTATTGGAATACTGTGTGTCGGCCTCCGTTGATGAAGGGGCGAGACATGGCAAATACACACAGCTGCCAGGTGGAAAACTCTATCGGAGTTGGGCTCGTCAGTTTTTTTTTTCTTGATATTTCTTATTTTTTTTGCCAATGCGCCTGTCACCTTCCCCACTTTGGGTCATGATCCGTAGTTTGAGAACCGCTGAGCTAGAAGAAAGGTCATCAAAGGTGTCTTCTTCTAGGGGTCATGGATGTTTACAGCAAATTATGTGACTGTACGACAAACAGGTCAGGAGATAAGCTCATTTGAATATTTTGTGGTGATGGTGGTGCTAGAGGAAAGGTCATGGGGTCACCAAAATCAGTAGGTTTCTTCCACGTGGAATCGTGAATATGCACAGCAAATTCCATGGCAACCCGGACAGTATTTGTCGAGATATGACGCAGAAACACTGCAAATTACAATTTTGGCCTGGTGGTGACGTTAGAGGAAAGGTCACAAAAACGTCTTCCTCTTGGGATCATGAATGTGCACAGCAAATTGTATGGCAATCCAACCATTACTTTTCAATATATGGTGAGAATAGATCCTCTTTCCCTCATACACACACGGTAAACGGTACCTCTGGAAGCGCTGGCGGAAGTAAAAACACACCTGCAGTAGCTGTGGGTTGTCTCGGCCAAGCTGCTGCAGCAGGGCTGGCAGGAGGGCAGGGTTCTGCTGGATGATCTGTCTCATCTGCTGGAACTGAGGCTGGTTCCGCAGGAACTCTAGAGGGTTCCCAGTGGGACCTCTACTCCCGCCAGAGGGAGGAGGAGCTGTCTGGCTGGCCAACACCGGCACCAGTCCTGCTGGGGGACGCAGAACCAGATCTATCATCATCATCATCACCATAGTATCAATGTAGACCTTCAATGAATTGAAAGTGAGCTGAAAACCCATAGAAGGATTACAGAATGGAGTTGAAAGAGTTGAATGGTTATGGAATTAAATATTGTAAATACATTCCTAATGTTTGGGTCAAATAGGGCTTTCGAAATATTTGAAGATACGTGTAGGAGAATTTGTGTGTGTGGATGTGTTTGTGCGTGTGCGTGTGTGTGTGTCCTCACTGCTGGCCGCAGGTGCAGGTTGAGGGGCTGTCTCTGGAGCAGGGACAGGAGGGTTGGATGGGGCACTGGGTCTTAGCGTCTCCTGTGGCGGGACGTCCCGATGGTCCACTGGGATCCCCTGAAATAGTTAACGTCACGGTGACCAATCGCAGCCACTCTTATTGTCTGGGACCAAATACGGCCACGCCCCATTCCCAGTAAAAAGTGGGAATCTCTAGAATGGGTTTCGGGCGACGCTGTATACGGAAGTGACTCTAAAGGTGACGATAGACAACACTTTGTTGTCAGTAGATGGCAGCATTGGTTTAAAATTAAAAGGTGAAAATGTTGAAAACTACATGAATACATTTCCCAAGATCCTTAGCACAGGTCACAGGTCACTGGGATGTGTCTATTCTTCGCCGTGATCTGAACAGCGGTAAACTATTACTGCAACCTCGGTATAGCGACAGCGAATGGTAAACTAATTATCTTAACAAAAGTGCGCTGGTAGCGTTACATATGTTGTCTAAAGGGGGACAATTGGTACAATTTAAGATTTTAATGATAATCGGCATATAAAAGGACAACATAAAGCATTGTTAATTTGTAAGAAACCTCAATGAAAATGGTAATATTCGCTATTGTTATGAAAATGTAATAGAATCCTATAAAAATGTGGACGCATTTGGTCTACGTTCCGTGCACAGATTCACCACACAGCAGGTAGTACTGTACTGATGTGAAGGATCATATCATTATCTTCTTTTTAAAGGTGTCCAGTGGAGTTTTTCACCACTAGTTGTTGAAATTGATGTAATAGCGCCAATAGTCTGAGGCTGCGGTTAGACTGACGTTTTCGTTTCGTTTTGAAGATGAGTTTCGCTTTTCCAGGTCGCAACGTAGCGGTAGGCGAGTCAGACATTCGTTTTGCAACCTGAGCACTTTCGTTTTGTCACCTGAGCACAGTGATGTAGTACAATGCCAAAGCAGTAGGTGGCAGTAGGTGGCGAACATGAAGGTAATTGTCAACCAATCAGAACTTGAATGTGCCAATACACTTCCTGCAAAGAAATGTCAACACGCCGCCATCTTTAAATGCCTCCGGCTATTTAGCCAATGCAGCACTTATTTTTCAGCAAAGTGTAATAAAAGTGCAATAAACAAAACGGATACATTCACTGTGTGTTCTGCCTCTCATTTGTTGATGAAACAAAACTAACATCAACACAATTGACCACCAAGAGCGGAGTTTAGTCTCATCGGCGCTGATTTTGTTAGCTTACATGCTAACGCGATAGGAATATGCCATTATAACAGTATAGCATTGTGGCTAGCAGCTAACATTAGCACACGTTAGCCAGCCAGCACCAAACTGATGATATCGGGAGCTATCAGTAGCTAGATAACATTAGAGACAACACCTTGTGTATTAAACAAAGGTGAATAGATGACTGGGCCATTTTGTTTAATGCTTGTTATGTTGAAAGATGAGCTCTGAGCTAACAGGGTCTGGTAGCTACGGTAGGTAGCTAACGTTAGCCAGCTGCTCATGCAATCGTTAATGCTAGCAGAATGAATGGATGTAAACTTTATTTAACATATCGCAGAATGGGTACAATACAATACGGCTCAATACAAACAATTGTTAAGGGAATGCAGACTGTTGTAGCTTGGACTGGGGTCCTTATAACAATAACTTGACAACACATGGTAGCTGCAGCTATTTGGGACAGCTCTGTTGTGAGGGCACGCCGATGTCGGTATCTACTGCGCATGGGCGTTGAGCAACAACAGCTCCGCGCCGATTACACAACACGTTGTCGGCAAGTTTTGGCGCTTTTCCAAAACGGAAACACAATTTCAGCGTTTTGGTAGGGCAATGCGTTTTCCTGCCAAAACGACATTTCTATCTAACAGGGACAGCAAACATATTCAAAACGTATTCAAAACTAAAACAAAAACACCTAGTCTAACCATGGCCTGAGAAAAGGGTGTCCCCCAAAAATTGTGTATCACCATGTTCTTCCAGCACGTGCACGAGGACACACAAGCAGGCCAGGAGCACGGGGGTGACATAGTACACAAAAAGAGTGCACTGGAGGCATGTATGGTAGAAACTGTTCCCCCCTCCCCCACTAATTGATACCGTTCCTTTGTGTACCTTAAATACCTTTACCACCTCCATCCTACCTTCCTAACTACCTTCCCGTCTCACCCCCTCCCTCTAGTCACCATCCCCCGCCCCCCCTTTGTCTTCCAACCCCTATAACCTGGTTACCTGGCCCCACCCATTTCTGTCATGTGTAGATATCGACGTACACAGTGAATTCCGGGGTCCCCAGGCCAACCGCCTGTCTATCAAAGGAGGACTTCAACTTCACCAAAACCGTAAGTGAAACCCAACACGGATGGGATGTAAACATTGCAAGGGCAAAGAAAACATTGATAATGTACTTTGCAAAGGTTATGAGGTAAGACATGTATTCAGCTTGTAGGCTATATAACAATAGAAACGGCCTTGTACCATAATAGTACTTGGGAACATCACCACTCTCTCCTAAAGCTAGGAATCAGAGAGCACCTTGTAACTTGTGACGTCAACTGGACGTAAAATATGGGGCTGCTCTATAGACAATGAATGGAACATTGACTTTATTTGCAAATAAAAAAAATAGCATGTTTGAGTTCTTACACACGTTTAAATTGTGGCCAAAACTTTTTTTTCCAACACTAGAATAAATATCAAACTCATTGGGTGCACAAACTCACCTTAACACTTTGTTAAAATCTGCATGTGCGTGATGACACACAGATGTCATCCTTCACTCTATCATCTTTCTCTCCCATTACAGATGCCGAGGCCTCAACACAACCGTCCCACTACATGCCAGCTGGACCTGCTACCCTCTCCACTCCTCCGGACCATAGAACCAGATATCCTCCCATTCCTAACGGCAACCATCAACTCCTCCCTCAACTCAGGGGTGGTCCCCGCCTCCCTAAAACAAGCCAGAGTCACACCACTCATAAAAAAAAACTCTGTCCTGATTCTCCTAGATCTATCTGCAGCCTTCAACACAGTCAACCACCAAATCCTCCTCGCGTCCCTCGCAGGAATGGGAGTGGCTGGCTCTGCGCTGGCATGGCTGACATCCTACCTCGGCGAGCGCTCCTACCGAGTATCACAGAGAGGGACCCTGTCGGCCCCCTTCGAACAGGTGTCCCCCAGGGCTCGGTCCTTGGATCCCTCCTCTTCTCCCTCTACACCAAATCTCTGGGTAACATTATAACGTCTCATGACTTATCGTATCATTGCTATACCGATGAGACTCAACTCTTCCTCTCCTCCCCTCCCTCAGATATCCACGTCTCTGAGTGGATCTGGGCCTGCCTGTCCGACATCTCTGCCTGGATGACGACCAACCACCTAAAGTTTTACCTAAGCAAAACAGAATTGCTTCACCTGCCGGCCAATTCCTCCCCCCTGACCGACCTTTCCATCACAGTGGAGAATGTAGCTGTGGCCACGTCCCCAACCACCAAGAACCTTGGCGTTGTCCTCGACGATCGGCTGAACTTCTCCGCTCTCCAACCTACCAAAGTCAGCCCATATTACCCCATTTCTTAGGGACCTGCACTGGTTCCCCATGGCTGCACGAATCCACTTCAAGGCCCTCGACCTGGCATATCGCACGGCGAAGGGAACAGCTCCTGTCTACCTCCGGTCAATGGTCTCTAACTACACACCCTCAAGACCCCTCCGCTCGATGTCTTCTGGCTGCATCAGACTACTGTCTGAGCTCCGGGAGGGTCATCAAAGAGAAGCCGCCTATTCTCAGTCATTGCTCCACAATGGTGGAACGAACTTCCCACCACAATTAGGACAGCTGAAACCCAACCAATATTTTGCCGTCGACTAAAGACACACTTAGACAGGACAGTAAGAAGGTTAGTATATATTTTTTATTTAAAATGTAAAATGTACAATTAAAAATATATACTAACCTTCTTACTGTCCTCTACAGTCATGCACTCTTCCTAATATACTAACATACACTCAACACTGTAGCACTCAAGTCTGAACACTTTGATGAACATTGTTACTCAGCTGATAGAGTTGTGCCCTTCCTGCTGACAAGTTTAACAAAACAGTGTTGCTTACAAGTAGCCACATTCAACAGCAAATACAGTATGTCAATACCTTTTGACTGGATATTTGAGGACATGTTCAATCACTGCTATTCAGACACTGCTTTAACCACAGCCAAGAAAGTGTCTTTCAAGTTCCACACAACTAGGCTGGTGGAACTGGTTTCCAGTACAGGTTTAAAAGAGCTCTTTTCAAAACTCATAAGCGCAAAACAGGGTAGTACGAAAATGGGTGCATATATACATAAAACCTTTTTTACATGCTTTGGCCTTAACACATTCCCGGCCATTTGGATCTGTCTAATATCACTCTAGACGGCCAGCATTTCTAAACAGACTTGCATAGTCCGTGGGGCTGTTTGTAGAGCTAAATCTATACTTTATAGTATTGCTATCTGTCCATTCTCATTGTCAATTGACACCATGAACAGTCCCTTCAAAATGGCTTAAAGAAATAATTTTCTCATCAATGCGTTCTCATTTTATAGCATCTTGAATATAAGCGTTATATGGGATTTGGACTAGTATATTTCCTGGAAGGCGAGATACAGGGCGCTAAGCTACTAACCTTAAATCCAATGGTATTTCGGCTATAGAGAAGCTACAGTTAAAAATCAAACTGCATATGATCGGCATGATGGTCAAGTTTTCAAGTTCCTTTAATAGTTGTCATACAGAAGTACAGAATACTTTTATACAAAATGCTTCTTACTGTTACGCTCCAGAGACTGTGCTAGACAAGATAAGTATCAAATAACATAGTATAGCATGTAAATTAGAAGTAGAAAATGAGGTCACAGTGTTCAGTATAGACATATGTACAATGTTCGATGCAGAATAGACATAACTGAGTTACCATATAATATACAATACTATGCAGTGTACTAATATACAATACTATATAGTGCAAAGCAGAAATGGGATGAGGTACAATTTAGGTACAATTTACAGTAAGGTGTACGAGTTGTAGTGCAATCCTTTATCAATAAATATAAAGTGTGGGGAGTGGGTGCTACAGTGTGTTTGTTTAAAGTGAGTGTGTGCTATAAAGTGTGGGGAGTGGGTGCTACAGTGTGTTTGTTTAAAGTGAGTGTGTGCGTGTGGATGTGTGTGCTATGTGCGTTTGATGGTTGTTGTGTAGTGTTCATTGTTCGTTGAGCAGCCTGATGGCCTGGGGATAGAAGCTTCTTCTGAGTCTTTCTGTGCTCGCCTTGAGACTCCGGTATCGCTTGCCTGACCGCAGCAGTTCAAAGAGGCAGTTGTTCGGGTGACTGGAGTCCTTAATGATTCTCTTAGCCTTGCCCCTGCACCGCTTGTTGTAAATGTTCTGGAGGGTGGGGAGCCCCCCTCCAATTGTGCGTTCGGCTGAACGTGTCACTCTTTGTAGTCAGCTTCGGTCTTGTGCAGTGCTATTCCCAAACCAGGAGGTGATGTTGCCAGTCAGGATGCTCTCTATTATTTAAGCATTACATCACGCGCAGGAGTGGTTTGTGACCAATAAACCATGCCTAGGGGTGGTCGTTAGACCCCCCTAGGCATGGTTTATTGGTCACAAATCACGACTACAAGTGGTGTAAAGCTTTTATACAACTGCCAGATTCATCCAACCTTATTTCTATACAATAAACACACATTAATCGAAGATTTATTGAAAAAAACATCCGCCAGAAAAAGTAGTTCCCACAACTACAAAAAAGACAAGTTGCCTCCATGTGGAAGCAGCTTGAAGTGCATCCAACCAAACTAACACATCCAACTGTGTATTATTGGAATGATTGAGAGAAGTTGCCTCATGTGGAAGCAGCTTGAAGTGCATCCAACCAACTAACACATCCAACTGTGTATTATTGGAATGATTGATTGAACATTTTATTACCAGATGCAGAATGGGTACAATACAGTACGGCTCAATACACACAATTGTTAAGGGAATGCAGACCTACTTTCCATAGAACTTCATTCTTAGATGCTTCTATATAAAGTAGGTAAAACTAATTAAAACGTTTTCTTTGCCCTATAGGAAAAAAACGTTTTCTTCGCCCTATTTTTTTATTTATTTCTTTTAGCCTAAACTTAACCAGTTGGAAACCAGGGGTACAGTAATAAAATTAGCAATCAACCAATCAATCAATTCAATAGACCATGCTCACTTAAAACAGCGCTGCTTCTCTCTCAGTCTGACTCCCCCGCTGTTGCAGACAGGAGTGTGTGTGTGTGTGTGTGTGTGTGTGTGTGTGTGTGTGTGTGTGTGTGTGTGTGTGTCACAGTGTGTGTGTGTGTGTGTGTGTGTGTGTGTGTGTGTGTGTGTATGTGTGTGTGTGTGTGTGTGTGTGTGTGTGTTTGTGGGTACGCCAGCGTCAGACAGTGTGAGAGTGAACGCTGCAGTCAGTGGGAAGGAAGTAGAAATTTAAATCAATCAATGAATCAATCAATCAATCCGCGATTTTTCTTTTGTTCTAGATTGACTCAAGACCCATCAATTACATCATCCAACATTGTTTAAAGGACTAACACATTCCCCTTGACAGAATCGCTTCATATTTAGTCGTTATGGTGCTATCAACATATCCATTTGTTGTCCACGATCTTGTTTTCTCCCGGAGTGAGCCAGGGAGTGATATGTGATTCGGTTGTGGGCGGGTCCTGAGCCCAGGACCGTGGATTGTTGCCAATAAAGACGTGTAAATGGCCAATCAGAATCGAGAAATTTGCATGCCGTTGTATAATTTACATTTCAAAAGCCCTCTCTAGAAAAACTAAGCACAAAAACATAATTCAGAATGGTATAATGGGATCTAGAGTAGACTGAGAATTATTTCAGGAAGGGAGCTGGCATTTCTTTGCGAGGGCGTGGCCATGTAGGTTATCCAGCTAACTGAACTTACCCCTGCGCTGGAGCAGGTTCAAACTTTTTGATCTGTTGCCATAGTGATTTAGACAATCGCGCGTCGGGGAACCGACAGGTCAAGTTATCCTGAAAATTATCCAGCTAACTCAGTTAGCCAGGTACGAGGAACAGGGCCCAGGCCTCCTCCTCCTCCTCCTGATGGGGAGGGGGAGGGAGACCACGAGGTAGAGAGATAGCTAGCGGCTAACAGTCAGGCCTCGGCTAGTTTCTTATACCACGAAAGACTTTCAATTAGTTTCATGCTGTATGAGAACCTTGGTTTATGCAAAATAAACATCCTCCTTTCTGATATGAGACGACGATTCCAGTACCTTTTTGTCCGGATTAACGGGGTGAAACAGTGTTACAGCCAGTGCGTGGGAGGACAGAATTCCACCAAACGATTGCCTCAACAACAACAAATAAACACAACACAGAGACTTCACGGAAGGTGATAAGAATCAACGAGGAGGCTGTAAACACGAACAGTACACTCAATGTGACTGTAAATGTGGGAAACCTCAGTTGCCTTTCGAGTTTAAATAAAGGTTTGAAATGAAGTATGTATGAATGGAAATACCAAAAAAAGAATTCTACAAAAAAAAGGAAGGTACAGATTGATAATTGGCGGCAATTGATCATCGATCGAGACAAATCAGAAGCGCATGCTAGAACAGGATGAATGGCAGTATTTTCTGAGGAGTGAGTTTAAACAGACACCTCCAACTCAGACTGAGAGTTAGTACGTTCAGACACACAGCACGCTGTGTTTGAGAATGGTTTTAGCATTCCGAGAACATCTGTGAAGACATGTTAGTGACATGTGTAGTAGATAAACCCCCCCCCCCTCCTTCATTTTCCTTCCTAGTATCCACCCAACCCCCAGTCCTTCACCTCCCCAGATGTCCAGTCCCAGTTTGACCCCCACCCTCTCCCGTGTGTATAAAGAGGTTCCTCAGTGAGGGGGGAGGTCTCTCATTTCCGGGTTTCTTAGCTAGTCACCTAGTGTGAGAGTCATCCAGCCGTTCTCTGACTATTTTGTATTGATACTTTGACTGAGTTAATAAATTGTATTAACCGGATCTCTTCTGTTCTGACTGAGTAAGTTATTCAGCTTCGGCTACATTCCACCACACATGCTAGTGACGCACTAGTGACATGCTAGTGACACGCTAGTGACATGCTAGTGACACACTAGCAGTGGCGGCGCCAGAGAATTGGCATTGGGGAGCTCTGGGGGGCTGGATTGTTTATAGCAGGTGCTAATGAATTTTAATGTGACAAACAATAACAAACAAAATAACGGCTAATATAGGCTATCATTGAAAATGCACGATACTAAATGTTTAGCGTTATACACCAATGCAAGCACCCAATAAAACTCTACATTATATCGGGGTGGTAATCTGACGCTTGTGCGTAAAAGGTCGCTCAGTCAGTATGATTACAATTTAAAACAACGCTTGAAAGAAAAGTAACCAAAGAAAAGGTGTAATATTTAAGATTTCGTTTCTACAAAGGGTATAGCAACGAAATATATATATATCAGATAATGACAAACCACAAGGACAACGAAAACATAGCCTATAATAATATGACTACATTTCTGACATGCACCATTCATTCACCACGGTAACAGCCACCATACAGAGCAGTAGTCAACTGGGCACGGCGACCCTATACATTAAACTAGAAAGAAGAAGAAGACCCTACATTCCAGTGTGTGTGTGTGTCTGTGTCTGTGTCTGTGTGTGTCTGTGTAATGACAACGATGTTGTCAGCGGGAGCTTGGTGCTGTGCAATACTCCAATTCAGCCATTGGCAATTCAGCTGTTGGGTGGGGGGCGCTGCTGAGCGGTCCCCAGACCGGACCTGAAAACACCGCTGGCTCTGCGGCTCTGCAGCTGCATGCTCTCGCAAAATCCAGCAGTGCACCAAGTCGTTGGGAGGCGGATAATGTTGCCGTCTCTCTCTGCCAAATTTCTCAGTTCTTCGCTTGATATAATTAATACAAATGTCCAATATAACGGAATTCGTAATGTATTTTATATATAAATAAAATAAAAAACATAACTGGGAGGGGGGGGGGGCTTAGAGGGGGCTAAGCCTTTTTCAGAGGGAGCTTAAGCCCCTGCTAGCCCCTCCCCCCCGCCGCCACTGCACACTAGTGACATGCTAGTGACACGCTAGTGACACATTGTACTATCTTGTATTTTGTCCTTTTTATATTGTATCTTATAGTATATTATTGGACTGTGAAGCTCTGTATCCCCCCCCATGCTGCTTTGACACCTGCATTTCCAGAGGGAATTAATAAAGGATAATCTTATATTATCTTACATGTTGGTGAACTTAAGTTCAGCAATTTTGTGTCTCATTAGTTAATATTAAATTGTTTGTAAAAACTCAAATTAATTATTATATCGGCATCTTATAAACCACCGGCAACCCTGCTCTCTAGATATCAGCCATTGAAACCACATCGACCACTGATTTGAAGGCACGTTGACACTCACCATGAGGAGGTACTCCACAGCGCGGTCAGGGTTGTTGTAGCTCGCCCTCAGAGCAGCCACCACCTGCTCTCTCTCATATCCCATAGACATGATCTCTGACACCAGGTTCTCATACGCCTGCCCCGTCACTGTGAGGGGTTGGGGAGAGGGTAGAAGAGGAAGAGATAAATAGATAGATAGAGATAGAGATAGAGATAGAGATAGAGATAGAGATAGAGATAGAGATAGAGATAGAGATAGAGATAGAGATAGAGATAGATAGATAGATAGATAGTCTACTGTCTATGTACTATGTTCATTACCCAGTATTGAAGCTGCTTCTTCAAGGATACCCAGTTCATCAACAAGGCTGTAACAGAACCACATTTAGAAGAAAAGAGATCAACATGCCAGCAGAGAACATTTACAAACTAGAAAGGTGAGCTCAGTAGAGCGCAAATGTCCACCAAGTGGCAGCCCATTCTTGTCTAGTAGCCTACATGTTAGGTGGGGCTTACGTGTAGAATATTTAAAGTTTGCTATTGGCCATTTAACGACTTTCATGATCTTGTTATCAACCAGGAAAGGTTTAGTGAAACTCATATTGAGATATTAACCTCTTAACACATTGGTCGCCAAGAACGAGTTACGCCGTTTTTGCCCGCCATGCGTTGAATGCCAAGAACGACTTACGCCATTTTTGTCATCAATATTTCATTTTTTCGCCATGATGAAGCATAATGTATACCGATCATATACATTTGAATTTTTAATATAGCGTGTATAGGAAAGAAATGCCAATCGATAATCTATCAATGCTTAAGAGGTTAATCAATCTAGTCATCTATCCAAGAAAACGATAAAAATGTTCAGTGAATCTCTTAGTTACAGCAAGATTGTATAAATTAAGCAAGGTTGTGTTTATAGGTGAACTAACATTATATCCAATGTTCGCTATTTGGCCACATTGCTTTCTCACTACACGCCACTGTGCGTCTCAGGGGAAGGAGCACAGACCTAGATATATATCAGGGAATGACAGAATCCAACCACCTAAACGGATATGTTTCTCACAATATTTTAGGCGAGAAGTAGGAAATGCTGGATCTTAATTAATATTCAACGCCTTGTCTCATTTTTTTTAAATACCAAAAATGCCACTGTTGAGACCAAACAGTTAACCACTGGATGTCTCTGTTTATAATCCATAACGGCGCACCTGATAATTCACAAAATTCTATTTCTACAGCTGTGACTGGTCTCTTAAATCGTGCTAATTATTTGTATTTCCCTTTTAGAGCAATTTTTTTAATCCTGGTTAGGATTGTCTCCTTCCCCAGCTGCCAGTGTGAGTAAGTGCTTTCTGGCCAGCCGTCTTGTTTCACCAAATAGCAAACATTGTAAATTATACTTAACACTTCTGAGCAACACAATCTTGTTATAACTAAGAGATTCACTGATAACTAGACCTATCAACATATAATGTGAGTTTCACTTGAGCATTACCTGTATGTGGCCAGCTGGGCAAAAGCGAACATTAAATACTTAACCTGCAAACAGACTGCAAACAGATTAGCTGAAAAATATTTTATTTGAATGCATAGGTATATCAACGACAATACCAGGATCACTGGCATGCCTATGTCGTTGTACACTGGTGCCAGAGAGCTGGTCACCAGAGAGCTGATCACTAGAGAGCTGATCACCAGAGAGCTGGTCACTAGAGAGCTGATCACTAGAGAGCTGATCACTAGAGAGCTGATCATCAGAGAGCTGATCACCAGAGAGCTGGTCACCAGAGAGCTGATCATTAGAGAGCTGATCATCAGAGAGCTGATCACCAGAGAGCTGATCACCAGAGAGCTGATCACCAGAGAGCTGATCACCAGAGAGCTGATCACCAGAGAGCCGATCATCAGAGAGCCGGTCACCAGAGAGCTGATCACCAGAGAGCTGATCACCAGAGAGCTGGTCACCAGAGAGCTGGTCACCAGAGAGCTGATCACCAGAGAGCTGATCACCAGAGAGCTGATCACCAGAGAGCTGATCATCAGAGAGCTGGTCACTAGAGAGCTGGTAACCAGAGAGCTGATCACTAGAGAGCTGATCACTAGAGAACTGATCACCAGAGAGCTGATCACCAGAGAGCTGATCACCAGAGAGCTGGTCACCAGAGAGCTGGTAACCAGAGAGCTGATCACTAGAGAGCTGATCACTAGAGAACTGATCACCAGAGAGCTGATCACCAGAGAGCTGATCACCAGAGGCAGAGAGCTGATCACCAGAGAGCTGGTCACCAGAGAGCTGGTCACTAGAGAGCTGATCACCAGATAGCCCCTTTCGTGACTGTGATGCACGCCAACAAGGTTTGGCCGAGTGAATCCACAGTCCCTTGCTCCTCAATAGGAAACCAACCTAGATTTACCATGAAGAACTGGTCCTACCCGAACCGTTCGTTATACAAGTATCACAGAGACATTTTAAAGGTACTCACAGTTGCACGAGGGTCTTGGACAGATAATCGCAATGGTTTGAAAGCTTGGCGTTGCTAATAAACATTTTAAAAGAAATTTATAAACTGGTCAACACTGGTCAACACAGCTTTATTTCCGGCATTGGGTGCCTGATCAGGCAGCTAAAGCCATTTTGAGCAGTGTTGACCAGTTTATAAAAATTCTTTAAAATGTTGGTTCAGTCAGAAGTAGAATATCTATAGTATACATGTCTTAAATTTGGGATAGCTCAGATTTTTGGCACCCTGGTCCTCTTCCTCATACTAGCTCTGGATAGTTAGTCACAAACCAATGCAAAGTCAATGGGGTCAAGCTCCTGAAGGTAACTGACTGAAGGTAACTGAAATTGACTTCACAGTACACACTATATTTCAGTCAGTCTCTGTCAACTTATACAGACGGACTCAACCCCATTGACTTTGGATTGGATTGTGGCTAACTATCAGGAGGTGGTATGAGAAACAGCATGGATTGTTCTGCGAAAGGACAACAACATCATTAGTAAGTAAGAAATAGGGCTAGGGTTCCAAAAATCTGAACTATCCCTTTAAGGCGCCCTATTCAAACCTAGGCAATAATAGTGATCCATTTCAAACTGATATCTCTATTCTGGAACAGCAGCATCTCCCCACTCACAGCCTATAGTCCAGTCAGTCAGAGAGAAGCAGGTAGCTCTAAAGGATGTTTTTGGAAAATTTTACATAAACAGACTGTGGCCTGTCTGTCTCATGTTAGTGTGGGAGACTACAGACACCTGGTATTCTGGATGTAAAAGAGACATATGAAATATTAATGTGCATGGAGATGTATCCTGAAAATCAGCCCTGGGCCTGGCCTAAGTATATCTTTATATTCTGCTGGTTGTCAATGGTTTCTAATCGTTCACCTTTTCACAAGTTACCGGTGAAAACAATCAACTGGTATGGTGAACATTTGTAATAGTTATCAGATCATATCAGATTGTATAGGAGGTAATGGAGGACTGGATTTTGCCCCAACCTGGACGCAGAGGAGGAGGGAGCCGGTGGAGTGGCTGACGACGGCCCATCCTGGAGGTCCTCTTCCCTGGGTTTCTCTTCCGGCTGCAGGGAGGACGTGGCGGGGCACGGGTCTGTGGTGCAGGTCGAGGCCGGGTCTGGGGCTTTTGCTGTAGCTGGAGCTTTGTCTGTGTCCGCTGGAGTGGTGGGAGCCACACTCGGCTCCGAGGACACTGGCGGGGGGGGGGCGTTTGTTTCCGGTGCCGGAACCATAGCGGGCTGCGCTGACTGCGTGGATGGGGTAGCTACCTGGGCGGGCGCGGCCACCGTAGGGATGGGGACGCAGGCCGGGGCAACGGGCGGGGCCGACGACGGGATTGACTGAGAAGGCGCGGCTTTTGGAGAAGGCGCTGGTTTAGGCTATCGGGACAGAAACACAAAAATATACTGTCTGAGTAGAGTAGTTGAGGGCGTATAAAGGACGCGTCTATATTAATCCCAGCTGAAGAGTGCAAGAGCGCTTCCGCATTTTGCCCTGATTGGCCCCGGTAATGCCCTCCAAATGCGCATCTTCTTTTTCGCCGCTCAGACGCCGAAATGAAATGGAATACATGTATATTATCGCGACACGGACCAGATTCACTCGCAACGCCATAACGTTATTTCCCTGTACATTGCAACGTTAACACAACGCAGCTGTCAATTGTACTTTACATATTATCCAAACAAGGACCACATAACGCCATAACGTTATTGCGCTGTACATTGTAACGTTACATATTATCCAAACGAGGACCACATAACGCCATAACTTTATTTCGCTGTACATTGTAACGTTAACACAACGCAGCTGTCAACTGTACTTTCATAACGCCATAACGTTATTTCGCTGTACATTAACACAACGCAGCTGTCAACTGTACTTTCATAACGCCATAACATTATTTCGCTGTACATTAACACAACGCAGCTGTCAACTGTACTTTCATAACGCCATAACATTATTTCGCTGTACATTAACACAACGCAGCTGTCAACTGTACTTTGTAACGTTATGTTATTTCGGGCATTCATAACGTTATTAACAGATTGCAGAATGGGTACAGTACAGTACAGCTCAAAACATACAATTACCAAAGTATAATAATACAGCAATTACAATTAAAACTCATAGTTACATGTTGTCTAGTCAATGTAGTCCTTGTATCAAGAAGTCAATCAACCAGTCTCCTTAATTTCTTATTGTTTCTGGTGGTGGAGACTATACCCAGTGGTTTACATTTGGATCACTGATTGGGCCTTTGCTGCATAATTAAAATAATTGAAGACACACATTACTTTGAAGGTGACTTTTTATTAATTCAGTACACTCACCAGAGGTCTGAACAGGGGAGACTGTTATAGCAAAATCAATTGTATAAATCTCAGATTAGCCTATTTTATAACCCCTCAATAGATGTACAGTATTTTCGCAATAAAACATACCCCATAATACGCCCATGAACAATAGAAACATGTACCGGATGGTCTCAGCCTTTCAGTTTAATGTTGCCATTACAACACCAAGCGAGGACCTCATGCGCATGCGCGGCGAGCACCTGGGCGAAGGAAAAGGAAATGCGCATTGCTTACCGGCGAATGGGGAAGAATGCGGAAGCGCTCTTGCACTCTTCGGCTGGGATTAATATAGACGCATAAAGGACACAGTGCCCTATTCAGGCGAGCGCTATTGTAACCAAGTACTGGTGTAAAGGGCCATTCCGACCGCCTCCAGCCAAGTCTAGTAATGTGGCTGCATTCAATTAATTTCCAATGCAGAGGAGCATGCAGCACCTGGCGTGTAGCTCGTGCAGCATATTAATGACAATCATACTAAAATGTGATTTTAATTAGTATATGAAAGCACATAAGCACCAAAAGTACATTGCAAGTATAAAAGTACATATGGGTAGAAATATGCTTTTAAACACACTTAATAAGCTAAAAATATACTTTCAGTGTATACTAATCACAGTGTACAGTATATCATGCCACTGAAATAATACTCACTTCTCTCATAAGGATTTGTCAAAGAAAGTCAGATAAAAGAGACTCACCTTTGTAACCATGACCACTACAAAGTTCTTCTCATCGATTTTGTAGTCTCTCAGAGGTATGTCATCGTTCAAGATTTTGCCTGGTACATCAAAAAGGTACAAGGAGTGGAAAAAGATAAATGGCCCATGGTTTCGGACACAGAGCTGAGAGAAGCATAATCCTACTCTAAGCTAAAATATTTAAGAGAAACATGATAGCACACACAGTCATTAAGTGAATTATCGTACCATTAATATTATGCCATTTACTAGCTGGTTTTCATTAAAAGGTAGAATTTGTAATGCCATCAGTCAAACAGTGACATCTAGGCAAAATAATCCTGCTGGGTATTGCACTTTGTTTAATTGTTTTGGTCTGATGTGTGGGTTGGAGTTAGCAACTGTGAATTTATTTAGACCTGTCTTGGCATAGCCCGAGCTATGCATCAGACCAAAACTAAAATGTTAATAAGTGTAACATCAAGCGGGGCTCTTTTGCCTAGAGGTCACTGTTTGACAACATTACAGAGTCTACCTTAAAGGAACATGCCAACATTATGGGGAATGTGCTTACTGTCTTCTCCAGAGTCAGACGAGAAGATAGATACCAATTTCCTTTCTGGTTGCAAGCTAGCCTAGCTTAGCACAAATTAATGGAAGCCGATACGGACCACTAGACTAGCTTAAAACTCAGAGAGAGGTGTATGGACAATAGCTAGGCTAACTGGTCCGTATCCACTTCCATTCCTTTGTGCTAAGCTAGGCTAGCTTGCAGCCAGCTAGCCTTCTATTGAACGCACAGAGAGGAAATTGGTATATTTTTTCTTGTCCGACTCTGGAGAAGACAGTAAGCACATTTTCCATAATGTTGTCATGTTCCTTTAAAGATCTCACACGTATCCCAAAATGATAAAACATCTTGTACAAATTAATTTAGGTTTGAGAGTTATTGACTTAGGATGTGTGATATCATTATGATGCATATTATTCCAGAAAGTAATAAATACATCTCAGTGGAATGATGAAAGTGAAAATATATCAAGGCCTTTGTATATGCCTTTCCAGAAATGTTTAAAGGAACACAAAAGCATTATGGGAAATGTGCTTACTGTCTTCTCATTTGTGCTAAGCTAGGCTAGCTTGCAGGGGGATAGCTTTCTACTGAATGCACAGAGAGGAAATTGGTATCTATCTTCTTGTCTGACTCTGGAGAAGACGGTAAGCACATTTCCCATAATGTTGACATGTTCCTTTAAATCACTCACTAAGGCCTTATTTTCATTTTAATAATTTCACTGAGATGTCAGTTTACCTGTACATCCTGGAATAATGGGCCTACATCATAATGACATCACACATCGTAACTCTAAAGGTGAAGTCCCTCCCCTTCTGCTGGACCCACATGGGACCCAGAAAGAAACGTAGAGAGACAAATCATTTTTTGATCCCGTTTGAATTGTGCCATGAATTGCACTGACATTTTAAAAGTGTAATAATAATTGTCAGCTAGCTGAGTCATTCGACAAAATCAGTACGATTTGGACTATGACATTTTTTTTTACCAAAATGTATAACTTTTCTGAACACCCCACAACATTAAGGCTACATTTAACTTCCAGAAAAACATATTTTCCCACCTCAGGCATCAAATCCCTATTATTATTAGTCATTATTTCATGTTATGGACACTATGAAAGCTGTCTGAATACGATTATAAAATGTACTTGTAATGAAATCAACATTTTCAGGGATTTTCAGAAGTCCCTCACACTAATTCAACAACAGCAAATATAAAAATTACATAACATCTCAAACTTTTGCTATACTAAAGCCTGAAATGAGCTTTTTGTGACAGCGACCCAATACATTTTTATCAAATGTGTTTAACTTCAGAATTTGAACAAAAATTACTCAATCAATTCTTATGATTTATCGAAACATTTCAGACAGAGTTTAAAAAATCGAATTACTTTTTGATAAACTTAACAAAATTATTATAAAATATTTAGGTGTTTTGGGATTGCCCACCGGTGGCTCATACGTCTTCGTATGGAATCCTTCCCCTAGACTCAGTCTGGAGGAGGGATATACCAGACTTGGAAGTAGATTTTGATTGGCAAGAAGTCTGGGCAAACGTTCGACTAGCGTCACGCAACCCGGATCATCAACAGATTAATCTTAATTATATTCATAGGATTTACCTGACTCCTATAAGATTGAACCGAATGGGGCTTAAACAAGACTCTCTATGCTCCTTGTGTCTAAGGGGTGATATCGGTATATTTATACATATGTACTGGGAATGCCCCCCTGTTAAGATATTCTGGGAAGAAGTAACCACGCAATTATCAGAATTTTTATTTCTGACCATACCTGTACTGCCTTCTGTATTGTTGTTGAATGATGTTTCTCAGTTAGCAGCCTCTATACAGCTAAAGAGACAAATTTTGTCCGGTCTTACGGCTGCTAAAAAGCTGATAGCATCACGCTGGATTCAACCGGATAAAATGTGCCGGAAGGTATGGGTTCTTACCTATCTCGATGTGATTTATCTAGAGATATCTACTGCAAGAATTTTAGGTGTCAATGAAGCCAGCATTGCAAACGAAATAATGGATGGATTATCCAAGGGGGGTCCTGAGGGGGGGGGGAAGAAGAGCGAGCAAGAGCATATGTATGTATTGTATTGTATATTTCTATATAGTATTATGTATATATCTCGTAAACTACATTTATATTGATTCAAATACTGGAATGTATAGTCCTGTGATTTATTGTGGATATTTACTGTTAATGCTTGTGTGTCTAGTTTTATGTCATGTCAAAAAAATTATAAAAAAAATGTGTTCACAAAAAAAAGTAATACGTGGTGGTGTTTGCAGGGCTAGTATCTATCCTTCAATATGTGAAAAAGAAAAAAAAATGTCATCCATACATTCCCGTTTTATACCGTGGTGAATATAAGTATGGTTTTAGGGTAATTCATGAGAGGCTGGTAATAGCCCCCAACGTGTATTATACTAAACATTTGCGTTCCATCCCTACACACACTACAATTAAAAAATCAAATGCATATGATATTATGTTCCATCATGAATGCATGAAACGTTTTTTATGCTTTGATCGTCACCAACGAAATACGTTATGGACTAGCGTTACACACATACGCTCGGATCGCAATGAAGGCATGCTTTGATCAACGCTAAATTGATATCATATAGCCCTTACCTTGACTAGGATCTGCCCCAAAAAGAATATTCCAATTATCTGATTGCGAGTCCCAGTATTGGTGTCGATCGTGTCGCCAACATAATCCGCCATACATCATCCATCTGGAGCATTCGACGCTCCTCAAGCCGATCGGGACAACCGCTCCCCTTGCCTGACATGGAAAAGTCCGCCCGGACCAATATAATCGACGCACAGCCCAAGACACAGAGTTTCAAAGGATGCAATACAGGCCGCATCCTACCAGCGATCTCAGACTCATTCCCTATGATAACACCAGGCTCCCTGGATGGATAATAAATGGGAATATCGAATAAAAGAAATAACGATGAAAATCCGACTTTACTCTGGTCTGGCGTCCATTGGGTTAAATAAAGACAGAAAACCATTACTTGTGAAAATTATCATTTAATATATATCAATATATATCATATATAATATCAATATATATGATTTCTTAATCTCATGTGTGCCATGTGCTCTCCTATTATTCACCACATGTAGAGCAATGGCCATCTTTATTTATTTGTTTATATATATTTTTTGGGGCTTTCTGTATTTTTCACCCATCCCAATTTAGTTGTTATGCCAATTCCCTGCATGGTCGAATAAATAAATATCGAATAAAAGAAATAACGATCAAATAACGAGTATAATCGTTGTTGGCGTTCAACGATTGGCACCCAATAACAAGTATACTCGTCGTTGGCAGTGAATGAGTTAACACTTTGGGTGCCAAAAACAAGTTAAGTCGTTTCTGGGCCCAAGTCGTTCAGTGCCAAAAACGACTTAAGTAATTTCTGGGTCGACTTTCCTTTTTTATCGATATTTGTATTCATTATCCACCCAGGGAGCCTGTTGGTATGGGAATGAGTCTGAGGTCGCCAAGGTGCAATACCGGCTGCATCCAGCTAGACGGCGGTATTGAGCACCCTTTGAAACCTTGTTTCCTGGCCTGTGGGTCGATCGAATGGGTCTGGGTCGTTTTTTTTTTTTTTGCTCAAGCTCAGCGGTTATAACGGTCGGATTGAGAAGAAGCAAATGCTCCCGATGCATGATGTGTGGTGGATTATGTTGGCGACACGATGGACATCACTACTTTGAAACGTGATCAGATAATTGGAATATTCTTTTTGGGGTACATCCTAGTCAAGGTAAGGGCTATATGATATCAATCTTGCGTTGATCCAAGCATGTCTTCAGCTCGATCCGAACATGTGTCTGTAACGTTAGTCCACAACGTATGCCGTTGGTGGCGATCAAAGCATCAACAGAACGACCCCCCCTCCCCTTTCATGCATTCATGATGAAACATAATACCTATGATAGAGATTTGATTTGAGAATAATAGCAGGTCCAGGCAAGAAACAAAAAAGGTTATTCCTCATGCATTTCAGGAATTACCCCAGACCGATCTAAAAACATATATTCACCACGGTATAACGCGTGAATGTATGCATGGAATTCCTATCCATCTAGCGGCGGCATCGCTACAGAGGGCTGCGTCTAATGGCTGGCCTGGCACTGAAAGTGTTAAAAAAGGTCAGAGGGACTCAAATCGTACCGGTTTCGTGGAATGACTCAGCTAACATTAAGTTATAGCATCAAAAGATATCTGTAATGTTAGCTAACGCTAGCTAACTTGCCTGTCAATCAACTTTCTTGACTTGCAAAATTATCTTTTATATTGACAAACATCATATATGTGGCACAACACAAACGGGATCAAAAGATTATTTGTCTCTCTCTTGCCATTGTACTGTATGAGTTTTTCTGAAATACAGTAGGGTCCCATGGTGGTTAGCGGAAGAAGAGGGACTGCACCTCTTTTTAACACTTTGGTCGCCAGGCTTATATTCTTAATATACCATCCTCCGCCAGCTCTATTTGTCTATGGAGAAGTTCCCCTTCTTTGCAGGGCTATAACTTTTTTAATTGTATTGCTAAATTGACATTACTATGGCCCATTCAACATCAAGTATCTATTGTTCAGGGTGTAGCAACGTTATACTTTTTCATTCACATATTCACACTAAAATACGGTCTAAAGTATGTTTTTATCGTTTTCTGCAGCTTTCTCCAGAACGTGATTTATAGCTCCAAATGCATTATATTGATGATCAAATACAGTTTGATAGGAATCTGGACGTGCTTCTAGAAGTTACTACTGATCATCTGATGTTGACCGGATGGGGGGGGGGGGGGGGTAGTTTATAATTCCGTGGCCAACGTTAGATGATTCATCTAGTGTGGGTGATATGATCATTAGAGCAGTTAGTATCGAACACGTTAAAAAATAACACTGAATCTTACCGTAGCTTCCTCATAGCGTTGGGCGATGAGCGTGGAACAGAAATATTCCTGTTATGGGATGTAGAAATATGCGATCCATTTCCAGGTTGTATAATAGTATATACGTCCAAATCATGTTGTTTATCGAGTTATTGGTAACGGATTGCTATCCGTTGTGTCTAGCTCGAGTCCTGGGACTATTACCGAGTGATCGGACCGAATTGGAATGAGCACCAGCTTCCATTTCCTGTTTCCGCTCTGGGCGATCCGCCGATCGGCCACCAGATGGCGCTCTTGAACCGTTGGAGAGTTGAGAGGGGATCAACAGTAGATCTCAAGTCTCCGGGGGAGAAATATGATTTTGATCACAGATTTTTGAAATATTGATATCAAAGACGTGGTACGGCGTCTTTGGCAGAATGAGCATGGCGGGGAATGACGTGGTACAGCGTTTTTGGCGACCATAGTGTTAACTGTCAAGCCAAAATAATCTACAAGAAAATTTATAGTTTTTTTAATCTCCATGGAACTTCCTGGTCAAATAAAGGCTACATTAAAAAAAATATATAATAATAATAAGTAAATACTTTTGCGATATGTATGAAATTGTGGACAATGACATACACTTTTCTTTTCTGACGGAGCGTTCCTTTAAATTCGGTTCAGTTGGATCATACCTGCATATATGAGTTTTTGGCCTAGGGCTGGAAAGCTATCTTTGCCCTTCTCCAGCTCGATCTTCTCCTTCAGAGATTTCACCTGACAAGACAAAACACATCAACTGTCACTGCTTTATTAAATGGATGGTTTATGTCCTCACATGACCCCAAACCCGGTAATATAAATAGCGTCATCATATATAATAATTTGGCATACATACTACAGACACTCATCATGAATGATACAGTATATTAAATTCAGTACAACATTGAGTTGAATTCTTCCAATTCACGCTTTCAGGGATATTCTATATTCTACAGGATTCAGCAGATCTCGAGTAGGCTATCTAGGAAATTATGGTTTGACATTATAGAAAATAACTGTCACTAGAATAATTTCAGTGCAGTCAGCTTAGCGTTACTATCTATAGATGACAGATCTCAATATCATGAGAAATGTCCAGAAGTCCGTCCCCCCCAGCCCCCCCCCCCCCCCCTTACCCAGATGAGGGGGTTCAATGGGGTTCTCACCAGCATTACATGCGAGGACAGGGGTGAATGAAATTAATGAATGAATGAAAACTTTATCAGATTGCAGAATGGGTACAAAACAGTACGGCTCAATACACATTAAGGGGATGCAGACCAGAGAAAGACGTTTGTCTTGTTTACATCAGGGTCCCCCATTTTCAATTAATGAAATTTATGACATACATGACATTTATGGCATAGGGACACATGGCATACAGTACAGGTATTTGTGACATATACGATATACAAATATACAGTACTGTAAGTTACCCATAGATCCTGACAGAGTATATACTGGTTGGATATTACATGCAGACAGGGGGGTGCATGAAATATTGCATCGTCATTCAGTCGCGGTGAACAACACAGCCTACGAAGTGAACGTTAACGTAAAAGAAACCCCCCTAAACCCGCTTACTACAAAACACCGCACACTAGTGACAACAAGGTCTCCCTGTCATTTACTGTTATTATTTATTCCTTATGTCTTTTTGCCTGTAAAGCGTCCTTGGGTGTCTTTGAAAGTCGCTGTATAAATCAAAGTTATTATTTATTATTATTAATAATAATAATGTGCGACGTTAAGAACAAATGCACGCCTTCCTTCTGGATCAAATCGCCGGCCTGCTGGTCTGGTACCGTCCCCAGTGCAGCAGCCCGGCCCGGCCGTGTTTACTTCACTCCCGCAACTTCTTTACTCACCGTCAATTCCGGATCCATTTCCACTTTAAACGTTTGCTGCTGGAGGGTCTTCAGCGTTATTATCGTCAACATCTTTCCGGACAACTCCTGCGAAATGCCAGGCCCCGACCGGCGTTTTGACACCTATTTCTCTACTGTTTGCTTGTTTCGCCTATGTAGCCTATGCGTGTGACTCAGCTTCTCACTGTTCAGCTGAGCTCAGACGCTCTACTTGCTGCTTGAGACAGGACTGCTGAGCGGACCATAATAATAACCCCGGTCTGTGTAACGGTACTAGTGATGCCTCGGCGACACACTCACACCCCGCCCCCCTATTTCAGGCTGTGTGGTAATAAATCACTCGATTGTCCCACCCCATTTGAGAGTGTAGTCATAAATAACTTGGTTGATCCACCACTCACACTACTGTCTGTCACCTATATGTGACCGTTTAGACAACAGGGTAGCCTATTATTATTTTACACCCATTCATAAAAAAGGCACTATATCCCAAATGCAACTGGCCTCATTTCATAAGTCATAATTTATAGAAAGTGTTGTCCCTCTTTGCCCCATGTATCAAATGTCAAGTGTTATGGTGGCCATTTTAGGGTGTATAGTAGAGGCAATTAGCTTCAATTGCCATTTGTCTTATAATGTGAATCACTACCCACTTTCAAAAACACTCTCAAAAAACACCTACGTGAGACTGCAATTCGAAACTGGCCCCTACAAATAATGTCCTAACCTAGTTGTACAGTAAATGACCAAGTAAGGCTTTGTCAGTATTCCAATGTACAGTGTAAAATGTGTGTGTGTGTCCTACCCAACCCCCCCCCCCCCCACCTCCAATGTACAGCCCTCACCCAACCCACCCAACCCCACCCCACCCACCCAACCTCCTCCAATGTACAGTTTCTACGCCAAATGTATATACACTCTTTTTCTGGACACTTTTGTATCACAAACAGTACTGTATTTGCAAATCTGATATGTCATAAATGTATAGATGTAGCAATACTGTCTATCAGTATGTCATGTATGTCATATATGTTATGATGAATTGAAAATGGGGGACCCTGATGTAAACAAGACGAAAGTCTTTCTCTGGTCTGCATCCCCTTAACAATTGTATGTATTGAGCTGTACTGTACTGTACCCATTCTGCAATCTGTTAATAAAGTTTTCAATCAATCAATCAATCAATGTCCACACTACAACTACAAATCAAGGTTATTATAGACAACTAAAACTAGGCATGGGGGGGGGGGGCTATATTTTAGTAAACTGGAATACAAATAAAACCAGGCCTAAGAATTTGTTTGAATTAAACTTAACCCATATTGTGCACCTACTAAAAAAATAAAAAATAGCAAGCCCACTCTGGAAAGAAACTGAGAATAAAAATGAATAAATACAAATGAAAAATACAAAACTATAATATCCCTGGTAGAAATCACTAAGTCCTTTTACACTACTCCAAAATGGCATCAACACTAACCACATAGTAGTCACTACACGACCAAGGTACCCATGTACATGTCAAAATATTTCCCAAAGGTCAGTGAATACCACGATCACAACACCAGAGGAAGCTCCACAAATCATGTTAAACCCAGATTCGGCTCAAACAAGGGACTAAACACGTTTCGCAATTATGCCACATCAATGTGGAACGCCCTACCCAAAGCTGTAAAGGAATGTGAATCACTACCCACTTTCAAAAACACTCTCAAAGAACACCTACGGGAGACTGTAATTCGAAACTGGCTCCTGTAAATGTCCTAACCCAACCCAATGTACAGTAAATGACCAAGTATGGTTGTCAATATTCCAATGTAGTTTTGCTTGTACAGTTGTACAGTGTCCCACCCCACCCACCTTCAATGTAGAGTCTCCCCCCCACCTACCCTCCAATGTACAGTTTCTACGTCAAATGTATATACTCTTTTCTGGACTCTTTTGGTATCACAAACAGTACTGTATTTGCAAATCTGATGTCATAAATGTATAGATGTAGCAGTACTGTCTGTATGTCATATATGTTATGATGAATTGAAAATGGGGGACCCTGATGTAAACAAGACGAAAGTCTTTCTCTGGTCTGCATCCCCTTAACAATTGTATATATGTATTGAGCTGTACTGTACTGTACCCATTCTGCAATCTGTTAATAAAGTTTTCAATCAATCAATCAGTCAGTCATAGCAGTCTCACGGGAGCAAGAGTAGTCACTTTCATTGAGAGAAAACGCTTCCTTTTTATTTATTGACTGAAACTCAAAAAAGGTACAGTGTGTGTCAATGGGAGACAGTCACGTCTTGGGACAAAGACAAGACAAAGAAAAGTCAGTTTGTCCAGTGCAGTCTCTCTCCTGTTCGCTCTCTTCCACACACACACACATACAGTACACTTAGGGCAAGGGCAGATGCTGACAGAGAACTGGAAAATTGTAAATTTTTAAACGATATGATTGAAATGACTGAATAAATTATGAGTGGATAAATTACACCAGACAAAGACACCATACTGCATACAACTTCATGTAAAAAAAACTAAAACAAACAAAAACATGAGAAAAGTGCAAAGAAACAACAGGTAATAAGCCCTCGATTTTATAGCCAATCCCCAAGCAGGTGACATGAGATATGAGAGCAAGAAGGCAGGGCGGGGAGGGGCCGAAGTATATAAAAAAAAAAACGTATGTATATTTTCTGAAAATATACTTTTTATGTATTCAGAAAGTATACAAGAGTTGTCAAATTGAAACGACTACTTGATGTGTTAAAATTTGTACTTCAAGATATGCTTAAATGTACTTAAATACACTTGATGTATTTTTGGTTACTTTTCCCTTTCAAAATAGTACACTTTTAATAATTTTACTCAAGTACACCAAAGTACACGATAAGCTTGGTAAACATCTCAAAACATACCTCGATTACACTCACAGGATATTAATGACTAGCATACTAATATGGGCTTTGAACTAGTACATGAAAGCGCATAAGTACCAAAAATACATTGCAAGTATACTCTCAGAAAAGTACATATGCATAGAAATATACTTTTAACACTATTATACTAAAAATAGACTTTTTAATATGGAAAATATAAAAAAAAATTTACTAGGGGGGGGGGGCATTTTCCTTTCAAAGCAAGGGACAGATGACCCCATGAACATGGATGATGATAGTTTGAACAGCTGAGCCAGAATCAGCACCTAGAGCCACTATAGGACACACACACATATATATATATATATATATATATATAGTACATACATCCGGGACCAATCACATTCTGTAAATCACATTAAATTAAAAGAGAAGAACTCTCTGGGGTGGACACACGCATACACTCAAAATAAAGACGTAAACCCTTCCGACTTCAAAACCTAAAAATAGCAACAAGGGAATTAATTAACAACAACAAAAAAGAACCTGCTGCCCCTACGCCCCGCCACCTGATTTTTTATTTTCTTTTAAAGGCTGCCGTATGGAACGCCAAAATCCATAAGGTTTTTTTTTTTTAACGAGGAGAGGTGCACAGCAGTCCTTTCCCTCTGAGGAGCAGACAGAATGAAGGAGGCGGGGACAGAACACCTCCACCAGGCTTCCCCACTACAACTCGTCCATTATGTGCTTGATCTCGTTGTCCTCTTCTAAGGGAGTGTCATCTTCTTCCTCCTCCTCCTCATCTTCTTCCTCTTCCTCTTCCTCTCCCTCCTCTTCCTCCTCCTCGTAGTCTCCATCTGTGTCTTTCGGGCTCTTCTCCACCTCCCTCAGTTTCCTCTCCTCGTCCTCCAGTTGCTCCTTCATCTTCTTCTCTGGTGCCTGGTTGGGTGAGAAGGTACATGTTGCTTTTTAAAATAATCTCAACATTTAGAAAAACACAAAACACCATGGTCAAAGTGTCCTCATATCCCAGTAAAATCACCATGGTTACTGTCATAGTGTCCTCATATCCCAGTAAAATCACCATGGTTACTGTCATAGTGTCCTCATATCCAAGTTAAATCACCATGGTTACTGTCATAGTGTCCTCATATCCCAGTAAAATCACCATGGTTACTGTCATAGTGTCCTAGGAGTTGTTCTACTATTCACCATCTATGGAGCAGCTCCAGAACTTGATGACATCACTACAGGCTTGTCTCTCAGGTATTAAAGGAAAGATGTGTTCATCTTCCCAAATCTGAAACTGAGCTACACAATATTATTATATAAATATGTTTAGGGTAGATTTTCCCATTTGTAGCTAGTCTTCAGCTATGTATCATTTGGTGAACACTTGGATCAAATACAATTCCAGACCACAAATGGAAAAGTATGCATTTCTGTTATGGACAATCCCAGCAGGGATCGAATCCCTGACTGTGTTTAGCACCAATCTCCCATTGGTCTTCTTGGATAAAATGAGGAATATAGAGCCGTTCCCACTTTGACTGAAGACACATATTGTATTATACTCAACACTAGGGATTCATAGAAATTTTCTATCCCGGGAATAGAAGCACACTATCCCCGGGGATCCTGGGGAAATCGACTTTAAGGCAAAAAAGGTACTTGTTTTTTAAGGCATTACTTCAGCTACCAGTAAAAAACGCACTGGTCAGATTTCACAGGACTAAATGAAGCATGGAAAATATGCATAAACCTATTAACAATATGCATCAACCAGACAGCTTTATTTGGTGTTATATTAATAAGTATTAAAAGGCAACAGAATGCCATTAATGTTATTAATCAACATTAGAAAGCATGCAATATAAATGTTGGATGCAGCTTGAACTCCACCAACGGTGGAGGGAGGGGCCCGGGGAACATCTAGACCGGTAGGCCATGGCCCTACCAATATTTTTAAAAGCAGCTATATCGATATAAAAACAGCATATTTTTGCATGGGTTTATTTTATGGCATGGCACATGGATCTTGACGATGTGTGAGCCATGCGCTACAGTAAGCTTGTAGTGCGCTCAGCAGGCCACACTACAAAGGGTTAACCGTCTGTAGTGTGGTAGTGAAATGGTTAACCTTCTATAGTGTGGTAGTGAAAGGGTTAACACAGTCTGCTCTACACATGTCTGTGATCCATTGCAACATATTTATTTATATAAATGATTTGACTTTACCTTGGTGGCTCCCCACACCTCCTTCCCCACCTCCTCTGCTTCTGCGATGTCGTCACTGATCAGGAAGTTGTCGAAGATGGTGCCAGACTTCACCTGGAGAAACACACGTATGATATCACCATCAAAACACACGTATGATATCACCATCAAAACACACGTATGACATCACCATCAAAACACACGTATGATATCACCATCAAAACACACATGATATCACCATCAAAACACACGTACAGTATGATATCACCATCAAAACACATCCACTTTAGAATTCTTCTAGAATAACCAAGTACAACGTTGGTCTAAGTGTATCACACATTTATCATATCGTTCTCGCAGTATAGAATTGAGAACATTTAATGAATTGATTACAATCAGGGTCCGTTTATCCACTAAAGTGGTAAAGCATTCAGTCTCAGACATACCTTAGTAGGTAAGACAAGCTTCTCAGGACAATTGTTTATTTATTTTTAAATTAAAATAATGACAAACACCTCCTGAATTGAAAGTGAATTTAATCAAACTCTGATTCTATAGTGTCGTCTGTGAATACCACTACTTATACAACGGCATGCAAATTTCTCTATTCTGATTGGCTGAAACAGTCCATTTACACGTATGTATCCTTCATAATCCACGCTCCTGGTCCCAGGACCCGCCCACCACCGAATCACATCACTCCGCCGGATCACTCCGTCGGAAAAAACAAGATGGCGGACAATAATCTTTAACAAATGGATATGTTGATAGCGTCATAACGACTAAATATAAAGCGATTCTGTCAAGGGGAACGTGTTAGTATTTTAAACAATGTTGGATGATGTAATTGATGGGTCTTGACTCAATCTAGAACAAAAGAAAAATCGCGGATTGATTGATAGATTAATTGATTGATTTAAATTTCTTCCTTCCTACTTTCTTGCAGCGTTCTCTCTCACACTGTCCGACGCTGGCGTACCCACAAACACACACATACACACACACACACACACACACACACACACACACACACACACATACACACACGCACACACACACTGTGACACACACACACACACACACACACACGCACACACACACACACACACTCCTGTCTGCAACAGCAGGGGAGTCAGACTGAGAGAGAAGCAGCGCTGTTTTAAGTGAGCATGGTCTATTGAATTGATTGATTGGTTGATTGCTAATTTTATTACTGTACCCCTGGTTTCCAACTGGTTAAGTTTAGGCTAAAAGAAATAAATAAAAAAATAGGGCGAAGAAAACGTTTTTTTCCTATAGGGCAAAGAAAACGTTTTAATAAATTTTCAATCAATCATTCCAATAATACACAGTTGGATGTGTTAGTTGGTTGGATGCACTTCAAGCTGCTTCCACATGAGGCAACTTCTCTCAATCATTCCAATAATACACAGTTGGATGTGTTAGTTTGGTTGGATGCACTTCAAGCTGCTTCCACATGGAGTTGTGGGAACTACTTTTTCTGGCGGATGGTTTTTTCAATAAATCTTCGATTAATGTGTGTTTATTGTATAGAAATAAGGTTGGATGAATCTGGCAGTTGTATAAAAGCTTTACACCACGTGCAGTCGTGATTTGTGACCAATAAACCATGCCTAGGGGGGTCTAACGACCCTCGGCTGCGCCTCGGGCCTAACAACCACCCCTAGGCATGGTTTATTGGTCACAAACCACTCCTGCGTGTGATGTAATGCTTAAATACAGTATAGGCTAGACCAGTGTTTCTCAACTGGTGGGTCGCGATCCAAAAGTGGGTCGCAGGGCCATTTTGAGTGGGTCGCGGATGTGTGTGAAAAAGACAAAAAAAAGTATTTTTTTTTAACACATTTTTTTGCACTACCTATCTTTGTTAAAGTGGCTTCTCAGCTCTGGTCCGGCTGAAGACAAAGCGGAGGAACAGATTGGACATTGAGCATGACCTCAGAGTTGCTTTGTCTACCATCACCCCAGACTTTGAGACTCTTGTCAGGAGCAAACAACATTCCCAGTTATCCCATTAGTTCCCTCGGATGTTAAGCTAAGAAGTCTGCTAAGAAGGATATATTATTTATTATTATTTTATTTCATTGCGTTTCTAGCCCTTAGTTGCATTTCAAAACCACTCTCAAGGGACACCTACGGGAGACTGCAATTCAAAACTGGCCCCTGTAAATGTCCTAACCCAACCCCCTCCAATGTACAGTAATTTACGTAGTATGGTTGTCAATATTCCAATGTACAGTTTTGCTTGTTTGTAGTGTCCCCCCCCCCCCCCCCAATGTACAGTTTTGCTTGTTTGTACAGTGTTTCCCCCCCCCCAACCCCCTCCAATGTAAATTACCCAGTATGGTTGTCAATATCCCAATGTACCCAACCCCCCCCACACAACCCCACCCAACCTCCTCCAATGTACAGTTTTTACGTCAAATGTATATACTCCCTTTTCTTGACTCTTTTTGTATCACAAACAGTACTGTATTTGCAAATCTGGTACGTCATAAATGTATAGATGTAGCAGTACTGTCTATCTGTATGTCATGTACGTCATATATGTCCTGATGAATTGAAAATGGGGGACCCTGACAAGACGAAAGTCTCTCTCTGGTCTGCATCCCCTTAACAATTGTGTGTATTGAGCTGTACTGTACCATTCTGCAATCTGTTAATAAAGTTTTCAATCAATCAACTTTTGTTGCAACCCCAGTTATCCCATTAGTTCCCCCAAACTTAGGTCTGTTATGTTAAGCTAAGAAATCTGCTAAGAAGCATAATTATTTATGATTATTTAATTTCATTGGGTTTTTAGCAATAGTTGCACTTTTGTTGCACTTTTTTGTGTTTATTTCATGTTTTGAAAGATTGCGTATTACTGCAATTCTTTAATTTTTGACATAAATCATAGTGGTTAAAAATGTTGGGTCGCGACTTAATGACTACGGAAAATGTTGGGTCCCGAGGCTAGACCACTTGAGAACCACTGGGCTAGACGGTTTCGACTTGACAAAAAAAAAAAAAAAAAAGCATTACCCGTCAAGTTATTGATATTAGCGAACACTGAAACAGAAAATCAACTGAGCCGTTCCCTATGGCAACGCATCAAACACTGAAACCAAGGTTCTGATATCACAAAGGTTTGGTCACAGATGCAGAAGTGTTTGACTGGGCCAGGCGTTGTAAAAATTTCAGTAGACTACCATGTTGTCAAACAGCGACCTCTAGGCAAAGGAGGTGCTTGGTATTGCACTTTGTTTACATTTAGTTTTTGTCTGATGTGGGTTGGGAGTTTATTATAGTGTGGATTTCTCCAGACCTCTCCTGGCAGAGAGCCTGAGGTGTAGCCAGCAGTAGCAACCCTAAAACAATAAGAATTATCCACATCGTCAATCAAGGGAGATGTCATCTACGTCTGTTCAACATCAACTGTAGTCTTAGCAGATGCGTTGCCTAGCAACGTGTCAAACATTCCACTGAAGGTGCATGTACCTGCCACAGGTCCAGGCCCAGCACGCCGATGTTGTCGAACTTGAACATGGCAGCGTCAGCAGAGTATTCCGGGTTGTCGATCTCCGGGTGAACCCAGGCTCCCTTGTAGTCGGGGTTGGCGATCTGTTTGGGCTTCCACTCTCCCTGGGGAGGGAGTTCAAGTAGTGAGCGTGTGCATGTGGATGTGTGTGTAACGAATGTAGATGAATGGGTTAATGTTGCATAGAGTCATTGAGCATCCTGATGGCCTGGGGATAGAAGCTCCTTTTGAGACTCGTTATTACAGCTCCATCGTCTATGGCAGTGGTCCCCTGGTAGTCTGGAGCCCTGTGTTCCAGCTGTACCTGGTAGTCTGGAGCCCTGTGTTCCAGCTGTACCTGGTAGTCTGGACCCCTGTGTTCCAGCTGTACCTGGTAGTCTGGACCCCTGTGTTCTAACTGTACCTGGTAGTCTGGAGCCCTGTGTTCCAGCTGTACCTGGTAGTCTGGAGCCCTGTGTTCCAGCTGTACCTGGTAGTCTGGAGCCCTGTGTTCCAGCTGTACCTGGTAGTCTGGAGCCCTGTGTTCCAGCTGTACCTGGTAGTCTGGAGCCCTGTGTTCCAGCTGTACCTGGTAGTCTGGAGCCCTGTGTTCCAGCTGTACCTGGTAGTCTGGACCCCTGTGTTCCAGCTGTACCTGGTAGTCTGGAGCCCTGTGTTCTAACTGTACCTGGTAGTCTTGGTTGCTGATCATGGGGGGTTCCCACTCGCCATCCATGTCCACATCCCAGTCGTCAGGCTTCTTAGCGTCGGGGTCAGGGATGGTCTCTGGCTTGTCAAAGTCCTAGCCACAAAAGTTTTACATTTATGGTTTAAAAGGACCATTTCCTGGTTGCGCTAACAAAGACCTGTTATCAAAAAGAAAGCGATGGACTGGACCAGAAAGGCACTACTGAAAGCGGAGAGTTCTTGAGCATAAACAAGGACGTACAGAGAGAGAGAGAGAGAGAGAGCACAGGTTCTGTACAGGCCCCTGTGTTCAATTCCATTGACTTCAATTCACTTTAATTTCAACAAATGTTATCGTTATTGATGGTACAAATATAGGTACAATGGGAAATGGACTTGTGAGCTCTCAAGAGTACAATGAAAAACAGGCATCGTATAATACGCCCTCTGTCATGAAGCCTTGATGACTGAGTGAATGATGGCCTGACCTGAAAACGGTGCTCGATGCCATCATGGGAAGAAAACATGCTTTGACACGACCAGGAGATCATTTTTGGGTTGGGTTCTTCTATAGAATTGTATGATTTATCACCAAAATGTAAAAAGTAAACAACGCTCAGGAAAGGTCAGGGGCAGGCAGGCTACTCGATCATAATCACCTTTATTTTGGTCAATATTGAGATCACGATTATTTAACATGACTACCCACTGACTTTGGAAACATTATATCTTTTTTTAAATAAATAACTTTTGACATTGGATTTCCTTGTTTACATAATCGCTAGAAGCCAAAATCGTAACTGAAAATACAATGTGATCATGAAAATACAATGTGATCAATTGCCCGGCCCTAGTCGGGGGAATAATTAGACCGGTACAGTCCATTTTAAATTAAGTGTCAAATGAAGTCAATAAACCATAAACGACTGTCCTCTTTTATCTCTGGTATTATATGTAGGTCTATTCCCCTTATTGCCACACTGACCAACCAAACCCTACCAACTTGAGACGATGACATCAGTCCTGCACAATTAGCAGCGCTTCAATATGGAAATACATATTTAACTTTTCTAACAAATAGGGCTGTGATTTCCATTCAAAAGGTCCTCAATTTGATTTTGATTCAGTTAGGTTCGATGGCGCTGGTTTCACCTGCCATTGTTGTCTATAGGATTCAGCCTATGCAAGAGGTCTATAGGATTCAGCTAACTATTATACATTGATTCGATAGTTAAGCATGCAAAGCTCTCCACGCCCCAAACCAGTCTTTCAAGATCCTCTGCCCTTGAAGCTGATAGCCATGAGGTGGAAACAACCTAAGAAACTCAATGATTAATTGGTCTCTGACACTACTGGATATCATTTATATGGAAATCTCTACTGCACGGGTAATTGGGGTGAGACAGGCCAACATTGCACTGTGGGTCACAGCGGCCATGATAGTTAAGGCCACTATCTAGCAGCGGAGCGGGGTTGGGGTGTTGGTCCTGGGGTGGGAGGAAATGTATTTAGTCTGTGATCATATAATTTGTTTTTATTTTTAGGTTCTGTATTTATTATTTCTTTTTTGTTTGTTATTTCTACTGTCATTCTATTGTCATTGTTATTGTCTGGTGATGTTCTGTTTATTATTATTATTTTATTACCTAATTGACCAGTTTATAAAAAATATTTTAAATGTTTATTAGCAACGCAGAGCTTTCAAACCATCACGTATTTTTGTCCGAAACCCTCGTGCAACTGTGAGTACCTTTGAAATCTCTCTGCGATACTTGTATAACGAACGGTTCGGGCAGAACCAGTCCTTCATGGTCAACATACGTTGGTTTGCTATGGGCTAGGAAGTGACTGTGGTTTCACTCGGTGTATCACAGTCACGAAAGGGGCTAGGTGGCAATATTCAGTCATTTACTGTCAAACTAAATGAATGTGTTCAACTGTTTAGAGATTTTGGATGTGTGTGAGATTATGTGCAAAATAAATCACCTTTGTTATTTTTTTGATGTGCCCCTTTATAGACTCGAATGGCTCCATCTGTGAAACTGGTTCTACTCATCACTACGACCCCGTGCTACTGCATCACAAGCTACATTTCACGTGTTCAGAATAAACAAGCTGAAGCCTTTACCTCGGGCTTGGCGTCAGCAGGGTCTTCCACGGTGGGCTGGTCATCCCAGTCGCTGGGCTTCTTTGCTTCGGGGTCCTTGACCTTCTTGGCGGGCAGCATGTCCCAGTCGTCCTCGAAAGAACCAGACTCCACCTTCTCGTTGTCGATCTTCACCTCGTATGTCTGGTCCGGTTTCACGATCAACGTGTACAGGTGGGTCAGCTCGTCATCCTGGGGGGGGGGGGGGGGGGGGGACGGACGGACGGACGACAGTAAGAAAGATATTTAGAATCACTGTAGTTTTTTTTTATTATGATTTTTTAGCATTTTTACAGCTTTATTGGTCATGCAGGACCGACAGAGGAGAGGGCGAACGGGAGGAGAGGTGGGGGGGACATGCAACAAATAACGACGGGAGCTGGGATTGAACCCGGGTCGGCCGCGTAGGTGCGCGAGGCACTATGGTATGCGCCACGAGGGCGCCCCCGAATCACTGTAGTTTGAGGGAAAATCTGAACCTCAGAAAAGACACAATAAAATAATTGATTGTACATTTTCGTTAAATAAATTACAAAAATAATTTTGTAAAACATCTGTATTTATGTTTATCTATTTTTATTTGAATGTGTATTCTGTAATGTTGACATCATTAGCTTTGCCTGTGCCGATGTCATCAGCATAACCTTTTGCTTAACCATTTGTCGTCGCTCTCCCTGGGTGGGGTGGGGTTAGGGCAGGGGTCGGCAACCTTTACTATCAAAAGAGCCATTTGGCCCCCTCATGCACAAAATTAAATTCATCTGGAGCCGCAAAACCTATTTGCCCTTAAAATTAAGATAAGTGTATAAAGTGTTATATAGTTATACTATATGCGCATAGAATAAGGTATATTATTGAAATTAGTTCTCTAACAAACGCATCTATTTCTATATTTGATATCGATCTACTACAGTGCGCAGTCAGACAGATTCAGGCAACAGGCGTAACGGAGAAAGGGGCGCTTGTGGAGAGAGCTAGATCGCAAGGTTGCCTGCCCACGCTGAATTAAACCCTCCATGTTCCTCCGAGACTTACATTTTTTTAGATTTATCCATGGTTAGCTTACTGGGCGGTCAGAAACTCAAGATTAGCCCCTGCAGAGTGGCTGAAGAGCTGCGGGTTGCCGACCCCTGGGTTAGGGGATAGAAATTGTGAATAGAAAAACGGAAGATTTCTCATTTGCACTTTGATGTTTTTTTACCTGGTGTCTTTTTACCTGCATACTTCTTCCAATAAAGAAAGTTATAAAAAAAAAAAAAAAAATGGAACAGAGCATGAAGCTCCAAAGCCTCCGTAGAATGTTACCATTCCATTGTTTACATGTTCAGGGCCTACAATTTAGTTTTACGATACATCATCGACTATACAAAGAGCCATCTTCTAATCTAGGGTTAGGTTGGGCTCCAAATTCTGGTTGCAGTCTATGATGATATAAAAGATATAGATCTTAATTTTTTTTTCTCCCAAAGTTTCACAGTGCAGCCAGGCCCGGGTCTACCATATGGGAAACCTGGGCACATTGCCAGGGACCCTCAGCGCGTAGGGGCCCTCTACGATGGCAGTTATTTTGGCTCCACAGAAATATAAGACATGAACAGAACTATATGCCAGAGTCATAATAATAAAATAATAAATAATGAATAATGAAGAATTAAGGTCGAGTTGAATGGCTGTGGTGGATGACTTCCCAGTAGCCCCTGGGGCACGAATGCAGCCTTGAATTATGTTACTACTGAAGGTCTAGAGGAGAGAAGGTCTAGAGGAGATGGTCTAGAGGGGAGATGGTCTAGAGGGGAGATGGTCTAGAGGGGAGATGGTCTAGAGGAGAGATGGGCTAGAGGAGAGATGGTCTAGAGGAGAGATGGTCTAGAGGAGAGATGGTCTAGAGGAGAGATGGGCTAGAGGAGATGGGCTAGAGGGGAGATGGTCTAGAGGGGAGATGGTCTAGAGGAGAGATGGGCTAGAGGGGAGATGGTCTAGAGGGGAGATGGTCTAGAGGAGAGATGGTCTAGAGGGGAGATGGTCTAGAGGGGAGATGGTCTAGAGGGAAGATGGGTTCAGGGCAAACGTCAGAAAATACTTTTATACAAAACTCACCTTGCATTTAATGTCCTTCTTGATGAGGTGGTTCTGGCCCTTGTAGTTGAAGATGACGTGGACCTTCTTGGTGCTGTAGCCACAGATGTCAGGACCTGGGGAAGATTTGCATTCCATTCTTAAAGTAATAATCTCAAAAAAGATTCATATTAGGGCGGCTAAGTGGCGCAGTGGGCAAGGCGCTCACCACTAACGCAGGAGATGCTGGGATCGAGCCCAGCTCTCTGCATTGCTTCCGGCTTGGCTGGTCGTTCATACTAATACAATTGGCAGTATTAGGGGGTGGGAAAGCTGGTGGGTGGGGATCGGACGTTGTGGACAGCGACTCCTACAGATCGGTTGGTGCGCCTGTACAGCAGAATCAGGAAGCAACGGGGCAGCGTGAGCCTCCCACGCGTTACTCCTTGCTGCTGAGATCGCGCTGTACAGGTGAAAAGATGACAGCTGCCTCCTCGTGTACCGGAGGGGACACGTGATGAAAGGCTTCATCCACATTGCAGCCGACCAGTGGGAGGCATAGTCTAACAACGTTCGAGACAGGGGAGGGTAGAATTGGATAATACGAAAATTGGGATTGGAGAAAAAGTAGATAAAAAAAAAAAAGAGTTGCCAAGTCTGTTTATTTTCCGCAACTTGGACACAATTTTGCTTGTTTTTGGCTTGTTTTTGTAGGTCGGCTGGCTCATTTCTCTCACAATACTGGCAACCTTAAAATACGGGACGAAGTGCGTCCCGTATCGATTCCGTATTTTACGGGGACGGGTGGCAACCCTACACAAGAGTGATTCTACGTAAAATAATTTCATGAATGCTTTTATGTTTGCTGTTCTAAATACTGTTGTACTGGTAGGACATTCCTGGGAAAATCATCCATTGCACAGGAAGTGATCACCAGCAGCAAAAGCAGTTTGTTTGGAATGAATAGAGAACTAACTCAGTGTAGTTCCCATTAATGACTTTTCTCACTTTTTTGTCCCATAGCAGCTTTTATACAAAGCGCTTTACAATGTGTTCCTCGCATTCACACACCGACGGCGAAGGCAACCATGCAAGGTGCCAACCTGCTCATTGGGAGCAGTTAGGGGTTAAGTGTCTTGCTCAAGGATACCTCAACATGCTGCTGCCCGGGAGGAGCGGGAATCTAACCGGGAACCTTCGGATTAGAAGGTTCAGACGACTGCTCTACCTCCCGAGCCACTGGCGACCCTTTACACCCCTTTTCCCTGTTACCCTTCGAGAGGTGTTTGTCGCCAGGCAATCATTGTAAATAAGAATATGTTCTTAAATTGACCTGCCTGGTTAAATACATTTTATAATTCAGAAAGCAAGTCAATACAGTGCAATGACCGCTTATCACCAATAGATGAAATAGAATAGAAAAAATAAACAAGAATGTGGATCTTATGCCTTCATTATTCAGCCAAAGTTCAAACAGCCTGCATGCTTCTGTTTCACCAAAGCCAATATTGATTTGTCATTGTGATTATTATCCATTTCCGACAACGACTATTAGCGTGTGATCCTGTCTCTCTGCGTCCATCATTGTTGTCGTCATCAGTCCGTGCACCCCCACACCAATGACTCTGCTTGGGGCGCTAGAAAAATCGCCCTTCAGGCATCATATTTGAAGCCGCTGATTGGCAAAATTGAGTTGCTATGCAAAATTGAGTTGCTATGCTATTATATATAATTTATATAGGCTACCTAATACCGACATCAAAATAGATTGTATGCCTCTACAAATCATATTATACCAGGTAGTCAATTGATGGAAAATCCGTCGCGACTCCGAATCAAATTGACGGAAATCCGTCGTAGGACGGAGAACTTTAATCCCTGCACATTTCACACCAGCTAAATGTTCCAAATATTTTCTTTAAAAAGCTTGTAAAGTATAATAACCCAATCAAAATAAAACATGTATATCACTTGAACACAATAGATAAATTGGAAGTAGACTACTGAACTACTCAGTAGGGAAAATACACAGAAATTAGTCAACATTGTCCTTTCGCATCATTTCTTCCTCAAACTGAAAGTAACAAACAAAACACTCATAAGAACTAGGGATGTCCGATATTATCGGCATTAAAATGTGATATTGGAAAATATCGGTATCGGTTTTAAATGTTTTTTTATTATTTTACATTTCTATAACCTTTATTTACCCAGGCAAGCAAGTAAGAACAAATTCTGATTTTATTTATTGTCAAACGTATGCATAATGTTGTGTTAATTCCACAACAAGAGATATGTAATGTTAATTACCTGAAATTATTAAATTGTTTGGGGGGGGGGGAAACCCTGCATATATCGGTATCGGAAATTAAGAGTTGGACAATATCGGTATAGGTAAAAAAGCCAATATCGAGCATCCCTAATAAGAACCCACACACATACATGCACGTGCACAGGCACGCACACTTAGAAACTAACACACATGCGGTCCTGCCTCACCGAACATGATGTAATACTGCGAGTCGCCGTGCATGTCGTTCTGGTCTTGTTCGGCGGGGAAGATCTTGACGTAGCCGCCTCCGCAGTCGATCTTCTGCTCGTGCTTCACCGTGTACTGGATGACCAGGGGCTTGCCCTCGTTGCTGAAGCCCTCAAAGCGTGAGGACATGGCATAGAACCGGGCATCCTGGCTAGTCTGCAGACCTGCGTGCGGGCCAAATGTATAAGAGATACATTTTAGGCTAAATTCATATCTGTACACCATAACGAAAATTATATATACACACACACACACAACTGCAGACCTTGAGAGCCATTAGGAATGTCTGACCACTAAATGTGTCCCTGCACCAAAACCTGCACGGACTACAACATATGATGTACTGTATATCATGTCAGTTAGGGTACCTTGTGTATATGGTTTACTTTTACTCATAGTATATATTCAGATATATAAAATAACATAATATAACCGATAGGGCATACAGACCCTCCTCTGCACCTTTGTTTACACCGTTTATTTTTCTCATATTTGTATAGTCATATCTAATTATGTGCATATCCGTTTGTAGAGTGAGATTATGGAATGGATTGGACGAGGAGGTTAAACTGAGTAAAAACATAAACCAGTTGAAAAGAAAGTAAAAAAAAAAAAAAAAAGGGAATATTGGAAAGGTATAAAAGGGGAGGAATATGACGTTTGGCATTAAAAGGAATAGTTATATAGAATATATGTATTAACTAGTCAGACTCATGCATGTCTTTTTTAGATGCCAGGGGAATGTGGAAAGCAGAGCAATGTTGCATGTTGATGTTAGGTATAGTATAGCCATTGGTGGTCAGGTGTGTGGGGAATGGAAAGCTTAGCTTCTTCCATCCCCCTTTTCAAACCATTTAGTGGTGTCCGTTGTTAAGGTTGTCTATTGTATTGTTTTGTGGTGGTTATTGTACTCTCTGACCACGTAGAGCAGGCACAGGAACTCCTGTGCAGACGGAGTGTGCCAAGGTTGGCCTTAGGCAAAATGCCAAGAAAACCGAGGTCATAATGTATAACATCCTCCTGGATCATCCACCTCTAACGACAACAGGAGGCACTGCTCTAAAGGAAGTCGGTGACTTCAAATACCTGGGCTCGTGGGTCAACTCGTCCGAGCAAGGCATTTGCATGGAGGGCTCTGAACGACATGACCAGTGTGTGGAAATCCAACCTCCCCCGTCAAATCAAGCTCAACTTCTTTCATGCAACAGCTGAGTCTGTCCTTCTGTATGGCAGTGAATGCTGGACCCTGAAGCCCACCCTGCAGAAGTCCCTGGATGGGTGCTACACCAGAATGATGTGCGGTACTTAACATCAACAGGGATGAGCATGTCACTAATGCAAACTTGTATGGGGGGGGGGGGGGGGGGGGGGGGCTCTAAGGGTGAGCGAGAAAGTGGCAGTCAGGAGAATGAGGCTGGCAGGTCACTGCCAGGGACACCATGAGCTGCCAACCAGCAAACTTGTGCTGTGGGAGCCAACACATGGGCATCGATCACGAGAACGTCCCACATTAACATTATGTGGACGTACTCAGGAGAGATGCGGGAACAGAAAGCATGGGCAAGCTAGCCAGATGCATGGAGGATTGGGATGACTGGAAGCACCGATGGAGGGCTCGTCCGAGAACGACCTAGATAGATTTGTGGTTGTCTTGTATTGTATAGGTTGCATGGTTTGAAATAAACAAAACTGAAGTATTGCCTATATTTACCTTTCTACTATTACCTTGCCCATATCTGTACCTCCCCTCCCCGTGCTGCTATGATGCCCGAATTTCCCCAAGGGGATCAATAAAGGAATATCTTATATCTTACACAAACCTGGCAGTCAACCTATTTTTTTTTTTTACTTGAATCAACTAAACAGGAGTGATGATGGATAGAGGATGTTATCTGACAACTCAAACTGGACTGGCTTTCTCGTCAACTCAAAGTAGAGTAAGTAAAATAAAAAATACGTGTTTTTCAATGTGTAGATATCTGTAAATCTGTAGACAGTCGTATTCTACACAGCTGGTCATTATATTCACCCCAACCACCGTGACAGATCATTTGATCAAAATTGTTTTTTATTCAAATCTTTGTGATTCAAAACTTGCTGTGCATATTCATGACCCCTAGAGGAAGAATGCTATTGATTTGGGTGACCTTTCTATCTAGCACCACCATCAGGCTCAACTTGACTCTAGGCGGGTGTATTGTTGCAGGGACCCAGGGGAGTGCAGAAGTGGATCAGATGAGCTAGATTTTTTAGATAAACATTGTAGAGTCATCTTTATTTATTTATTTTTATAAATAATACATCCAGGTTTAGGTGCAGACTAAAAGTACTGCTTTCCCCCCCAAAACAATATTTATTAATAATAATAAACTTTATTTGGTATAATTTTATGCTTTTATCATTTAAAAAAATTGTGCGGGTGCAAAGTGAATGTTGTTTACATGTATCCCCTCTTTGCTTCCCATTTCCCCACGTGGAATGCACCAGATTGGATAAATGACGTGCTAGTGCTCTAGTGCGACATCTAGTGGCTGAATGTCATCTATAGCACCTTTAAACTTGGTGAATATGAGTGAGTAGCCTACCCTTTACAGGGCTGACTAATATACAACAATATTAGGAAATCTAGTAAAATGTAGGTGACCACTACTGTATTTTTGGAAATGACGCAAAACAAACTACCAAGCTTATCACACATCTCTTTGTAGTAAGCATAGTATCCATCTCTTCTCCAACTCTCTCTCTCTCTGTATGAGGGCCGACGTTCCACTCTACTGGTTAAAGTTGCTTACTCATGAGTAGTATGTTCATTGATAAAGAAATTATGTCCACAACAGCTCCAGTGTAAAACAAAGATATCCAAATGGTTTATTTCTCTTCCACAGCGAAGTCTTTCTTTACAGAAGTGATCCTAAAGCTATTTTCCTAAATATTCACGTCACTACTACAAGGTAAGAAAACTGTATTTTCCCAGTCTCCAAAATCACTGCAGACTCGACACACGACAAAATTCCTCCACACCTGAAAGCCGTAGATCAACTTGCCGGCCGTTTCCACAGCAAAACGGTAGGCAAGGCACCCGGGTCTAGAAATGCATGCTTCAATCTATGTTGTTTAGTCTATCTGTTCAGTACTGCTCAGCACTGTTTCAAGATGCACACTGACCTCTTCTGGTTATGACATCATACTGTGACATCACAAATGTTCTAGAATGTTTGATTATGAAGTCATACTGTGACATCACAAATGTTCTAGAATGTTTGATTATGACATCATACTGTGACATCACAAATGTTCTAGAATGTTCTATTATGACAAATAAGCCGGTTCAATGACTTCAATAACTCCAATCAATATTCCTAATGCTGTTTCAATGTAAGGTTATAAAAATATACATATAAACATTCATAATACAATAACCTAAATAGCTTTGGCTCCTGTACACTCTGTGTGTCTGTCCCTCTCTCAGACACCCAGCTCCCCTACATTTGCATTGCCAAAATTTGACTACTATGCAAATAAACTAAAGTGCATCCAATTCACTTAATAACACTGCAAAATTGAACACATTTTAAACAATTATCTCTGCATTAGTGGAAACAACCCAATCATATTTAGTGTATGTGTATATAGGCCTATTGTCAGCATTACCTTTATCAGCCTCTACATCCCCGTAGAACTTCCCAGCGGTCAATTTAAACTGTCCGTAGTCCGATTTATGCTTGGACTCCACCCACCTGCTCTTCCACGCATCTGAAAACACAGGTCGTTCACTCTCACGTCAATAAAGATCCTAAAAGAAAATCAATCAATCCATTTTCATGCACTATTACAATTATTATTTTAAATGCACTATTACAACATGGTTGTATCAAACCAATACAATCATGATAAGTAGTAGTAGCTTATATAAAGCTAATGAAAGTAATCATTCGACAGGGGTTGATAGAGGAATTAGCATAAATCCAATTATAGCCTTCTGGATTTCCAGGAAAGGACTAACTGGCAGTTCTGCGATAGCAAAAGTGAACGATTTTGTTATGCTCTTGCTGTAAATTTGATTACATCTGTCGGAATGACTGTATGTGATCTATGATGTGACTTAATTAAATAGTTGTATCACTTATTGAAGGATACCTGCCTTGGTTGGACAACATTCGAATCAAACTACTTTTAGAAAATTACAGTCATCGTTTTGTCAGGTTAAAATAGCCTACTTTTTGAAAAGTTACATTGTAAAACACAACAAGGTAGCCAACTAGAGAATATCTAGACAGCGCCTCTATAACAGACGGTCCTGCACAGTAGCGCAGCGACCGGAACAGGAAGTTGAGACGCTACTTGTAAATACACCTGCAGTCGTCCGAGACTTATTTGTATATTGTTTTCTTCTTTATTAAACTGGATGGAACAAATGGAATATCGTTCTTATTTATATACAAATATCTGGATGTAGTCCAACGGATATGATCAGTGGACTGTGGATCAGAGGAGGACGACGAGGTGCGCAAACAGACCGGAGAAAGTCGGATAGTCGACGGAGCCGTCGGCAAACAACACGGCACCTTGTCGACTTAAAGGACCAGGACACTGTTAACGTCGACAATTGGTATGGATTTTTTTTTGCTTTCATTGGATTATAGTGGACTTTTATTATTAGTTCCAACGGAAGATGCCAAAAGGGATTATTTTTTTGGAGCTACAGCTGTAGTCTGAAGTAATTTTTATACATTGGAAGCAAGCTATTAATTATTCATCCAAATAACTGACAATGGTGCTTATAAATGCAGAGTGCCCTATTGAGGATTGTGACTATGTAGCTGAGCATGTAGCGGCGGCCGTGGTGGCGGCCATGTTAAGTGTACACGCCACTATACATGTCGCAGGCGCAGCCCCCTGGGCGCCGGGCGCAAATGCTAAAATGGAGAAGCTAAAGCGTCCCTCCATAGCACTGGCCGGAACGGGCGAGGCCTGGTCATACTTTGTAACCCGCTGGGGTGAGTATAAAACAGGCACCAAGCTGGTCGGGCCCGACATAGTTTCACAGCTACTGGAGTGCTGCGAGGAGGATCTGAGGAAGGACCTCACACGCGCGGCAGGCAGGAGCCTAGCGGGCAACGACGAGGAGGACGTCCTCGCTGCCATGAAGGCACTCGCCGTTCGCGCAGAGAACACCATGGTAGCTCGGGCGGCCCTGTCTAACATGCGGCAGGGTTATGAAGAGCCCATCCGGTCGTTCCACGCCCGCATCAAGGGGCAGGCGGACACGTGCAAGTACCAGATGAAATGCACTAGGACAGGGTGCGACCAAGTCAACGACTTCACGGAAGAGATCCTACGTGACGTGATTGCCCGTGGCATTGCAGATTCGGAAATACAGCTCGACCTGCTCGGTGAGAAGAACCAGAACATGCCACTAAAGGACATGATCGAGTATATCGAGGCTAAGGAGTCTGGAAAGCGCTCGGCATCGCGCCTGCTTGACCCTCAGAGCGCGGACACGGTCAGCAGTTCGTACAGGCGGGTGAGACAACAGGACACCCGCGCCAGAGGAGGAGCCAGGCTAGAGAAACCAAAGGCCAAACCCGAAGGGGTATGCATCCACTGCGGCGAGGTGGGCCACGGCAAAACACCCCAGTGGCACGCCAGACGTGCCGAGTGCCCAGCATACGGTAAAAAGTGTCGGAAGTGTGGCCGCCAGAATCACCTCGAGAGGGCCTGCCTGGGTGGCCGATCGACTAGGCCCCCACCCGGAGAGACAGACTGGACGTGTGACGAGCAGACAGCAGCATTCGTTGAGCTATGCACAATCAGCACAGATGGCGAGTTACGCACGCTTCCCCTCGCTCACCACCTGTACGATGATATGTGCGACAAGTGGATGAAGCGTGCGTCCAGCCCGCAGCCATACGTCAACCTCACTCTCACCACCGAGCACGAGGATTACAAGGCTCTGGGTTTTGACCTCCTAAAACGCACCCGTGCAGTATCCCTGCCTGCTATGGCCGATACGGGATGCCAAAGCTGCCTGATCGGCATTAAAGTCGCTCAACAAATGGGCCTAAGCACAGAGGACCTCATCCCCGTATCCATGACCATGAAAGCTGCGAACAATAAGGGAATTCGGATCCTCGGAGCTGCGGTAGTCAGATTCGCCGGCAACAGTGGTGACGCTCGAAGGTTGGAGACACGCCAAATCGCGTATGTGACGGACACCTCAGACCGCATATTTCTCTCCCGCGCAGCCTGCGTGGACCTGGGAATGATCTCCGCCCAGTTCCCAACACTCGGGGAGGTGAATCTGGCGACATCAGAAGTATGTGACTGCCCGCGGCGTGCGGAGCCGCCGACCAGGCCAACCACACTCCCCATGTTGGCGATCGAGGCTAACAGGAAGGCGTTACGGAGACACTTGTTAGAACTGTACGCTCAGAGCACATTTAACACATGCCCCCACCAGACATTACCGAAAATGACCGGCCCACCACTCCGCCTCATGCTTAATGAGGATGCGACACCGGTTGCCTGTCACACCCCCATCCCCGTGGCCCTACACTGGCAAGAGGAGGTAAAGGCAGGCCTCGACCAGGACGTCCGCCTCGGCGTGTTGGAGGAAGTACCAATCGGTACACCGGTGACGTGGTGTCATCGCATGGTGATCTGCGCGAAGAAGACAGGCAAACCGCGACGCACTGTCGACTTCCAGGCCCTGAACAAGTATGCACTCCGCGAGACCCACCACACCCAATCTCCATTCCACCAAGCGAGATGTGTGCCTAACGGGAAACTCAAGACTGTGTTCGATGCCTGGAATGGTTACCACAGCGTCCCATTACACAAGGACGATCGCCACAAGACGACGTTCATAACCCCATGGGGCCGCTACCGGTACCTGTCGGCCCCGCAGGGGTACATGGCATCGGGGGACGGTTACTCGCGACGGTATGACGAGGTTGTCGCGGACATAGGCAACAAAACTAAGTGCATAGACGACACGCTACTATGGTCAGATACGATCGAGGAGAGCTACTTCCAGGCGGTCCAGTGGCTGGACATATGCGGCCGGAATGGAATAGTCCTCAACCCGGAGAAGTTCATTTTTAGCGCACCCACGGTGGACTTCGCTGGCTTTACAATCACCATGACTGATGTGCGACCGTGCAGTCGCTACCTGGAGGCGATACACGACTTCCCACAACCACGTAATGTCACGGACATCAGGTCGTGGTTCGGGCTGGTCAACCAGGTGGCCTACGCCTTCAGTATGGCCAAGCGTATGCAGCCATTCCGGAAGCTCCTGAAGAGTGGAGAACGCTTCGAGTGGTCCGCGGAGTTGGAAGACATATTCCGTGAGTCAAAGGATGTGATCATCGAAGAAATTGAGCGTGGTGTCCGCATTTTTGACAAAACCAGGCCAACATGTATCGCCACGGACTGGTCAAAGGAGGGCATTGGATTCTGGTTATTCCAGAAACATTGCCGATGTATGCCAGTCAGACCCTTCTGCTGCACTGATGGGTGGAAGATAACCCTGGTTGGCAGCAGATTCACGCATGCGGCGGAGTCCAGGTACGCGCCCATAGAGGGCGAGGCTCTTGCGGTCGCGGACGCATTGGACAAGGCACGCTACTTTGTGTTGGGATGCGAGGACTTGATTGTAGCTGTAGACCATAAGCCGCTGCTGAGACTCCTTGCAGACAGGGCGCTCGATGACATACCAAACCCACGCCTACGGAACCTCAAGGAGAAGACCTTGCGTTATCGTTTCCGCATTGTGCATGTCCCGGGCATGAGGAACAAGGCGGCGGACGCCATGTCACGTAGGCCGGTTGGCACCACACGGCCATCACTTATGGACCTTCCAGATGACAACGCCCACCTCCCACCCAGTACGCACACTGATGTACTGTCCTTCCTACGCCAGACCGAGCCAGGGAATGACGACGACACTGAGGAGGATGACCTGGCATGGTGTGCTGCGGGCCTTGAATCATTGCGGTCAGTGACATGGGATCGTGTCAGGGAGGCCACCAGCAGCGATGGTGAGATGCGCACCCTGGAGGAAATGGCGACGGACGGCATCCCCGACTCAAAATTCGAGATGCCGACGACGATCCGTGACTTCCACCAGTACCGTGAGAACATCACATCAACTGATGGGGTGGTCTTGTACAAGGACAGGGTGATTATACCACTCTCTCTCCGCAGAGAAGTGCTGAGCGCCCTACACGCTGCCCACCAGGGCGTATCGATGATGACCGCCCGCGCAGAATCCTCTGTGTTCTGGCCAGGCATGTCGGCTGACATCAGCGCCACTCGGAGGAACTGCGAGCACTGCCACCGGATGGCACCTTCACAGCCTGGAGCGCCGCCAACCCCGCCGATCCCAGTTGTTTACCCTTTTCAGGCGGTGTGTTCGGACTTCTTCATGCACAGGGGCGTGCACTACCTCGTGACGGTGGACCGGTACTCAAACTGGCCGATCATCTCGAAGGCGACGGGGGGCGCCGCCGGCCTCATAAATCACCTACGTCGGGCCTTCGTGACGTACGGGACGCCGGAAGAGCTCACATCAGATGGGGGTCCAGAGTTCACCTCCACCGAGACCAGGTCATTTCTATACAGATGGGGCGTACACCACCGCCTCTCATCTGTGGCCTTCCCCCACAGCAACTGCCGCGCTGAGATTGGGGTAAAGACAATGAAACGCCTTATCACTGACAACACCGGCCCAAAGGGGGAGCTTGACACAGATGCTGTGCAGAGAGCGATCCTGCAATATCGTAACACACCTGACCCTGACACGAAAATATCTCCGGCAATGTGTGTCTTCGGCCGCCCGATACGTGACTTCATCCCGGTTGTACCTGGGAAGTACAGACCACACGAGACCTGGCGTGAGACACTGACGGCAAGGGAGGAGGCTCTCCGCAAACGCCACATCCGCACAGCGGATGCCTGGGCAGAGCACACAAAACGCCTCCCGCCACTCATGGTAGGGGACATGGTCCGTGTACAGAACCAGACAGGGCCCTACCCCAACAAATGGGACAGGACTGGCAGTGTTGTGGAGGTACGCCAGCATGACCAATACGTGGTCAAGGTCGACGGCTCGGGCAGAGTCACACTTCGGAACAGGAGGTTCCTGCGCAGGTTCAGCCCTGTTCGCAACAACCTTCCACCTCCTCGATCAATTTACGACGACCTGGCGACCCGTGTCACCGTACCACCAGCACTCGTTGTCACACCACGTCTGCCTGACCCCAACTGCGACCTTGTGTCCCCCACATCGCCACCGGTACTCACGTTGGCGAGCCAACCCCGGCGCGGGACGCCGCCTGCTTCGCACACGGTTCTCCAGGCGTCACCACCGGCCCCTTTGGACCCGGGAGCCGATCCCCCACCGGGGCCCACTGTGTCGTCCCCTGCACCTAGGGCGGACTTACGCCGATCCACCAGGGCGACCAGAGTGCCTGCCTGGCACAGGGACTATTCCATGGGCTAGTCACATAATGGACACATGATTTATAGTCACATAGCCTGGGTGTGGGTTATACAGGTATTTGTCCACGTTTTTGTGTGTTTGTTTATTGTTATTTCTCAGCCTTTACACAGTATGTTAAAGACTCTGGGGGAGATAGAGAATATCTAGACAGCGCCTCTATAACAGACGGTCCTGCACAGTAGCGCAGCGACCGGAACAGGAAGTTGAGACGCTACTTGTAAATACACCTGCAGTCGTCCGAGACTTATTTGTATATTGTTTTCTTCTTTATTAAACTGGATGGAACAAATGGAATATCGTTCTTATTTACCAACTAAATAACCTTGTCTTGTTTAAGCACCGAGTGAACTACATGGCCTACTACTACAATAAATAGGTTTAGATTATGTTAACATGAACATCTCAATATACACATACATTAGCAGTACTAATAATAATAATAACATTGAGATAGGTAATCGTACAAGTATTAACCTAATAGGTAATGTAACGATATGATCATTAAAAAGACAAAAGGGGAACACACTATTATAGTATATACCGCACCTCCATCCTGAAACTGTTCCTTGAAGTGTACTGTAGCGCCAGTTAATGTGACAGCTATCGATGCGAAAACTGCGATGATCGCCGCTACGGTCCTCATGCTTGCTGCTCTTTGCGGCGTTGACCGGGTGAAGTGACCGGGTGATCTCCTGAGATCACTTTATACGTCCTCCTGTCTCTGTGTATAAATCCTCGAGGAGGAAACAGCTTTTTGAGAAATTCTTCACTCTGATTCCTGCACAGATGGCCGTGGCTCATTGGACGATACCCTCGCCAATGAAATGAGACCACGAGTTACTTTTCGGAAGTGCTCGGGTTACATCGAGTGCACATCGGAGGAGTCAGATATCTATAGAGTAGCCTCCAGCTGCAGCCCCGGAGATTGTTCCAGATTGGGCAACTTCCGCCCGCTCCCACGACCTATTGGAGTCATCGGAGAGCGGAGCAATAGCATATTATCTGCAGAGCCACAGAGCCCAACGTCTGGGCGGGGCTTCGTGGCGTAGGCGGACGGCCTTGATTGATTGATTGATTGAAAACTTTATTAACAGATTGCAGAATGGGTACAGTACAGTACAGCTCAATACATACAATTGTTAAGGGGTTGAGGCGGGGCTTCGTGGCGTGGACAAGTCTTGTGGCATGGATGCATTACATATGCACGCCGCATTTCTCGGAGACGCTCTCTGATTGACTGATTGATTGATTGAAAACTGTATTAACAGATTGCAGAATGGGTACAGTACAGTACAGCTCAATACACACAATTGTTAAGGGGATGCAGACCAGAGAAAGACTTTCGTCTTGTTTACATCAGGGTCCCCCATTTTCAATTCATCGTAACATATATGACATACATGACATACAGATAGACAGTACTGCTACATCTATACATTTATGACATACCAGATTTGCAAATACAGTACTGTTTGTGATACCAAGAGTCCAGAAAAAAAAAGTATATACATTTGACGTAGAAACTGTACATTGGATTGGGTAGGTAGGGGGGGGGGGGGACTGTACATTGGAGGTGGTTGGGTGGGTGGGGGGGGGGGGAGGTTGGGTATGAGGGGTGGGTGGGGGACACTGTACAACTGTACAAACAAAACTGTACATTGGAATATTGACAAGACCATACTTGGTAATTTACTGTACATTGGAGGGGGTTGTGTTCGGACATTTACAGGGGCCAGTTTCGAGTTGCAGTCTCCCGTAGGTGTTTTTTGAGAGTGTTTTTGAAAGTGGGTAGTGATTCACATTCCTTTACAGCTTTGGGTAGGGCGTTCCACATTGATGTGGCATAATTGCGAAACGTGTTTAGTCCCTTGTTTGAGCCGAATCTGGGTTTAACATGATTTGTGGAGCTCCCTCTGGTGTTGTGATCGTGGTATTCACTGACCTTTGGGAAGTATTTTGTCATGTACATGGGTACCTTGGTCGTGTAGTGTATCTTGTAGACCAGGCCCATTGCAAGTTGCTGTACTCTGTCGTCTACTCTAAGCCATCCTAGGTTGTCAAAGTGGGCAGGGGTGAGGTGGGTTCTAGAAGTAAGGTCAAGCAGTAGTCTGACCAGTTTGTTTTGAGATGTTTGTAATTTTGTTTTTAGCGCCTTTGAGGTGCTTTGGTACCATGAGGTGCAAGCATAGTCGTAATACCCTTGAATGAGTGCTCCTGCTAGAGTCTTCAGGGTATTCTTGTTTACCAGTGAGGAGATCCGGTACAAGAATCGAGTTTGTTGGTTGACTTTTTTTATTACATTGGATGCCATTTTGTCACAGGAAAGATTTGCCTCTAGGATGGAACCCAGGTAGGTAATATCTTCTTTCCTTGTGACAATATTGTCACCCACTGTAACTGAGAAGCCGTCGGTCTTGCTGAGTTTGTTATTTGAACCGAAGAGAATGGACTCTGTTTTGCCCATGTGTAATGATAGTTTGTTATCAGCGAGCCATATGCAGATTTTGCCTAGTTCTGAGCTGAGGGTTTTTTCAACCTGTAACTTCTCTCTCTCGTTTACGACATACACAATTTTTGTCTTGTTTACATCAGGGTCCCCCATTTTCAATTCATCATAACATGACATACAGATAGGCAGAAGACAGTAATACATCTAGACATTTATGACATACCAGATCTACAAATATACTAGACATTTATGACATACCAGTTCTACAAATATACAGCACTGTTTGTGATACAAAAATAGTAGAGTATATATAGTAATAATAGAGTCTATACATTTGAGGGGGATTAAACTACATTGGAAGAGGTTGGGTAGGTGGGGAAAACTGTACATTGGAGGGGGTTGGGTGGGGGGGACTGTGTACATTAACCTGGCACACAACATACTTGTTCACATGTTATTTTTCTTTCACTCTAAAGGAAATATGTCTCACATACAGTAGACCCCCCAGTACTTTGTGGAGACGAAGATGATGAGTACCAGTCTTCTCCTCAGACATATAAAATCAGTTTTTCAATACAAGTATACGACTCAAGACACAGAACATTAGTATGCAAAATAAAAAATGAACGCAGATTTGAGTGTGAATGAAAACTTTATTTTAACAGATTGCAGAATGGGTACAATACAGTACGGCTCAATACACACAATTGTTAAGGGGATGCAGACCAGAGAAAGACGTTTGTCTTGTTCACATCAGGGTCCCCCATTTTCAATTCATATCGACATAGGGACATACAGGTATTTAGTACCGATACATGTGACATATACGGTATTCAAATATAAAAAATTGACTCTTTATACTCTCACATGCTCCAGTCCACATATGCGCACTCCAACAAAGACTTGTCCATGCCATAAGACTTGTCCACGCCACGAAGCCCCGCCTCAAGCCCGTCCACGCCACGAAGCCCCGCCCACGCCACGAAGCCCCGCCCAGACGTTGGGCTCTGTGGCTCTGCAGATATACCCTACTCGAGCGGAGCGACTTGATTGATTGATTGATTGAACATTTTATTAACAGATTGCAGAATGGGTACAGTATGAGGGCCGACGTTCCACTCTACTGGTTAAAGTTGCTTACTCGTGAGTAGTACGTTCGTTGATAAAGAAAAATAATGTCCACAGCCGCTCAAAGATATCCAAATGGTTTATTTCTTTTCTAAATAAGAACGATATTCCATTTGTTCCATCCAGTTTAATATGGGACGATACAAACAAGTCTCGGACGACTGCAGGTGTATTTACAAATAGCGTCTCAGCTTCCTGTTCCGGTCGCTGCGCTACTGTGCAAGGCCGTCTATTATAGAGGCTCTGTATAGATATTCTCTATCTCCCCCAGAGTCTTTAACATACTGTGTAAAGGCTGAGATTTTTTTTTATAAACGAACACACAAAAACGTGAATAAATGCCTGTATAACCCACACCCAGGTTATGTGACTATAAATCATGTGTCCATTATGTGACTAGCCCATGGAATAGTCCCTGTGCCAGGCAGGCACTCTGGTTGCCCTGGTGGATCGGCGTAATTCCGCCCTAGGTGCAGGGGGCGACACAGTGGGCCCCGGTGGGGGATCGGCTCCCGGGTCCAAAGGGGCCGGTGGTGACGCCCGGAGGATCGTGTGCGAAGCGGGTGGCGTCCCACGCCGGGGTTGGCTCGCCTACGTGAGTACCGGTGGCGATGTGGGGGACACAGGGTCGCAGTAGAGGTCAGGCAGACGTGGTGTCACAACGAGTGCTGGTACAGTGACACGGGTCACCAGGTCGTCGTAAATTGATCGAGGAGGCGGAAGGTTGTTGCGAACAGGGCTGAACTTGCGTAGGAACCTCCTGTTCCGAAGTGTGACTCTGCCCGAGCCGTCGATTTTTATTTTTTTTAAACTTTATTTTTTAGCGTTTATCGCTTTTTCTGGTCAAGCATGACCGACAGAAACAGGTTGAAATGGGATGTAGAGCAGGGGAAGACATTCTGAGAAATGACGGCGGGTCCGGGAATCGAACTCGTGTCCCCCAGATCCGTGACGAGCACGGTTTTCCCCGACGCAGAAATAGCGCCGAGATATGCGGTGAGCTACGGGAGCTCCCCAGAGCCGTCGATCTTTTATAATTTTTTTAAACTTACATTTTTATTTAACATTTATAGACATACAACACAATATTTACAGTGACATCCATAACATAACAACATACAGACATGGGTCCCTTGAATATGGCCTCGTTCAGCCATCCAGACCCCCGTACACACCCCCCCCCCCCTGAGTTAAGCCCATTGGAGCCCCCCATATCCCAGGCTGCTGCGCTCGCAGCTGGGCCCCCAGCGACACGGGTCCCTTGAATCAATTGGGCCAGGCCCAGTAGAGAAAAGGATAGGGGACTCCGCCCCACCGAGCCAAGCCCGCTATTTCCCATGCCCCCAAGAGCCCCACCCCTCGCCCATCGACCCCCCAACACACAGGGCCCCGCCGGGCAAAGCCCAGCCGTTCTGATCCCCCCGAGAGAAACCCCTCCCTCCCGCCCTCCTCCCCGAGAGACAGAACACCCCCATATCCTGGTCCACCATGCGCGGAGCCGAGCCTCCCGAGCCCCCACCCGCCCCCGCCCGACCACCAGGCCCCCGGCTCACGAGAGCCCCAAGCCCAGGCCCGCAGAAGGCCTAAGCAACACGCCTCAATGGCCCCCCGACCCCCCACGACCCCAAGCCCGGTGCCCCCTCGGCCCGGAGACCAGACCGCCCGGCCACGGCGGCCGAGGACCCCAGGAAACCCCACCCCCCCCACACCAATCCCACAACACGCAAGGCCCCCCCTCCCCCGGATCGAACCGCCGGAACGATGGCCCCTCCCCCCGACACCCCCCCCACTGAACCCAGCCTGCCCACCTCTGTACCTCCCATGTCACCGACATCACCGCCTATATTTATGACACTAAACTAACAACACAATAAGAAAGAATTACATGAATACAAATGGTTATATGTTTCGCACTCTTTCCCCGGTTGGCGGTTTGGAGGGGGATCAGCCCTCCCACTGGAGAAGCCCCCTCCCCCCCAGAGACGAAGATACCTCCCAAAGAAGGTTCTCCAAGCCTCTCTTCATGTCCAACATTTTGAATTCTTGTCCTTCATATTTGTCCATGTGCACATTTAAAGGGGAAATGCATTGCTATTCCTAGCACTATTTAGGCAACTTTACACAATTCCTGTGAGTCTATGGAACACCTCTGTAAGGTTTTATTCCAAAAAATGCATTGTTTTATATTTCTAATCAAGTACTCAAAAGCTTTGGATTTCATGTTGGCCTGGCTCCGCCCATAAGCACTTTGAGTGACAGTCATCCACACAGTCTGCGAGTGGCAGACAGAGAGAGAGAGAGAGAGAGAGAGAGAGAGAGAGAGAGAGAGAGAGAGAGAGACGGAGCACTGTGTAAACAAAGCTGCGTGTGTGAGATTAGCAGGTCCCCTTGTCTCTCTCTCTCCCGTTTGAGGAAGTCTTCCACTGTGCGCTACAGCCATAGACGGGGCGTTAGTTATGCTCCCGAATTGAGAGAGAGAGATAGAGAGGGGGAGAGAGAGACAGACAGAGAGAGACGACAGCGCGTGTGTGTATGTGTGCTCTGTCGCGAGGGTGTATCTGTTTCTCCCTCTCTCTCTCGCTCGCTCTCTGTCAAACCCCGTTTGATGAAGTGTCGGGTTACACTATGCGCTACAACCACAGAGCCAATCGGATCACTATCCGCTCCATCCTCGCCTTGTTACGTCACGATGCGAGTCAAATCAGAATGACCTAATTAACTCGAGCAGGAAATGGTCGGACATGAATGAGAGCAATCTGCCAATATGGTATTTAGAGACACAGACACATTGATACTAACTATACTATTACTATAATACAATGCTAGACAGAAAAAAGCCATTTATAATGCATGTCACCTTTAAAAACGAAGGTTCGAACGTCCGTATCGAAAAACCTTGACGAAGTTTGAATCACTTTATTCAAATTGAGGATTTAATTTGAGGATAAAAAAAATATATTATAAATTTTTCTTTTATTTTTTTAATTAAAAACGAAGGTTCCCAAGAACCCTGACGAAGTTTGAATCCCAAAAACAGTCTTTGGGGACAGCCATACCAAACATATTATTTATATTATTCAAATGGACTCAAACATATTCCGTTGTGATGTCACAGTATGATGTCATGTATGTCATAATCAAACATTCTAGAACATTTGTGTATCTATTCAACAATTCTCTCAGAAGATCTCATTGTGCATCTTGAAACAGTACTGAACAGATAAACAACATAGATTGAAGCCTGCATTTATCAACCAAGGTTCCTTGCCGACTGGTTTGCTGTGGAAAGAGACACAGAGACAATACCCCTCTCCCGTTGGCACAGGCATCGATCACCCACACTTTCACAATTTCCCCCGCGCAGAATTGTCTAGTTTTTTATTATTATTTATTTTCAATTTATGTTCAAAATAAATAAACTCATTCATTCAAGATATTGTGTGAGCAAAAGTATCGTTAATTTACTCACAGTATGTACATCCTCTGGCCTCTTTGTAGCGCACAGTGCAATACTCCAATTCAGGCATTGGGTGGGTGGCGCTGCTGAGCGGCCCTCACAGCCAATAGTATCCAGCTGCAGACCTTCAGACCAGCGCTTACAAGCCCCGCACATACAAGCACCGCACATAGCAACCCCTCGCTTCCATTGGCTGATTTTGGTGACGTGATTTTGGGTCACGTTGCACGTTGCACTGCGGGATTGATTGATTGATTGATTGAAAACTTTATGGTGACGTGATTTTGGGTCACGTTGCACGTTGCACTGCGGGATTGATTGATTGATTGATTGAAAACTTTATTAACAGATTGCCGTATGATTTGGGTCACGTTGCACTGCGGGATTGATTGATTGATTGATTGATTGATTCATTGATTGATTGATTGATTGATTGAAAACTTTATTAACAGATTGATTGATTGATTGAAAACTTTATTAACAGATTGCCGAATGGGTACACGTGACCACAGGCCCTGATTGATTGATTGAAAACTTTATTAACAGATTGTAGAATGGGTACACGTGACCTGACCGATTGATTGATTGATTGATTGATTGATTGATTGATTGAAAACTTTATTAACAGATTGCAGAATGGGTACAGTGACCGATTGATTGATTGATTGATTGATTGATTGATTGATTGATTTATTGATTGATTGATTGATTGATTGAAAACTTTATTAACAGATTGCAGAATGCAGTACAGCTCAATACACACAATTGTTAAGGGGATGCAGACCATGCAGTACTGTTACATTTGTGACATACAGTAAATATATACAAGGGGGAGGGAACTGTACATTTATGATGAATTGAAAATGGGGGACCCTGATGTAAACAAGACGGAAGTCTTTCTCTGGTCTGCATCCCCTTAACAATTGTGTGTATTGAGCTGTACTGCAGATATATTTCAATTGCCTTACTTATTTACATAAGTATTATAGGCCTACAGCAGTATTGTACAGACAGTCTGTGTGAAGTCTGTGTGGTTATCCAGCTGCACAAAGGCAGAGCAAGAGGCTCTACAGAGGGTGGTGAAGGCGGCAGGCAGGATTGTCGGGACTCCTCTATCAAACATCACCTCCGTCTTCACCTCCCGCTGCCTCCACCGCTCCAAGTGTATCATCAAGGACCAGTCTCACCCAGCACATCACCTCTTTCAGCTCCTTCCCTCAGGGAGGAGATACCGGTCCATACATGCCAAGAGTTAAATATTTAAGAACAGCTTTTTCCCCCAAGCAGTCAGACTGTTAAACGCTCATTGACTGTCCCCTCACGTGCACCATGCACTTACCTGGACTTGATAATCACTGTTACCACTCATCATGCACGTTATTTAAAATATTCTGTTATGTACAGTGTTATATGTGTTTCATGTATGTATATATTGTACTACGGTCTGTGGGAGCTCCCCTGAAATTTCACTCACGGTCATATAAGAGTTTTAATGTAGAAGGTTTTATTAATGAAATGTTGGGTATAAACTGGGAGGAGGTATGTTGTGAGGATGACCCAGAGGTTGCACTGGACTTATTTATGTCAGAAACAAATCAGCCCCATGGATAGATAGTAGCTTTTAATGAATTTTAATGAATGAGAGAGACATACTGTAGCCAAAAAAGCATCAGTGTGTTCCAGTTCTGCAGATGACAGACAAAAGTACCGTTCCTTACGTAATCAAGTCACAAAGTTAAATAAGGTGAGAAAAAGGGAATATTTTAAACCATGGTTATATGATGTGAGAAATGATGGTAAAAATCTATGGAATGTTTTAAATCAAATTATGGGTAGAAAATCCAATGTCTGTACATGGTACATTAAAACTCTTATATGACCGTGAGTGAAATTTCAGGGGAGCTCCCACAGACCGTAGTACAATATATACATACATGAAACACATATAACACTGTACATAACAGAATATTTTAAATAAAGTGCATGATGAGTGGTAACAGTGATTATCAAGTCCAGGTAAGTGCATGGTGCACGTGAGGGGACAGTCAATGAGCGTTTAACAGTCTGACTGCTTGGGGGAAAAAGCTGTTCTTAAATATTTAACTCTTGGCATGTATGGACCGGTATCTCCTCCCTGAGGGAAGGAGCTGAAAGAGGTGATGTGCTGGGTGAGACTGGTCCTTGATGATACACTTGGAGCGGTGGAGGCAGCGGGAGGTGAAGACGGAGGTGATGTTTGATAGAGGAGTCCCGACAATCCTGCCTGCCGCCTTCACCACCCTCTGTAGAGCCTCTTGCTCTGCCTTTGTGCAGCTGGATAACCACACAGACTTCACACAGACTGTCTGTACAATACTGCTGTAGGCCTATAATACTTATGTAAATAAGTAAGGCAATTGAAATATATCTGCAGTACAGCTCAATACACACAATTGTTAAGGGGATGCAGACCAGAGAAAGACTTCCGTCTTGTTTACATCAGGGTCCCCCATTTTCAATTCATCATAAATGTACAGTTCCCTCCCCCTTGTATATATTTACTGTATGTCACAAATGTAACAGTACTGCATGGTCTGCATCCCCTTAACAATTGTGTGTATTGAGCTGTACTGCATTCTGCAATCTGTTAATAAAGTTTTCAATCAATCAATCAATCAATAAATCAATCAATCAATCAATCAATCAATCAATCAATCGGTCACTGTACCCATTCTGCAATCTGTTAATAAAGTTTTCAATCAATCAATCAATCAATCAATCAATCAATCAATCAATCGGTCAGGTCACGTGTACCCATTCTACAATCTGTTAATAAAGTTTTCAATCAATCAATCAGGGCCTGTGGTCACGTGTACCCATTCGGCAATCTGTTAATAAAGTTTTCAATCAATCAATCAATCTGTTAATAAAGTTTTCAATCAATCAATCAATCAATCAATGAATCAATGAATCAATCAATCAATCAATCCCGCAGTGCAACGTGACCCAAATCATACGGCAATCTGTTAATAAAGTTTTCAATCAATCAATCAATCAATCCCGCAGTGCAACGTGCAACGTGACCCAAAATCACGTCACCATAAAGTTTTCAATCAATCAATCAATCAATCAATCCCGCAGTGCAACGTGCAACGTGACCCAAAATCACGTCACCAAAATCAGCCAATGGAAGCGAGGGGTTGCTATGTGCGGTGCTTGTATGTGCGGGGCTTGTAAGCGCTGGTCTGAAGGTCTGCAGCTGGAAGCATCTCCTCACAGCAGGGCTCTGCACCTGGATGCTGGTTTGGTTTGGTTTGGTTTTTATTCAGACTCCAAAACATATACAGCTCATTACTCCATTATACATTTTTGTCAAGGATAGAAACGAAAAAGGCGCAGTGACTTATTTACATCGTTGTCCTTGGATGTCAAGGATGCTAGAAACACACATACAACTCATTACAGAATTAATCACAATTATTATCTTTGCATAATAATAATGGCACAACCCTAAATTAGTACAAACAAAGCACATTTGTTGTTACAATGTTCCTTTATGCAATTGCAAATGCTATTGGAGGAATCGCGCGTTCACCGACTCCATTTATCCCCTTCTAGCTTTCCGTAGCGGTGTAAACAACAGCCCTTCTTCACTTGGATACGAAGGACGCCGATCACACAGTAGAACAGTTACAATGTAACACATTTAGAGTTATAATTGGGTGATTGTGCAAGACGAATTTATTTTATTTTATAACTAGCATCTCCAATGTAACGCAACGGATAGTGCTCCTTTCACAGTGATGCATATAGACAATTTAAATGAAACCCGCTAGTATTTCAAGCGTTTGTAGAAAGAAAGAAAGAAAGAAAGCGTAAACATGCCAAGCCACAGTTAACGTTAAGTGAACCGGTGCGATGTGGAGCCGCGGTGGTCACAGCACGGCGCTGGAGAGAGCCCAGGCGTTACTCTCGGGGAGAAGACCCGCTAAAACCAGGGCTCTGGTGGAGACTTACGACGAGGACAGAAACTCTGCAGCCAAAACACCAAGGACGACGGCAAGTTCAGGCTCACAACTCTCCCAATGTTACCTGGAATTGTTGTACCCGCCATGGCACTGCCATGATGGCAGACGGGGGACTAGGGAGGGGTGATTATATAAGTCATGTTGTGATGTAATGATGGCATCAACGACGCATAGGGCTGGGGGCAGAAAGAGAGGCTCCTCCAGGCCCATTCTGACCTTGCTGTGATTGTAACTAACACACACACACACACACACACACAGCACAACAATGCTGATGTATTTAGCATACAATCTCACACACACAAACACTAAACTGTTGTCGTCTCTGAAACTACTACTGTTTTGCACACATTCATTAGTCTGACAGTAATTGAGAGTAAATGAGTTTGAATATGGCTACCGGTTATGTCAAGGGGATTAATAAAGGAATATCTTATCTTATCTTATTGAATCCTTGTGTTGTGTTAGAGCTCAATGAAATGATGTTGATGAAAAAAGAGTAATACCTTGTTTGTACTGTTACCTTATCATTTATATCATTCATTGAGCTGTAATTAACACAACACAAGGATTCATAGGGCTGATCGGAGTGTATATTCCACCGCAAGCCAGCAACAAGGTTGCGCTCTCCAGACTCCACGACGAGGTAAATAGAATACAAGTGGCGAATGTTAACGCCGCCATTTTAGTGCTGGGAGATTTCAATAGCGCCAATCTGAGAAAGGTATTGCCTGACTTCTATCAGCATGTGACTTGCAACACCAGAGGCGGTAACATCCTAGATCACTGTTACACGCAATTTAAAGGTGGCTACAAGGCTCATTCTGATAGTGGCTTTGGTAAATCAGATCACGCGTCCATCTTTCTTTCACCAAAGTACAAACAGAGAATTAAAAGTACTCCTGTAGTCTCGCGAGAGGTGCAGAAATGGGATTTGACGTCAGAGGAGACGCTCCGGTCAGTGTTTCACTACACAGACTGGAATGTGTTCCGCGACACAGATAACATTAATGTCTACACGGAAACAGTGCTGGACTATGTTTGTACTAGGGTGAAAGAAACAATCCCCACTACCAAAATGAAAGTTTACCCAAATCAAAAACCCTGGGTAGACAAATCCGTCCGTGAAGCTCTGAGAGAGCGCACCAAAGCATACAACGACGGCCTAGTGGCAGGCAACATGAATGACCACAAGGTGGCGCGATACAACGTAAGGAGGACAGTGTCAGAGGCCAAACGGCGCTACAGGGATAAAATTGAACTCCAGTTTGAACAAGCTGACTCTAGAGCTATGTGGCAGGGGCTCAAAACGATGACAGACTACAAAGGCGCCTCCCTCAAACTGAACAGTGACATCTCCTTAGCAAATGACCTCAATACCTTCTATGCGAGGTTTGATGCTGGTAATAACAACACCAGCTCACAAGCCACGGCAATGGGGGGGGGGGGGGTCGGCTGCTGATGGAGGCGCAGTGTTCAGGGTAACAGAGCATGAGGTGAGGCGGACCTTTAAAAAAGTGAATATCAGGAAGGCAGCAGGTCCGGACGGCATCCCCGGCCGCGTCCTAAAAGTCTGTGCCGACCAACTGGCCCCAGTATTCACTGACATATTTAACCTGTCCTTAGAACAGGCTGTCATCCCCACCTGCCTGAAGAAGTCCACTATTATCCCTGTACCCAAAAAATCCAAGCCTGCTTGCCTCAACGACTACCGCCCTGTAGCTCTCACCTCCATAGCCATGAAGTGCTTTGAGAAGCTAGTAAAGGGCTACATCTGCTCCTCCCTCCCCATCAACATGGACCCCCTGCAATTTGCATACCGCCCCAACAGGTCCACGGAGGACGCCATAGCCCATGTGCTGCACACAGCAGCATCACACCTGGACAAGAGGCAGGGGAACTATGTGAGAATGCTATTCATCGACTACAGCTCGGCATTCAATACCATAGTCCCCTCCATACTCATAGCCAAGCTCAGGGACCTGGGCTTGGGCTATGACCTCTGCCAGTGGGTCTTGGACTTCCTGACTGGCAGACCCCAGGTGGTGAGAGCAGGGAACTGCACCTCCTCATCCATCACCCTCAACATAGGGGCCCCCCAGGGCTGTGTTCTGAGTCCCCTCCTCTACTCCCTGTACACACACGACTGTGTGGCTCAGCGGAGTAGCAATACAATCATCAAATTTGCTGACGACACAGTGGTGGTGGGCCTGATCTCTGCCAACGACGAGAGGGCCTACCTGGAAGAGGTCAAGGTCCTGGCGGGATGGTGCCAGGAAAACAGCCTCTCCCTGAACGTCAGCAAAACAAAGGAGATGATTGTGGACTTCAGGAGGTCGGGGGTCAAGGACTACAGCCCCCTCAGCATCGACGGGGCACCGGTTGAGAGAGTCAACAGCTTTAAGTACCTCGGAGCCTACATATCCGAGGACTTGACATGGACCACACACATTGACAGTGTTGTGAAGAAGGCACGACAACGCCTCTACTTCCTCAGGCGCCTAAGGAAGTTCCAAGTCAGCCAGAAGATCCTTAAGAACTTCTACTCATGTACAATAGAGAGCATCTTGACCGGCAACATCACCTCCTGGTTTGGGAATAGCACTGCACAAGACCGAAGCAGACTACAAAGAGTGACACGTTCAGCCGAACGCACAATTGGAGGGGGGCTCCCCACCCTCCAGAACATTTACAACAAGCGTTGCAAGGGCAAGGCTAAGAGAATCATTAAAGACTCCAGTCACCCGAACAACTGCCTCTTTGAACTGCTGCGGTCAGGCAAGCGATACCGGAGTCTCAAGGCGAGCACAGAAAGACTCAGAAGAAGCTTCTATCCCCAGGCCATCAGGCTGCTAAACGAACAATGAATGAACACTACACAACAACAACCACCAAACGCACATAGCACACACATCCACACGCACACACTCACTTTAAACAAACACACTGTAGCACCCACTCCACACACTTTATAGCACACACCCACTTTAAACAAACACACTGTAGCACCCACTCCCCACACTTTATATTTATGGATGAAGGATTGCACTACAACTCGTACACCTTACTGTAAATTGTACCTAAAATTGTACCTCATCCCATTTCTGCTTTGCACTAGATAGTACTGTACATTAGTACACTGCATAGTATTGTGTATTGTATATTATATGGTAACTCAGAACATTGTACATATGTCTATACCGAACACTGTGACCTCATTTTTCTTCTTCTAAATTCATGCTATATTATGTTATTATGTTATTTGATACTATCTTGTCTAGCACAGTCTCTGGAGCGTAACAGTAAGAAGCATTTTGTATGAAAGTATTCTGTACTTCTGTATGACAACTATTAAAGAACTTGAACTTGAACTTCAATGTCCCAGTCGACATCACCGGTGGCCATATTTAAACTCATTTACTCTCAATAACTGTCCCAACGAAATTAATGTGTGCAAAACTGCTTAGAGTATTTGGATGTATGTGAGATTAGAGAAGATAAATCTGCATTGTTTTTTTTTGGTGAAGTGCCCCTTTAAGATCCCAACCATTGGATCACAGAACGTTGTATTGTCTTCACTCTTCTCTCCTTTAGGTTTCGGGGGACGGGTCTGCTGCTCTGCCAACCAGAAAGAGCCCATTCCTGGGCCTGAGTGACCTGTCTTCTTCAGCCAGTTCAGGCACCCAACATGGAGACAGCACCCCAGGCTCTGCTGCTGCGGCTGGGGAGAGGACAGGGGGAGAGGGGGACCTGGCACCTCCGAGCTCCGGAGGAGGACGAAGCAGGTTTCTGAAGAAGGCAGCGCCACCTGCAGCCAGCAGCAAGTATCCAGCTTTCAGCAAGAGCCAGCAGCCCCCCCAGCCCAGGTACAACCTAGAACAGCCCCCCCAGCCCAGGTACAACCTAGAACAGCCCCCCCAGCCCAGGTACAACCTGGAACAGCCCCCCCAGCCCAGGTACAACCTAGAACAGCCCCCCCAGCCCAGGTACACAACCTAGAACAGCCCCCCCAGCCCAGGAACAACCTAGAACAGCCCCCCCAGCCCAGGAACAGCCCCCCCAACCCAGGTACAACCTAGAACAGCCCCCCAGCCCAGGTACAACCTAGAACAGCCCCCCCAGCCCAGGTACACAACCTAGAACAGCCCCCCCAGCCCAGGTACAACCTAGAACAGCCTCCCCAGCCCAGGTACAACCTAGAACAGCCCCCCCAGCCCAGGTACAACCTAGAACAGCCCCCCCAGCCCAGGTACAACCTAGAACAGCCCCCCCAGCCCAGGTACAACCTAGAACAGCCCCCCCAGCCCAGGTACACAACCTAGAACAGCCCCCCCAGCCCAGGTACAACCTAGAACAGCCCCCCCAGCCCAGGAACCCCCAGCCCAGGTACAACCTGGAACAGCCCCCCCAGCCCAGGTACAACCTGGAACAGCCCCCCCAGCCCAGGTACACAACCTAGAACAGCCCCCCCAGCCCAGGTACAACCTAGAACAGCCCCCCCAGCCCAGGTACAACCTAGAACAGCCCCCCCAGCCCAGGTACACAACCTAGAACAGCCCCCCAGCCCAGGTACAACCTAGAACAGCCCCCCCAGCCCAGGAACAGCCCCCCCAGCCCAGGTACAACCTAGAACAGCCCCCCCAGCCCAGGTACAACCTAGAACAGCCCCCCCAGCCCAGGTACAACCTAGAACAGCCCCCCCAGCCCAGGTACAACCTAGAACAGCCCCCCCAGCCCAGGTACAACCTAGAACAGCCCCCCCAGCCCAGGAACAACCTAGAACAGCCCCCCCCAGCCCAGGAACAGCCCCCCCAGCCCAGGTACAACCTAGAACAGCCCCCCCAGCCCAGGTACAACCTAGAACAGCCCCCCCAGCCCAGGTACACAACCTAGAACAGCCCCCCCCAGCCCAGGAACAGCCCCCCAGCCCAGGTACAACCTAGAACAGCCCCCCCCAGCCCAGGTACAACCTGGAACAGCCCCCCCAGCCCAGGTACAACCTGGAACAGCCCCCCCAGCCCAGGTACAACCTAGAACAGCCCCCCCAGCCCAGGAACAACCTAGAACAGCCCCCCCAGCCCAGGTACAACCTAGAACAGCCCCCCCAGCCCAGGTACACAACCTAGAACAGCCCCCCCAGCCCAGGAACAACCTAGAACAGCCCCCCCAGCCCAGGAACAACCTAGAACAGCCCCCCCAGCCCAGGTACACAACCTAGAACAGCCCCCCCAGCCCAGGAACAGCCCCCCCAGCCCAGGTACAACCTGGAACAGCCCCCCCCAGCCCAGGTACAACCTGGAACAGCCCCCCAGCCCAGGTACAACCTAGAACAGCCCCCCCAGCCCAGGTACAACCTAGAACAGCCCCCCCAGCCCAGGTACAACCTGGAACAGCCCCCCCAGCCCAGGTACAACCTGGAACAGCCCCCCCAGCCCAGGTACAACCTGGAACAGCCCCCCCAGCCCAGGTACAACCTGGAACAGCCCCCCCAGCCCAGGTACAACCTGGAACAGTGTGTAGTAGACAGTGATAATAACCATTAATAATCTTTAGAGGGAGATAGCAGGTCAACAGTAGATGCCAGATAGATTTCTAGTCATAAATCCGTAATAAACATTGTGTTTTGGTTATAGGTGAAGGTTTGTGTCGTCGTGTATAAGGGCTTAGAATTTTAGTGTGTCTGGCGTGAGCTTGTATGGAACGTGTGAGAATTTAAATTGGCGAGCAAGTACAGCCACCAGTTCAGTATTGCTCTGTGTTGTTTTTTTGCTAGTATGGTCGTGAAATTGGTATTACATTTACCGTAGCTCTAAGTGGTATTAAAAAGGTCTTAAAAAGGATCTGAGGTCTGATAAAGGACTATCTCATCTATCTCTCTCCACCCCTCCTACTCTCTGTTCAGTCATGTGTCGTCCGCCCAACGTAGCTCCCAGAGAGCGGCCCTGAGCAGGCTGGCCTCCATCGAGGACCCTAGTCGCGTCCAGACCCCGGCCCGCAGCCAGACCAGTGACGCGTCCACCTCCGACCCGGGCGTCTCGCCTCCACCTCCACGGCACGATGCCTCTGCGCTCCTGTCCAGCGCCGACGATGACCTCGGCCTGAAGGGGAAACGCTTCCTGAAGAAGACGACCGGCTCCGCGGCTGCCAACACTGACCCTCGCGTCGGTTTCCAAACGCCCACAGATACCGCCCCGCCGCCAGGTGGTACAGGACGCGCCGCCGCTCCGATGTCTTCTGCACGTTCGGGGGCTGCTGAGCCAATCGGAGCGGCGGGCCGCGGGGCGAGTCTGGACAGCGACGAGGAGGACATGAGGAGACTGCTTGGAGACTCACCGGATTGGATGGAGACCAGCGGAGTGAGCGGGACCTCCTCGAAGAAAACAGCTGTGAAGGTGGATGGATTTACTTTCTGTTAAAGGGGCACTTCACCAAAAAGCGATTTGATTTATTTTGCACATACTCTCACGTCATTTGATGGTACTGTAATTAACACAACTCACTCTAGTATTGTGATAATATCGTATTGTGACTCTACTATCGTGATAATATTGTATAATGACAATTCACATAATACCCCCCCCCCCCCCCCCTCTCTCTCTCTCTCTCTCTCTCTCTCACACACAGCCCCTCGGTAGAAGTAGCCAAAAGATCTCTCCCACCCCTGTCGGTTCCTCCTCCATCAGACGCCTGCCTCGCTCCTCTCCTCCTCTGCAAGGCTCTCCTCTCCATTTCTCCAACAGCTCCACCTGCGTCGGGGCCCATCGGAGCCCTCCTCCATTAATCCGTAGTGCCTCGGCCGCACTCTCCCTGTCCCCTTCTCCTCCTTACGCCTCCCCCTCCTCCCCCGCCGGGGTACTTCCACGCTCCCTCTCCTCCTCCTCCCTCTCAGACTACAATGAGGCGGTGCGCTCCCTGGAGGAGCTCTTCTCCGTGGGCCCAGAGGAGGAGGCACCCAGCGAGGCCAGTGATGCGTCATCCGATGGTGAGAGAATGTGTTGGAGCAACAATCAGGGATGAACTGACACTCATACTGTGTGTTAGAAGAGACGGCACTGTTAGAAGAGACTAGAAGAGACAGCACTGTTAGAAGAGACTAGAAGAGACAGCACTGTTAGAAGAGACAGCACTGTTAGAAGAAGAGACAGCACTGTTAGAAGAAGAGACAGCACTGTTAGAAGAGGCAGCACTGTTAGAAGAGACAGCACTGTTAGAAGAGACAGCACTGTTAGAAGAAGAGACAGCACTGTTAGAAGAAGAGACAGCACTGTTAGAAGAGGCAGCACTGTTAGAAGAGACAGCACTGTTAGAAGAAGAGACAGCACTGTTAGAAGAGACAGCACTGTTGGAAGAAGAGACAGCACTGTTAGAAGAGGCAGCACTGTTAGAAGAAGAGACAGCACTGTTAGAAGAAGAGACAGCACTGTTAGAAGAGGCAGCACTGTTAGAAGAGACAGCACTGTTAGAAGAGACAGCACTGTTAGAAGAGACAGCACTGTTAGAAGAGACAGCACTGTTAGAAGAGACTAGAAGAGACAGCACTGTTAGAAGAGACAGCACTGTTAGAAGAGACAGCACTGTTAGAAGAGACAGCACTGTTAGAAGAGACAGCACTGTTAGAAGAGACTAGAAGAGACAGCACTGTTAGAAGAAGAGACAGCACTGTTAGAAGAGACAGCACTGTTGGAAGAGACAGCACTGTTAGAAGAGACAGCACTGTTAGAAGAGACAGCACTGTTAGAAGAGACAGCACTGTTAGAAGAGACTAGAAGAGACAGCACTGTTAGAAGAGACAGCACTGTTAGAAGAGACTGCACTGTTAGAAGAGACTAGAAGAGACAGCACTGTTAGAAGAGACAGCACTGTTAGAAGAGACAGCACTGTTAGAAGAGACAGCACTGTTAGAAGAGACTAGAAGAGACAGCACTGTTAGAAGAGACAGCACTGTTAGAAGAGACAGCACTGTTAGAAGAGACTGCACTGTTAGAAGAGACAGCACTGTTAGAAGAGCCAGCACTGTTGGAAGAGACAGCACTGTTAGAAGAGACAGCACTGTTAGAAGAGACAGCACTGTTAGAAGAGACTAGAAGAGACAGCACTGTTAGAAGAGACAGCACTGTTAGAAGAGACAGCACTGTTGGAAGAGACAGCACTGTTGGAAGAGACAGCACTGTTAGAAGAGACAGCACTGTTAGAAGAGGCAGCACTGTTAGAAGAGACAGCACTGTTAGAAGAGACTAGAAGAGACAGCACTGTTAGAAGAGGCAGCACTGTTAGAAGAGACAGCACTGTTGGAAGAGACAGCACTGTTAGAAGAGACAGCACTGTTAAAAGAGACTAGAAGAGACAGCACTGTTAGAAGAGACGGCACTGTTGGAAGAGACAGCACTTAAAAGAGAAGCTTCTCACTAGGGATGGGCATAGATTTTCGAATATTCAGATAATCACATAGAATAGAATATAAATACTTTATTCATCCCGAGGGAAATTTGGCACTACAAATCGCTCACAGTAAACATTTAGGTAGACAAAAACAAAGCCAGAAAAAGAATAAAAATAAGCCTAAGAATAAACGACGGTCCGGGATATACATTTCCTATGTTATGTATATACATTCTAATATAAAATATACAGTAAAAATATACAGAAATATACAGTAAGTGTACAGTAAAGTGTAATATTGTACAATGTTGGTTTAAAAGTAAAAGTCCAGGAAGATGGTACTGTCACCCTGTGCTCAGTGAGGCACAGTGGTGCATTATAAAGTCTGATGGCTGTCGGAATGAAGGACTTCCTGTGCCGTTGTTCAGTGCTACATTAGATACCCCCCCCAGGAATAAAACCTGATAAGAATGAACAATGGTGTTGTTGTTATATAATTGTATAATATCCTTTACCGTAGCCATGAACCCTGTACTGCCACCCCGTTGTTCTTGTTGCTTATTCCACATTCATTCGAAATGATGGAATATTACACAGAGCCCCTTTTCAACCTTGTGTTCTTGTTCTATCGATAATGTTCTGTTTTGCCCCCCATGTCGTGCAGCACCGCTGTGGTCAAAGGAGACACCCTGTGTGTTGGATAGAACATTTTGCTGTGACTATACGTCATGAATAAACTAAGTGTTTATGACACATGCTATTTTTGTCATCGCAGACTTCAAGATTAATGTCATGACGTTGGACGACCTGGCACCCCTCTCCCTGAGGCTTGCTGAAGCGCCGCTAGGAAAACAGCAGGTGGGCAGTGACACGAAAACATAATGATGTTTACAGGGTATCTGCAGGGTATTAAAAAGTATTAAATTCGGGCGTCTGGGTGGCGCAGCGGACTAAGCACTCGTCACCAACGCGAGAGACACTGCTATCGAATCCGGCTGTCGGCGTTGCCTCCGGCTTGGCCGGCCGTCATACTGGCTCAATTGGCAGAGTCAGCAGGAGGGAAGCCGGTTGGGTGGTATTCTGGTCGTAAATAGCGACTCCTACAGGTCGGTCAGGGCGCCTGCACAGCGAGGAAGGGAGATGGTGAGGTTAGTGTGAGCCTCCCACACGTTACACCTCACCAATGAGAGTCCGCACTGGCAGGTGAAAAGAAGTGGCTGGCTGACTCTGCATGTATCGGAGGGGACATGTGATAGTATCTATCAACCCTCCCTAGACCGACCAGTGGGGGGCACATGCGAGCAACAGCCAGGAAGGGGAGGGGGGAATTGGCATAACGACAAAATTGGGATGGGAGAAAAACACAGAAATAAACAGGAGGAGAAAAAGTGGATCGAAAAAAAAAAAAAAGTATTAAATTCATAATTCTCAATTTAAGGCCTTAAAAGGTATTAGAAAGTCTTACATTTAATTTGCACAGGTATACAATTATTTGAAATTATATTAAATGTTTTTCTATTCAAGTCGTTGTTTTTTTGTGGGGCTATCGGGAGCTTGGTGCATCTGGCGAGAATTTAAATTGGTGCGCAAGTGTAGCTGCCAGTTAGTTCAGTGTCGCTATGTGTGTTTTCTTTTGCTAGTATGGTCGTGAAATTGGTATAAGATTTTGCTCTAAGTGGTATTAAATCTAACTTGTTGAAACCGGCAGATACCCTGGATTACAATGGCTAGCTTCGGCAATGGTGAAGTGATTTTGCACATTTCTTTGGATACTGTATACAGTATGCACATTCCCCGTCAGGTCGGTAAATGTGAGAATTTGAGGCCAATAATCCGTTAGTAAGGCTCTAATCAGGGCTTTCCCCAGGATTTTCAAACAAGATGGTGCTGAGTCGCAACTAGGGGGTGGTCCGGAAGCGGGCTGTGCCCTCCGTTGGGGAGGCAAAAAGATTTGCAATAAAGAAAGCCATTTGCTATAATTTTTAGCAACTTAAAAACATAATTAAAATAAAATAGAAAACACAAGGGTACGTTATTTATTTAAATACAGTGTATAAGGTAGCACAATAGTTTAACATTGAACACGAAAACACCTATACCATTGTTTAACAATAACTACAAAATCACCTGTCTAATATAGTGAACACTTGATGGTTTATATATCCTATCTCTGATTCAGTAAACGTTTCTTTATGAACCTAAACATTACCTTGACCTCACTTGAATAACAAAGTTTGACATCACATTGATATATAAACATCAAACAAAAAGTTTGGACATTTGTGTTTGGTAGATTATTAACAATGCTCCTTGGCAATAGATTTTATACTGTTGGAAAGACTGTTTATTTCCCTTTTTAAATGCCACCCGATTGGCAGTACCTGGGTGCCCGGGTCAATAGCACCATTCGCATACATGAACACAACCCACACACTCAGCTGTGCTGCTCATCTCACAAATGCATGATTACAAATGGGGCACCATTTTAAAAAGGGAAATAAACAGGCTTTCCAACGGTATAAAATGTGTTGCCAAGAAGCATTGTTACAACAGAGAAACAATCTACCAAACACAGATTTCTGAATTTGTTGTTCGATGTTTATATTTACCGTACCTACGGAATCCTCCTGTCTCCTAACCAGAAGAAAACCAAACCATCCAAGCACAAGAGCAAGACCCCTCCTCTCAGGACACTGATCTCAGACCAGCAGCTCCCAGGACAGCAGGAGGAGGAGGAGATAAGGGAAGAGGAGGCGCCAAACTACGAGAGCGACTTTGAGAGCGAGAGCCGCTCAGAAGCGGAGCCCGGTTCCGCCAGCAAGATCTCCGAGCGTCTCGGAGGAGACGGGGAGGGCGTCTCGGAGGCCAGCAGGGTCACGGACTCGGACAGATCCCGCGGGCGGACGGGAGTGGACGAGTACTCTTCCGGCAGTTTCTCGGAAGACGGAAGACGGTCCTACGCCGCGCAAAGCCGAGGATCATCCTACTCGGACCGGGATCCTGATTGGTCCTCGTCGGACACTGTGATGCCGTCGCACCTGTCAAGGCGCTCTTCCCCGAGGAGGGCAGTGAGAGAGGCCGCGGTCCAGACCCACCCTGATGCTCTGAGCTACACCTGGTCTGCTGGTCAGTCTGCCCTGCAGGGGACTTCCTTATTAAAGCCATAGTTGTGTTTTCTGAAACCCTAGCCCTATTTCTCACTTACTAATGATGATGTTGATTGGCACAGTCCACACTGTTCCTCATTACTAGCTTCGGATAGTTGGCCATAAACCAATGCAAAGTCAATGGGGTCAAGCTTCTATCTGTATAAGCTAACTGAGGCTTACTGAAACTTACTCCACAGTGCACACAAAGTAGATTTGAGTTTGCTTCGGTCAGCTTGTACAGACAGGAACTTGACCCCATTGACTTTGCATCGGTTTGTGGCTAACTAGCCAGAGCTAGTATGAGGAACAGCATGGATTGTGCTGAGAAAGGACTCTACCGATCAACATCATTGGCAAGTAAAAGAATAATAGTAATAAGGCTAGGCATCCAAAAAAACAGAACTATCCCTTTAAAAACTAGAGATGCGCCCGTATGTTTCCTTTTCTCTCGGCACATACCAATATACAATATTTCCCATACATGTAGAATAATAGTCTCAACTGTTTATTTCTCTAAGCAGGAGCATGACAATGTGGGGGGAAAGGTTTAGAAAAATGAACAGGAAAACATTGTGGCATCGTTAGCCCTCCTGCATCGTTAGCCCTCCCACATCGTTAGCCCTTCTGCATCGTTAGCCCTCCCGCATCGTTAGCCCTCCTGCATCGTTAGCCCTCCCGCATCGTTAGCCCTCCTGCATCGTTAGCCCTCCCGCATCGTTAGCCCTCCTGCATCGTTAGCCCTCCCGCATCGTTAGCTCTTCTGCATCGTTAGCCCTCCCGCATCGTTAGCTCTCCCGCAGCATTAGCTCTCCCGCATCGTTAGCCCTCCCGCATCGTTAGCCCTTCTGCATCGTTAGCCCTCCTGCATCGTTAGCCCTCCCGCATCGTTAGCCCTCCCGCATCGTTAGCCCTCCCGCATCGTTAGCCCTCCCGCATCGTTAGCCCTCCTGCATCGTTAGCCCTCCCGCATCGTTAGCTCTCCTGCATCGTTAGCCCTCCCGCATCGTTAGCCCTTCTGCATCGTTAGCCCTCCTGCATCGTTAGCCCTCCTGCATCGTTAGCCCTTCTGCTAGCTGCTGCCTAACATGATACCTTGGATTTCATTGTTGTTCTCAGACTCCTCACTTTAATTTGTCGTGTTGGTGGTACAATAATTTGAGCTCATTCTACTGTTGACCTTGTTCTGTCTGTCTGTCTGTCTGTCTGTCTGTCTGTCTGTCTGTCTGTCTGTCTGTCTGTCTGTCTGTCTGTCTGTCTGTCTGTCTGTCTGTCTGTCTGTCTGTCTGTCTGTCTGTCTGTCTGTCTGTCTGTCTGTCTGTCTGTCTGTCTGTCTGTCTGTCTGTCTGTCTGTCTGTCTGTCTGTCTGTCTGTCTGTCTGTCCGTCCGTCCGTCCGTCCGTCCGTCCGTCCGTCCGTCCAGGTATGGCTACTCTGGGCCCTGCAGTGGGAATGACCTACGTGGACCCAACCCCTATAGCCAGTCACACTGTCAGCGCAGAAGCTGTGGAGGGTGAGACGAGCTCCGCCCCCATAGATGGCAATTCCCTGTCTGTTCCAAGTTCAATACATGTTACAATACAATACAGGCAGCTGGCTATGTTGCAAGTAGTATCTCCTAGGCTTATGTTTGGTTCACAGCGCCTCAAAATTATTTTGTTTTGATTCATGATGATATAAGATAGAATATTTCTACACATTTTATTCAGAACTAAAGATGTATCATACACTATTTTGACTTTGCAGAGATTCAAAAATCCCAAAACTGCATAGTGCACCTTTTAAGTGTGTGTGTGTGTGTGTCAGCCCTCAGCAACTATAGTCCGGCTGTGTTTGCCCTGAACGACATGCTGAGACAGCAGCTGACCCTGACCAGACACTTCATCTACACTAACAGACACATGCACTCATCCCTGCTACACAACCTGGGACCAGCAGACTACACCTACACCACCCTGGAGGACACCCAGCAGGTAGGGTGACTCTGGGCCGTTCCCACCGCCTCCAGCCAAGTTAAGAATTCCAACATGTTATTTCCACCGCAGAGGAAAGTTTCATCAAACATTAAGTGAACATGACTCTCATTCGTGTCTCTCTTCTAAAGCCAGAAACCAGAGAAGTAAAACTCATGATGTGATGTCATCAAGTATAAAGTCTGAAGCTGCTCCATAGACAATGAATGGGAGACTGATTTTGTGGACCCACAGAACGTATGTTTGAGTTTGTATATCCAAACAAGTTTTATTCTATTCTAGTGTTCTCAGTTCTGGAACAGAACATGTATCCATATACTCCGAACGTTCTCCTGGGTGTCTCTCAGTGTCATCTATAACATCATATACTCAGAACATTCTCCTGGGTGTCTCTCAGTGTCATCTATAACATCATATACTCAGAACATTCTCCTGGGTGTCTCTCAGTGTCATCTATAACATCATATACTCAGAACATTCTCCTGGGTGTCTCTCAGTGTCATCTATAACATCATATACTCAGAACATTCTCCTGGGTGTCTCTCAGTGTCATCTATAACATCATATACTCAGCATTCCCCTGGGTGTCTCTCAGTGTCATCTATAACATCATATACTCAGAGCATTCCCCTGGGTGTCTCTCAGTGTCATCTATAACATCATATACTCAGAGCATTCCCCTGGGTGCTCTGTGTCATCTATAACGTCATATACTCAGAACATTCTCCTGGGTGCTCTGTGTCATCTATAACATCATATACTCAGAACATTCTCCTGGGTGCTCTCAGTGTCATCTATAACATCATATACTCAGAGCATTCCCCTGGGTGCTCTCAGTGTCATCTATAACATCATATACAATAGTGTATTGCACTATCGCAGGACCTTAGCATGTCTTACCATGCTTTTTGTGAACTTCATGTACATATACCTGGTATGTCTTATTCTTACTACTTGTATTAATGCACAAATGTCTATTCTCATCCTATTGGATTCTTATTATTGTATTACTGCATTATTGTACTATTGCTAGGGATGGGTACCTTTCACTTTTGAACCGATACCGTTTTTTCCGGTACTTTAGTCTCAAGAAATTTAATTTACCTACCTCAGTCGTAAAAAAAAAATCCAAACTTCAAATAACTACAATTTCGACAGTTTTCGGCTTGTCATTGCTCCGACTGCTTTGTTGTTGAATCGAGTCAAATCCTAGGTAAGCATATATTGTGCGTGTGAACGTTGACATGAAAAGAAAAAAGTAAAAAAAAAAAATAATAATAAATAAAAAAAAGTAATTAATAAACTTTTTTTAATTTTTTTTCGGTTTCTCACTTGATTCGATACTCGGTAGTAGCGACGTGTTTCGGTTCGGTACCTCATAAGTACTGAATTCGGTACCCATCCCTAACTATTACACTATCGTTGCGGGCAAGACCCCCCGCATTTCACTGTATGCTTGTATGCCGTGACAAATAAAACTCTTGACTTGACTTGATATACTCAGAACATTCCCCTGGGTGCTCTGTGTCATCTATAACATCATACTCAGAACATTCCCCTGGGTGCTCTGTGTCATCTATAACATCATACTAACATTCCCCTGGGTGCTCACAGTGTCATCTAAAACACCATTCCCAATGCATTGTCTATAGACCACCGCAACACTTCCGGGATTCTGAAATCGGGGAGGAGATTGCGGGGGGAGCATATGAATGAATGTGGATGAGAGCCGTGATGTAAGTGGTTGCAGATACGGCTGTGGGAGGCGCTAGAGACATGATCGAATAGACGTTTATGCGCCTCAATCTCCTGAACACGGCACGACCCATTCCTAATCGATCATAACTAAATCGGCAGAGAAAAAGCCCATTTTAAAGCACCTATTCCCCATGTACATGCGCAGATTGCCCATGGAGTCTGGACGAGGCGAGATGACGCACAAAATGAATGTGGACTGTTCCATCAGAGGGGGGAGCTTCAGTGGCCAGTGTCTTTTCAGCCGAACAGGATAATGAAAAAATGATCCCACTAAATGGCCAGACGCGTCTTATGGCGACATCTACAATTACCTCATTGAGTCTCCAGGTAGACTAATGTTTATATTTAAGTGCAGCGGTCTGTAGCCACTCACATTACCACCGAAGCTCCCCCCTCTGATGGAACAGTCCACATTAATTCATGCGTCATCTCGCGTCGTCCAGACTCCATGGGCAATCTGCACATGTGCATGGGAAATAGGTGCTTTAAAATGGGCTTTTTCTCTGTCGATTTAGTTCTGATCGATTAGGAATGGGTCGCGCCGTGTTCAGGAGATTGAGGCGCATAAACGTCTATTCGATCATGTCTCTAGCACCCCCACAGCCGTCAGCCGTATCTGCAACCACTTACATCACGGCTCTCATCCACATTCATTAATTTGCTCCCCCCGCAATCTCCTCCCCGATTTCAATGTAACGCGGAAGTGTAGTGGTCTATGGGGCAGCTTCAGATCTTGTACATAATGACATCACCAAGTTTGAGTCTTGGACTGTCTTAGACCATAGGAATAACATGATCTTTCCAGATTGAATGAATGATTTAATTAATTAATTCTGAAATTGTGTGGTGTTCACCTTTTTTAAAGTTATACAAGTGAATATAGTTTGCGGGAAATGTTTTTCTTGTTTGTTTTGTTTTTGATTTCCTATGCGCCTGTTGAGAGACAGTCCAGGTGTTCAAGTTTCTTTATTAGTTGTCATAGTAAAATACAGAATACTTTTTTCTGTATGAGCTCCTGGGAGTGTGCTAGATAAAAAAAATAGATAAAAAGTATAAAATAGAAAGTCAAAGTCAGTGTCCTTTTAACTGTTATCTTTGTCCTCCCATCACAGTTCATCCGCAAGCATAAGCCTCCTACGCTGACAGTGGAGGAAGCCTTGGAACAGGTGCTGCAGGAGATGAGGGACTACCACTTCTTTGACCAGTGACCCCACAGCCGCTTCTCTGACCACACCAGTGACCCCACAATCGCTCTCTGAACACACCAGTGACCCAGAAGTCAAACGCCACTGTTCTGACCACACGGGAGCCTAGGAAGTCCAAAGGAAGACACATTTTCATTCCTTAAAAAAAGTTTTTATAGCCCACTTCATCAGACATCATACATGGGTACGTTTGAAAACATTGCTCGCCTGAAAAACGGATTTGTGTGAGAATGTGTTGCACGTGTGCCAAGTTGTGCTCATGTCAGTTTGTGGAATCAAATACCCCTATCGTGTACCTCAAAATACTGCAATCAAATACCCCTATCGTGTACCTCAAAATACTGCAATCAAATACCCCTATCGTGTACCTCAAAATACTGCAATTAAATACCCCTATCATGTACCCAAAAAAACCTGCAATCAAATACCCCTATCATGTACCTCAAAATACTGCAATCATGAGTGCAATCAGTGATTTCACCTTTCAGGATCACTTTTACACACATTTATTCCTGTGGTGTAAACACGTTTGTCTGTTTTTTATTTTATTTTATAAATGGATGAATTTCAAATGAATGTAATTGAACTCCCACACACCATGCTCATACTCTATAATGCAGTATACTGGTGATGCCAAGGCTGAGTCAAACGGGATGAGGCGTCGTCTCCTCTTTCTCAAAAAGGACAGTCATAGATGTGAAGCGCATTGCCTGTGAGTTGCCACAAGGGGCAGAGCGGCTAACCTTGAGTGAGCGAGTTACTGGATGAGTGAGTTAGGCTATGTTCACCTTGGTACTCATTTCTGATTTATTGCTCTGATCAATTTATTTTCATTTGGCTGTTCACATTATTATCTGGCCAATATCAGATTCCAGTGTGAACTGGTCACGCTCCTGAACTGACCAGAATGCGCAAACAATAATGAACAGGAAAAATTATTTCATATAAAAGTATTCTGTATTTTTGTATGACAACTAATAAAGAAACTTGAACTTGAATAAAGACGAACTTCATCCAGAGTCAAAAGTCGCATGACTGTTCAGACTAAGGTCACATTGCAAAAGATCAGACCTGTATCTGATTTAGGACCACATATGAAAGTGGCCCAAATCAGAATTGAAAAGATCAGATTTGATGTGATTTGTGCTGTTCACACTGTCATGAAAAAACACATGAGTCACATGAGCAGAAATAATCAGATTTGGGCCACTTTTGGCTGCATTGTGAACATTGCCATGCCAGTGTTCATATAAACACATTTAAAGATAAGGTGGTGTATCCCCATGGAAACCTACGGTATATATATTATATTTAGAGACAAATGATAAACAGCATCTGTTGGCTATCATCCTTTTATCAAACATGAACAATTCGTGCACTCGTTCTTGGGTATGTAAAGCTACAATGTGTAAGATATCTTTGTTTTAGTCTGGCTCCAAAACATTATCTTAACATGGACACACTGACTCACAGTCTACTGTGGATGACTAGTGTAGTAGCAGAAATGACCCATTCTAAAACTTCAGAGGCTCAGCCTTCCAACTAGTCAGATAAGCTCAAATGGAATTTTGTTGGTATAAGCAACATTCTAGTTATTATTTATTAATGGTTCGTCAACACGGTCCTCATTGCCGGACTGCATTGAAATGGTTAGAAGGGGGAGCCTCTCTGTGAGACATTAGAATGAAACATCTCTGCTCTGCTGCCATGCTGGTCAATGAAACTCAATCACAGTAGACTCTGTAAACTCTAGGCAAAAGAGCCCTGTTTGGTATTGCACTTGTGTTTTGGTATGATGTGTGAGTTGGATTTGAGTGGGGATGGGTTGCTATTGCTGGCCACACCTCAGGCTCTTCCAAGCGGTCTGGAGAAATGCACAGTAAAATAAGTTACTAAACTCCAACACAAACATCATACTAAAACAAAACAAAATAAACAAAGTGCAATACCAAGCAGGGCTCTTTTGCCTGCCCGAGAGGTTACCGTTTGACGACATTACAGATTCTACCTTTAAGTGTGTGTTTGAGGCAAATTAAAGAAAAATCAGTGATCAGAAAATCTTAAAAGTTGTAGCTTCAATGAGCCAAAAACCAATTCCTTTCTTAAATGATATACTGTAAAGCTGTCCACTATGGCTAGAGTACAATATTGATAGATATACTGGTATGTTCATATCTTTCAAGGTTTTTCCATGAAAGAACGATCAAATTCTTTCATAATTCTATCAAATGATGTTATGAAAATGGAACAAATGGTCATTGAAAGCCTGAATGTTATACAGGCTGTTATCAAGATGCTTTCAGTGCAAATCCAATGCAAGCCTGCAACATTTTTGGCTGAGAGTGCAAATAAAAGTCCATGGGACCATCCAGAGCAGAACCTTAGCAACTACATCCTCAGACGATACCGACACTTGAGACATGACATGTAGAGATCATATCTAGATAAAATAGATGATGTGATAATGAGACGTGAAGCCAGCATGACATGTACAGATCATATCTAGATGATAAAATAGATGTGATAATGAGATGTGAAGCCAGCATGACATGTAGAGATCATATCTAGATGATAAAATAGATGTGATAATGAGATGTGAAGCCAGCATGACATGTAGAGATCATATCTAGATGATAAAATAGATGTGATAATGAGATGTGAAGCCAGCATGACATGTAGAGATCATATCTAGATGATGAAATATATGTGATATTTAGACATGAAGCCAGCATGACATGTACAGATCATATCTAGATGATAAAATAGATGTGATAATGAGATGTGAAGCCAGCATGACATGTAGAGATCATATCTAGATGATTTAATATGTGATATTTAGACATGAAGCCAGCATGACATGTACAGATCATATCTAGATGATAAAATAGATGTGATAATGAGATGTGAAGCCAGCATGACATGTAGAGATCATATCTAGATGATGAAATATATGTGATATTTAGACATGAAGCCAGCAGGACATGTACAGATCATATCTAGATGATAAAATAGATGTGATAATGAGACATGAAGCCAGCATGACATGTACAGATCATATCTAGATGATAAAATATATGATGTTGAGACATGAAGCCAGCATGACATGAATGTACAGATCATATCTAGATGATAAAATAGATGATGTGATATTGAGACATGAAGCCAGCATGACATGTAGATGATAAATAGATTGCTGCAGCTGGAGGCTGGGGTGCTGGAGGGTGTCTTAATGAACGCCGTTGTGCATCAAGAGGCAGCATGAGCAGCTTCATGGACCCCTCTGTTGAGCATGATTATCTGATCAGTAGGAGTTCCATGTCCTGCATGAACTAACGCCAAAGCTCCATTAGTCAAGGACAGCCGGTCCTACTTCGTGGTAAATAGAGGGAATACACAATACCATGTAGGCCAAGCAAGAAAGCACTGAACAAGGGAAGTAACAAAAAACTTTATTAAAAATAACATGTATGCATTCAGTCATACCCTATTTTCAATGATTCAAATCATGACCTATAATCTCAAATGTCATATGATTAAGTGCAGGGTTTTCTTTTTTACCATATCCAAATGAAACTAGTTCAGTTGAGAGGAGCTGGAAAAGGGATGAAGGGGGGTGCGTGAAGGTGTGTAGGAGGGGAGGGGGGTTCCCAAGGCACAAAAGCAGGCAGCAGTGTAGAGTCGTCAGTAGGGGTCATTGAAAGGGTAGTGTGGATGTCCTGCATCCCTGGGGACACTCTCTCCATCAACCTGCAAGAACCAGAGAGACAGTAGGCTAAGGGTGAGCGCTTGTGACGTGTCCTGTTCCTCACCGTCACCACAGCGGTTGAGGGATGGGGAATAATTTGTTTTGGACCATATTATTCACGGAGGCGGAATATTAGTCTGCAATTTAGCGGGATATAAGAGTTAATTGCGAGTGCTCTGTGCATTGCAGTGCTACTCGTCCGGGGTGTAACAGTCACAAATGTGCCTACTATATATTTGTATCACATCTCGTGCGTTTTAGGGAGCTGCGCCCTGGTGTTACGCAGTGTCGGTGTTCTATCTTATGCTCCTCGTTAGGATGAGTGTGGGGCTAGGACCATCCACGCTTTCGATGGTCTTGAAGGGACCTCAGGGGGTACATTTATCGGGGCTACGTGTTTGCTTTTCGTCCATTAGTCCAATAGGCGAAGCGAGACACGAAGCCAGTATGAAATATAGCGGTTATTCTATAACCCTAGTTATATGATTACTGACAAAGCGTCTTGCTTTTTCGGTGTGAAATTTGGGCTTGGAAGGGTGAGCATGGCCACTACACCTGGCAGTGGGCGTGGCTAGTTAGATGTAAGGTGCATGAAAAGTTATTTCAACGTGCGCAATAGGCGTGCGCATAGTCTAATAGGCGAAGTAAGATGCTTTGCCAGTAATCATAAACTAGGGTTCTAGAATAACCTTCATTCTAAAACTGAGCAACTGACTACATACTGCTGCAGAGACATGAGTTCATCAAGTTTACTTCACACAGTATAGACTACCTCCCAACATTAACCACTGGGGGGCGCTCTGAGGCTACTCACTTGGATCATTGGTACTATGTAGCGCCAGCCTTTGTTCAATTCCATTATGCTCTTCATCTCCTCCGCTTCAAGGGTAAAGTCGAACACCTGATGACAAACAAATGCAACGTCAACTGGCGCCTGTAAACGAGCCTCGTTCTTCAGGGTTAGGAGATGACTACAAGCCACATGCCAGTCACTGTCGCCTGTGGCTGGTACGTTTTGTTCCATCTACTCCACTAGACACTTTGGCGGTTAAAACAACCACACTGTTCCAAGGAAACTATAAAAGAAGGAAGGGTCATCAGGTCACTGTGTAGCACGCACATTAGTGCCAAGTGTGAAAATGTCCAGTTCGGCCGACGGCGAGTTGAATGGAATCAGCAGTCTCCTCTTTATGACCCGTCATTTAAACAGGTTGTTACCTCGGATGTCAGAATCATAGGCAATGTGTTGCATTGTTAATAGGGATGCTCGATATTGGCTTTTTTTACCGATACCGATATTCCGATATTGTCAAACTCTTAATTTCCGATACCGATATCAACCGATACCGATATATGCAGGGTTTCCCAGTCCAAAAAACTGAATAATTTCAGGTAACTAATAATTTCACTGGATATATATATAACAAATATTGTTATTGTTTTTTTTTTTTTTAAACCGATACCGATATTTTCTGATATCACATTTTACTGCCGATATCGGCCGATAATATCGGTCGGCCTATAATATCGGACATCCCTAATTGTTAACAAACTAATGTTTGATATATTGGTTGATGTATATTTCCTCAGATAGTTATATATACATTTTAATATAGGCTTCAATAGACCTGTTTGCTGTATACAAACCGTGTTCGAGCCAATCAGCAATATCAACCGAGTCACATGACTAAGTTGCCCTCTACCTGCGCGAGCTGCTGCGCTAAAATAATATGAAGGGGCTCTATGGAGAAACCATGGCACTCCCTTGACCAAAAGTTGTTTCAAACAAAAATGGCTGGATGTAATTTTGCCAAATCAGCATGGCTGTGAGTGTCTTTCACCTTTTACATATCTAGCTTTGGCATGGATTGATTGTTTAGATCGCTAGCATGGCTAACAAATGCAAATATATTGTAGTCTGCCCCGTTGTTCTGACCAGGATTACGTTCCTTTCTGCTCCGGTGATGCGTGCGCACACGGAGTCTGACATATACAGCGAACAGGTCTATAGAACTGGCACCAAAGTCTGGCATCAAGCAGAGCATAGAACACTGGTTTTCTGATGTGATGACCCTTCCTTCTTTTATAGTTTCTTTGCACTCTATTCTAAAATTATGTTTGGCAGGGATAAAGTCAAGTATCTGGTTAGTTTGTTTTGTCTGTTTTATTTAGATCCTCATTAGCTTTTGCATAGCAGCAGCTATTGACAAAACACATTAAAAAAGCAATTAGATCTAATCATGATCTAATTAAATAGATAAAAATAATTTAACATAGATATCCCATGTAACCTTACTCCCTAATGATGCTGTCACAGCGAACACTGGAACACCTGCATTCGAAAACCTCAACAGAACATTAAAATGTGAGAAACCAAGAAGATTATATTTGGTACAGCCCTATTACCGTACTTACTAAAATAATTCTTTTAATAATAATCTTTTTCTTTTTCAGCAAATTTTTATTCTTGCGCATTCAATAAAAGCTCTGCAAAAGACTTGAATACAAAAACATTTCATATATTTATTATTATTTAATCTCTCAACAGCCAGGCTGCCCAAAAAATGCAGTGCAAATGAAATTTAAGACTTTTTAATACCGTTTAAGGCCTTAAATTGAGAATCATGAATTTAATACTTTTTAAGACCCCGCAGAAACCATGAAAAAGTTTTCTGCCACAATTTCCTGCCAACGTCTCATATGAACACCAGAAAACCAACCTGCAGATTCTCTTTGATTCTGGACTCCGTGACACTCTTAGGGATCGTGACCACTCCTCGCTGTGTCTGCCACCTGCCAGGGATAACATTAGATTAGGTTCAAAGGTCGTCGTACAGCGAAAATAAGTTGACATCTAAACAGAGTTTGAGGTAACAGTAAAGTGCATAACAATATACAGTGTGATTAAATGTAGACAAGTGATTAAATCGAATATATAATGAAACTGTGATGATTAGGGATGTTATTATTCCTTTGCGCCACTAGGAACTAGCAAGAACAAGTAAGAACGACCATCTTGGATTACCTGCATGACTAACATGTAACCTGGAGTAAATAAAGGTGCTAGTGTTCATGATCAAGGACTCATCATTGAACCACCGAACAAAACAGAAGCTACTGAGTAATGTGCTATTCTGATGTATGCACAGTATTATGTACAATAATATACAATCAAATAGTATATACAGTGTGTATATATAAGCACCAGCCTAGCTTAAAACTCCGGGAGAGGTGTTTTTGGCCAACAGCTAGGCTAGCTGATCCGTATCCCTCCCATTCATTTGTGCTAAAAAACTGATAGCTTTCTACCGAATGCACAGAGAGGAAATTGGTATCCATCTTATTGTCTGACTCTGGAGAAGACCGTAAGCGCATTTCCCATAATGCTGGCGTGTTCCTCTAACTATTTCTGGCCAAGAAGTGTAGGTATAAAATAGTAATTGAACTACAATGCAGTGTTGAGAAAAAGACTGTAAAACTGTGAATGACTCACAGATGCTGATGACTAGGTACAGGTGGTACAGTCACTCACCTCAGGATGATTTGAGCCGGGGACTTGCTGTATTTGGTAGCCATGGTGGCAATGACCGCCTCGTCCAGCAGAACCGGCTCGTTGGGCTGTTTCCAGGCTCGGTCCGGGGAGCCCAGCGGGCTGTAGGACGTCATCACCAGGCCCCTGTCCCGACAGTGGGCCAGCAGCTCTACCTGGGCCAAGTACGGATGGCCCTCCACCTGCAGAACCGGGGAGAGACACACGTCGCATGTTAAAAGGAGCTGTAAGTGGTATTTTCTTATTAAAATAAAGTGTTCTACGTGTTAAAATAGTAGTTCTCCATTCATCGGTCATCACTGATATTATATATAGAGTGTTTGGTCAGTAACACAGGTCTCCCAGTCCCTCCACTCCGCAATAAACTGAAAATACATTTCCTAGTATCCTGTTCCTACTTTATCCAATCAGGAGAGAGAACTCCACACTGTAAAAATGGTCTGACAAAAATAAGAAATAAAAACTAGTTTTAAGCAAATATGTGCTTGAAACAAGTCAAATGATCTGCCAGTGCAGTAAGCAAATCTGGCTTGGCAAGATTTCTTGAAATAAGTACAAATATCTAGGGTTCTCTCTCCTGATTGGATCAACTGGGAACATGATACCAGCAGATTTTCTATTTACTACAGAGCGGAGGGACTGGGAGACCCACGTTACTGACCAGACCCTCTATATCAGTGATGGCTGTCAGAATGTAGAGCTATTATTTTAACATGTCGACCACTTATTTGAACAAATAAATACTACTTAGAGCACCTTTAATGTTCCAATTTTGACCCTAAATGACCGGAAGCTGCTGATGTTGGGTGACCTGATCTACAATGCTAAGCTAGTTTTGGCGTTTTTTTTTTTAAAACTGCTTAAAATTCTAAATCCACTGCCTTATCAGAGAGAGAAATGTATATTAGAAGACTTTGTTCACGGGACCACAGACGAAGCTAGGAGCGATCTATTAATAGTCCATTCATTTTCCTAGAGCTGCAGGAAAAACTGAAGTCACCTGTGAGTGGCCTATGCCCTGCTGCTCCCCTACCTGAAGAACGGTGGGCTTGATGCTGGCTACGGACAGGACGTCATCGATCTGCCGGCTGTTGAAGTTTGACAGGCCGATGGCTCTGACGAGCCCCTTGCCCACCAGCTTCTCCATGGCGGCCCAGGTCAGCTTGTAGTCCGTGTCGTCGTACAGCATGCTGCCGTCCTCTTTTTTGGGGAAAGGAACATCACCTCGTCTGGTGGGATCAGAGGAGAGAGGGGAACATGGTTGAGCAGGACTAAGGCTGAGGGAGGATGGCTGAGGGATGGGCTAGTGATACAAAAGAAGAGTGAAGTGTTGATGTTTCCATTTCTGCTAAATAAGTAGGGTATGTACATTTTGTTTGGTTTGGTAGACATTGCACTATGTACAGTATATCAGTGTACTGTATGTGTGTAGGGGCAGGTACAGTAAGAATCTTCTTCTTCCCGTTCCTTTCGGACATGGAATTTAGTGGATCATATTAAGATAAATATATGTACTGTTGGACTAACAATTCCATGTACGAATAAATATGATGAAGAGTGATGTGAACATTTTTATGTTTCTGTGAATTTTCAAACAAACAAATTTGATTTAAATATATTGTCATGTATTTAAATTAATTGTTCTTTGAGTGATTTGTCTTTATAAAAGGTTTACTAATTTAGATGGCATTATGTATTATTGTACGTTAGGGTCCCAGGGAGATACCAAATGTATCTTTTGGGTCCCATGACGCAAAGGTTTGGGAACCCCTGGTCTATGGGTCTATTAGGGAATTGATGTATTTGGACATTGTGTATTTGGAGCTTTCGACAGCTCGCATACATGGAGCAAACGAGGCAACAATTACAATATGGAATAATCTGACGGTACAGTTGAAATCCACTGTAAATTGAGGTAAAATAGTGGTGGTAACTCAGGGGGGTGGGTAGTGTTATAGAAAAAAGGCATGTTTCTCTGTTCTAAATACATATTTCTCTGTACAAAGCTTTAACTAGTCAAGACACTAGGCGACAGTCTTAAAAGAACACGCCAACTTTTGGGGAAATTTGCTTATTTGCCATCTACCCTGGAGTTAGATAAGCAGATGCATACCCTTTTCTTCTCTGTGCATGCATTAGGCTTAGGGAACAGATGCGCCGTTAGCCTAGCTTAGCGTCATTCACTAGAAGTAGGTGTGCCAGTGTAGCCTAGTTTCCAACAGTCACGAAATACACTCCAAATACAACTCCCGTTTTTCAAAAAACAACAGGGCTTTTGAGGTGATGAAATCACTGCACCCAGGCAGCAGTGGTTCGGCAAAAAATTGTTCAGAGTATATTACTGCTTAGGAAACAAAAATGTCTAATTATAATAAATGTTTTTCTCCACGTGGTAAATACACAGGTCACAACATGTTTACAGGAAAGTTTTGGAGTTGTATTTAGAGTGTATTTCGTGACTGTTGGGGGAAAATATTCCACAACAGTATAGGGTGGGTTTTTAGTAGGGATGGGTACCGAATTCGGTACTTTTGAGGCACCGAACCGAAACACGTCGGTACTACCGAGTATCGAATCAAGTGAGAAACCGAAAAAAAAAAGAAATTATAATTTTTTTTTTTTAATTTTTTTTCTTCATGTCAACGTTCACACGCACAATATTGTAGTTATTTGAAGTTTGGATTTCTTTTTTTTACGACTGAGGTAGGTAATTAAATTTCTTGAGACTAAAGTACCGGAAAAAAGGTACCGTTGGGTACCGGTATCGATTCACAGGTACCGGTACCGGTATCGGTTCAAATGTGAAAGGTACCCATCCCTAGTTTTCTTTTCTTTCTCTACTTATGTAAATCTTTATTGTATATTTTGAATAAATGTTTTTTTTTTCATTTTCATTTTCATAAAAGTGAACTTTATTTTGTAATCGTGGGTCTATTAGGAAAGCAGGGTCTGAGCTGGGAGAGGACGAGTGGGTCTGCTCACTGGAAGGCATAGGGCCAGTGGATGAGGTACAGGTCCAGGTACTCCAGTTTCAGGTCCTTCAGGGTCTTCAGGAGGGAAGGCTCCACGTCGTCTGGATGGTGCCGGCTGTTCCACAGCTTAGACGTCACAAACACGTCCTCTCGCCTCAGAGCCTGGTAGCGCCACAAACACACAGGATGCGTCATAAATTCTGACATTTTGACCACGGTTTGATTTAATCAACAGAACTATGTTTATATGTCAGTCATTTTTATTTTATTTTGATAAACCTTTTGAATAATATCACGCAGTAATTTCACAGATTGATGCCGTTTGATTTCACATTTCCATATCAATGCATCATGATGTTTAAAAAAAAGAAAATGATAATAATAATTCTAAGTAGCCTCTCCTGAGAACCTTGCAGTATCTAAACCCAGGGTGGGAAATCAAAAACCAGCACAATACTGAGGTTCCAGTTTTCTACGAATTTCGTATACTCTTTCACTAACTAATAACACATTTCATGAAACTGCCTTCCCCTTTCCCAAAACTCTAAACACAAAACACTTCTCAAGCTACATACACAAAACCTCAGTCTCTTTTCAAAACCAAACGATCACACCAAAACAGTTGCCCATATGCTCAAAAGCTAACTTTGACACCAATATCCCTCTCAAGGCCTTCAAAAATGTAAACAGTATTAACATCATTACACAAAACAACAAATAATTTAAAACACAATGTTCAGAGTGTGAGAATGTTCTTTTTACAGTTTACTGTTCTTAAAATATATGTATTGGGCATTTATAGATTTGTGTGGTTCATAGGAATAGTATGTAAAGAATTTTTATGATTGATTCGACTCATTTTGCACATCAGAGTTTCAATGTGCAAAACTCTTACTGCACAGAACGCTATACAAGTTTCTCAAGTTTTCAAGTTTCTTTATTAGTTGTCATACAGAAGTACAGAATACTTTTATATAAAATGCTTTCTGTTTTGCTCCAGAGATTGTGCTAGATACAAATAGATAAGTATAAAATAAGTATAGTAAGTATAAAATAGAAGTCAAGTACGTAGACAAAAGTGTTCAGTATATATACAATGTACAATGCAGAGTAGAAGTAACTGAGTTACAATACAATATACTATACAGTACAAAGCAGAAATGGGATGAGGTACAATTTAGGTAAAATTTACAGTAAGGTGTAATGAGGTATGGGTTGTAGTGCAAATTGTTTACCAATAAATATAAAGTGTGTTTAGGTGTTCTAAAGTGGGTGCTGCAGTGAGTTGTTTGTTTAAAGTGACTATACTGTTAACTTTGGGTTAAACATGTAATATAGCATGCAAAATAAAAATACTAGTGTCAAATCAGATAATAGTAAAATGCAAAAGTTTATCACAGTACAAGAACATTAGATATTTCAAACAATTACAGTATGTTACAGTTTTTCACAATTGCTTACGTAAGTCATTGCTGCATTTTCAATATACAACAGTCATCATTAAATAATGCTGCCAAACTAAAACCTTCTGATCAAAAAAGAGATTGAAAGTGTTCTTTGGTCATAATGCAAAATGCTATACTCCTAATCTTGGGCTCAAAATATGTAATATATAGCATGCAAAAGTTAAACAACTTAACCAAATTAGATTATATGTCATGCTAAAGTTTATCAGTGTCAGAACAGTGGATATGTTCATTGTTGAAGTTTACTGTAATTATTGGTGCATTTTCAAATACAAAAGAAATTACTAAGAAAATACAGTTATCACAACTCAATGCAAACATGTTTAAACACTACGGAGAATCCATTACACACAACAACACTTTTGCTGATTGTGGCTATCATTTTGCATCACATGAGCTTCAATGTGCACATTTGACCTAACAAGGCCACTGGCCATGACAACATCCCCTCCAAATTCCTCAGAGACTCAGCAGCCGCCATCACCCCAGTCATCACACACATAATAAACCTCTCCATAAAACAGGGACACGTCCCCAAGGACTTCAAAATTACAAGAGTAACACCCCTGCACAAAAAAGGCAGTAAATTAGACCCAGGCAACTACCGCCCTGTTTCTATCCTTACCTCCATCTCGAAAGTCATGGAAAAAATTGTATACGAACAGGTCGAAAAATATCTTGCGGAAAAAAAATCTAATCTACAAATTCCAATCTGGCTTCAGAACATCCCACTCCACTGACACATGCCTTCTCTATTTAAACGACCACATCAAACAAGAGGTGGACGCGGGCAAATACTGCGGCATGGTCATGCTAGACCTACAAAAGGCCTTCGACACTGTCAATCACACCATTCTGATTGACAAGCTAAAAGCAATTGGTTTTGATAGTCTATCAGTGAGCTGGATGCAATCCTACCTGGAGGGGAGAGAGCAGATGGTGGAGGTAAACGGTACCCTATCCCCCCCCCCCTCACAGTAAGCTGTGGTGTTCCACAAGGAAGCATACTAGGTCCGCTACTGTTCCTAATTTATGCAAATGACATGTCGTCAGCTTGTGACTGCAACTTGTTCTTGTTTGCGGACGACTCAGCCCTGCTGGTCTCTGACAAGAACAAGTTACAGGTTGAAAAAACCCTCAGCTCGGAACTAAGCAAAATCTGCATATGGCTCGCTGATAACAAACTATCATTACACATGGGCAAAACAGAGTCCATTCTCTTTGGTTCAAATAACAAACTCAGCAAGACCGACGGCTTCTCAGTTACAGTGGGTGACAATATTGTCACAAGGAAAGAAGATATTACCTACCTGGGTTCAATCCTAGAGGCAAATCTTTCCTGTGACAAAATGGCATCCAATGTAATAAAAAAAGTCAACCAACGAACTCGATTCTTGTACCGGATCTCCTCACTGGTAAACAAGAATACCCTGAAGACTCTGGCAGGAGCACTCATTCAAGGGTACTACGACTATGCTTGCACCTCATGGTACCAAAGCACCTCAAAGGCGCTAAAAACAAAATTACAAACATCTCAAAACAAACTGGTCAGACTACTGCTTGACCTTACTCCTAGAACCCACCTCACCCCTGCCCACTTTGACAACCTAGGATGGCTTAGAGTAGACGACAGAGTACAGCAACTTGCAATGGGCCTGGTCTACAAGATACACTACACGACCAAGGTACCCATGTACATGTCAAAATACTTCCCAAAGGTCAGTAAATACCACGATCACAACACCAGAGGGAGCTCCACAAATCATGTTAAACCCAGATTCGGCTCAAACAAGGGACTAAACAAGTTTCGCAATTATGCCACATCAATGTGGAACGCCCTACCCAAAGCTGTAAAGGAATGTGAATCACTACCCACTTTCAAAAACACTCAAAAAACACCTACGGGAGACTGCAATTCGAAACTGGCCCCTGTAAATGTCCTAACACAACCCCCCCCCCAGTTTTGCTTGTACAGTTGTACAGTGTCCCCCACCCACCCCTCCTACCCAACCTCCCCCCCCACCCAACCCAACCTCCTCCAATGTACAGTACCCCCCCCCCCCCCCCACCTACCCAACCTCCTCCAATGTACAGTTTCTACGTCAAATGTATATACTTCTTTTCTGGACTCTTTTCGTATCACAAACAGTACTGTATTTGCAAATCTGGTACGTCATAAATGTATAGATGTAGCAGTACTGTCTATCTGTATGTCATATATGTTACGATGAATTGAAAATGGGGGACCCTGATGTAAACAAGACGAAAGTCTTTCTCTGGTCTGCATCCCCTTAACAATTGTATGTATTGAACTGTACTGTACCCATTCTGCAATCGGTTAATAACGTTTTCAATCAATCAATCAATGATCAGAGATGTTTGCAACATGTGTTTTAGTAGGACAAAATGTGTTTAGAGTTGTGAGAAAGGGGGATGAGTTTTGTGAATTGTGTCTACAGGTGAAATGTGTTTATGGTTTTGGCAAATGGGGGCTCGTTTTATTGAATGTGCTTAGGGAACTGGTCATTTGGTTTAGGGTATTGGGTTTTGTGTTTTAGCAATTGTGAAAAACTGTAACGGTTATTTTCAGGTAACCATCATTTTGAGAGTTCCTTTTCTGTTCAAAAGAATAGTTTTGCTGGTAAAATAGCGAAAGTGTCTTGATACATTTGAGTTTTGAGGCCTGTAGGCAAAAGGTTAATGTCCTTCCTTCCCTGCCCAGCAGCAGCGCCCTCCGTTTCATAGCTCTATTCTGATTGGCTGCTAAACATATTTTGGCCATACTGATTTCATTTTCTCCCAAACACGAACACAAACATTTAAACACGATACAGCGCAACTTCCTAATCCAATAAATGTTTAAGACCTATCAAAATCATATTTAAAACCTTTAAATGCCTAGAATTCTGATTATTAAATGTAAGACTTTTTAAGACCCCACAGGAACCCTGGTGACAAACACCACAATGCATTTTGGATGGACAGACACAGGTACAGATGGAGGGTGTGGGGAACCTGTGACCTTAGCTGGTTGGCTTACCTTGCCAGGCCCGAGCGTCTCCTCTAGAGCCTCTCCGATCTCAACCTCGTTGCCGTAAATGGAAGCACAGTCGATGTGGCGATACCCGTTCTGCAAAGCCCAAATGACCGCCTGCTTCACCTGAGATGTTGGAGAGGGAAAGAAAGAGATAACCATTCACGAGAAAATCAAACGTTGTGCTCTCAGGGACTGCTAAATGTCTTTTTGTCTTGAGACCTGGCATGTAATAATATTCCCACCTTCTACAGTTAATAAATATAAACACATATTTTACAGTTTATAAATATAAACATATTCTACAGTTGATAAATATAAACATATTTGACAGTTGATAAATAAACATATTCTACAGTTGCACTGGATACAGGGTTGCTACTTTCTAGTACATATTTCTGCAACAATTTCTATGACTTATGCAAGACATGTAGTGCAATCCATGATCAATTGTCAGTGTCTATGTTTAACTGGAGGCCTACATTTTGTTGTTGTTATTGAATAGATTTAAATTTCCCCGACGCTGGACTTGATTTGACTAACTATTGTCTATCATCTGAACTTCTCAGGAAATTATATGTGTATGCTTTTATTTTTACAAGGACAAATGCAGCCACAATGACATATTGCAAGCAACTGTCCGCTGTGTTCTAGCACAGTATTTGAGCTAATCTTAGCTACTTTTCAATACCCGTCCTTGGAGAAGGTTGGTACACATGTACAATACCCTTGCTCAGGGGCACTTGGACAGAATTGCTTGGGTTATTATTCCGTTAATAAAAAAGGTATCTAGATCTACCAACAGCCAAACTTGACGCTGAACATGTTGACGTTGAAACAAAAGAAAAATGGCCAAAACTGACATTTATAATTTTCCATAACCACAATGTTTCTGCTTTTAAAATGCCAAAACTTTTCCGACTTTGTGGGTTCATAAAATGTTTGTGTGAGCTCTTTCACCCAAATGAGGTAAAAATTCTGGTCCAGATCTACTTGATCATTTTATTCTTTTCTAAATCCAACAACTATAGGGAGGAAATGGAAACAAAGACAGGCAGTACAGGAAACAGAGGCAGCTCTTAGGCATACAGACATTGGACCTCATGATTGAAAGTGTACATCAACTATCATCGTAAGTAGTTTGTAAGAACAAATTTACGAAAGATCTTCTCCGGATGCCTGAATGCGTGAAAAGGTGTTCGTAAATGGCTAAAGTGTGCTCAGCTGCGCTCCCCTGAATGAAGAACGTCACTCATTCTTAAACTGAAAGCGCATTCTCGTACACCTGAATTTGCATACAGAAACACCCCGCCAGCTCCTTATAGGGTTATGCACAGGACCGTGTGTAAAAGCGCGAAAGCAATTTGTGATTAGATTCAAATGTATTGTCATTATAAGTACATTACAACGAAAATAAGTTTGGCATCAAACCAGAGTACAAATGTAATAGTAAAGTGCAATAGTAACATACAATGCACAGGTGTTTAAACTGGCTTTAAAATATATAAATACTACTGAGTAATAGTGCTCATCAGATGCATGTACTGTACATAGTTGTAGTATTAATTTATGTACAGTGATAGTATAAAGACCCTATAGTAGACTAGTGAGTCATACTGTAGAACATGACATCTTAGCGTGACATTTTATTTAGTAGTGTCACTATGGGTACAAGGCCACCCAAAAGAAGCGGCATGGGACGAGTTAACAGGTGTCAGGAGAGGAGTGCAGAGCGGCTGAAGTGAAAAAGAAATGGGGACATGTGACATCAGAGGTCCGGCTTCTCAGTGCGGGCTCCAGGGTATTGCACAGGTCTTGGTACTCATCGCTCTCTGCGAATAGGTCCGCATGGCATTGGTCGCGGTACCAGTACTCACTCCTCAGTGCACGATCAGCTATATCTTCCAGCAGCAGTAGATATGCCATATTGTGTGTGTGTGTGTGTGTGCGCTGAGCGCAGCTGCCCAGGAGCGCGCAGCTCCGTATGCACCCTCACCAAGCCTCCTGCATCAGGCTGCTGCATCGTTGCTAATAAGCTATAGATTTATATGGAAATCGTTAAAACTTATCCTTCGTGTCGGTTGTCATTTGTGTGGGTTCAACTGCGTTCAACAGTAAGATGAGCAGTGGAACCCCACCACCCCAGCCAACAGCATGCACACTACCTATGGAGACATCAGCCCCAACCCTGACCATCACTAACAGCCAGGTCAGGAGGCAGCTCTCCAAGATTAGTGTGAATAAGGCCAGAGGACAACACCAATCCCAGGGTGCTCAAAGCATGTGCGGAGCAGCTGGCAGCACCGCTCCAACATCTCTTCAACCTCTCCCTGAGGCTGGAGAGGGTGCCCCAGCTCTGGAAGACCTCCTGCATTGTCCCGGTGCCCAAGAAGGGACGACCCAGCACCCTCAACGACTACAGGCCAGTTGCTCTGACGTCACACGTAATGAAGACGTTTGAGAGACTGGTCCTGCAACATCTCAAGCCCCTGGTGTGTGACTCCCTCGACCCCCTGCAGTTTGCATACCAGGCAAACATCGGGGTGGAGGACGCCATCATCTATATGCTCCACAGAGCGTACACGCACCTGGAGAAGCCGCGCAGCTCAGTGAGGATTATGTTCTTCGACTTCTCCAGTGCCTTCAACACCATCCAGCCGTCACTGCTAGCGGAGAAGCTCCCTGTGATGCAGCTGGAGCACGGCTTGGTGGCCTGGATCAAGGACTACCTCACTGAGACCGCAGTACGTTAGACTAAAGGACAGTCAGTCTGACGTACTGGTGAGCAACACCGGCGCCCCCCAAGGAACTGTGTTGTCACCCTTCCTCTTCACCGCAACTCAAGCGGGTGCCACCTGCAGAAGTTCTCCGACGACTCCTCCATCGTAAGCTACATCACTGACGATGATGAGGAGGAGTATAGAGCCCTGGTGGAGAGCTTTGTGGGGTGGAGTGACAGCAACCACCTCCAACTCAACACCAGTAAGACCAAGGAGCTGGTGGTGGACTTCCGGAGGGGCAAGAATTTGTTTACACTGCTTGTGTTGTTTTTACTACCTGTACCCCCCCCCCCCCCCATCCCCCATGCTGCTATGATGCCTGAATTTCCCCAAGGGGGATCAATAAAGGAATATCTTATCTTATCTTATTATTATAATTATTTAATTCCGAGGATGTCTATAGAATCGACGTGAACGCAATCACCAAAGATTTCTCCCAAATTAAGCCCTTAACCTCTTAACACATTGGTTGCCAACAACGAGATTTCTCGTTATTGGCCGCCATGCGTAGGTTGCCAATAACGAGATTTCTCGTTATTTAATCGTTATTTCTTTTATTAGCAATTTTTCATCCGTCCAGCCTGACGTTATCATTGGTAATGGCTCTGAGCTCGAAAAGGGCAAATACCGCCCCCTATCGTCTCCCGGATGGTAATGCACATCATTGGATTGGATTGAGTGAAAAAGTGCATCAGAGAAAAACTCCGGTCCAGGGTTTCCCCATCTCTGGCAAGCAGTGTCTGTTACCAGATTCACTGGCGAGGCTCGGAGCAGCTTTCGATAATGCGTTTCGGACTATAACGTTGGATCAATAAACGCGATCAATATTTGGAATGCCGATCAGGAATTGGATTCATCTTTTTGCAGAACATCTGATCTGAGGTAAGGAATCTATGTTACCAGTTTTGGGTTAATCAGAGTTGTTTTTCACAGCGTTCACAACGTGTGTGTGTGTGGCGTTAGGCGCCGAGCGTGGCACGAATAAATGATTTTTCAGCCCGCTTTTGTATCGTGCATAAGAACACAAATACTCTCGATAATCTAGCATTTATTTGAAAACTATTCATAAATCAGCCGGAAAATGACAACGTGTTTTGTGTATTCCAGTAAATGGCTATTTTCGCAGAATCTTTTTTTCTTTCTAGAAATCTCCAAAACTATACTCTTATTCAAAACGGTATAAAACAGAAATGTACTGATGAAAAAACAATCCGTTTCGTACATGTTGACTGCAAGCAAGTCATTGATAAGCGACGGGTGTATTAGACACATAGCCATAATTTAAGATATAGTTTAATCGCTCGCAAATGTGCTCGTCCTCCCATTGATTAACGTGCTGGCATCCAAGCGATGAATAGTCATATCCGGCTGGCAACCAATGTGTTAAGCCCGGAGCCCTATTTTCTGAAAGTAAATGGAATATTGCTCCACTTCTACAAGCTATTTGCATATTCTTGGTATCTAGGGACATCTATGGACCTCAGTGAATGTATTCCCAGTGTCAGAAATATTGTGTCTATTACTAGGCTAGCTTAAATTGTGATGAAACAAAGGAGACTATGAATAATTTCTTTGCATCTTTGACAGTGAATAACACCATGCTAAAAATGACCAGACATGGGAGACTGCCACTGATCTCGTTCAGTACCTTCTTGAGATCATGTGTACAAAAAAATCTAAGGAAATGAATAAAGGGAAGATGATTAAACAGAAGGTTTTGTAGATACAGTTCTGAATTCTCCCATCCGGACCAATGCAATTTGAAATATTATTATAGAATATAGAATAGCAGGCTTATAGATTACCTTATTATAGCCAATTCGCACATTTATGGATTGTGCCAAATCTTATATTTCAAATGCCCATGTTCAATTTGGATTTAGTATCACCAGGCATGCATAAGAACTAGGGATGCTCGATATTGGCTTTTTTACCGATACCGATATTCCGATATTGTCCAACTCTTAATTTCTGATACCGATATCTACCGATATCAACCGATATCAACCGATACCGATATATGCAGGGTTTCCCCGTCCAAAAAACTGAATAATTTCAGGTAACTAATAATTTCACTGGATATATATATAACAAATATTGTTATTGTTTTTTTTTTTTTTTTAAACCGATACCGATATTTTCCGATATCACATTTTACTGCCGATATCGGCCGATAATATCGGACATCCCTAATAAGAACAGATAATGAAATCTACTGTATGTACAGTAGCTTTTTTATTTTTGCCAGGGTGCCACCATTTTGAAACTAATTTCAAATCTGATTGTTGCTACATGCTAGAAATAGGGGAGACAAACTAACTGCGCTCCCACATATGCCAATAACGTTAAGTGTTGTGGTTTATTATCCCGAGTAATAAGAGATATTAAAAATTCATACAGAAGTAATTTGCTTGAAGCCCCATAGAGGCCTTTGGGAAGTGTCGTTCGGAAAAATTCCAATGCTCATCGAAAGCTCTCGGTGTCCTCTTAAAAAAACTACAATTCCCGACATTCAATCTTTCCAAAATGGTCGACTTTCGCGACCAAAACAATAGAAAAACGAAAACGAAGATCTATCTAATAACACTTTAACCTATTGGTAAACTAACGTATTGATGATAATCTACATTATAAGTGCTGTTGTGACATGGTTATGATGTTTAATGTTTATACGTTTGAAAAATAAAACGATACTTTTGTCAGACAGTCAAGACAGATTGATTTATGACGTGATGTCATTTGCAGTCCGCCGATGGACCGCACTGGTGGAAGAGGTTAAGAACCCGGGCGCCCACCAGTCGGTTCTTGTTCTCTCGTGTTCTCTAGTCCGTTGGAGCATGAGGTCCATTGTAGGTAAGGTGCAACAAGGCCAGGGGGGCTTAGGGCAGTATGGAGCAAAACAGGTCCCACAGAAAGGGATGGAGCAGGTACGTTGACAGGAGGAAGTAGTGAGGTGTACAAAGCCTGTGGCTCAGATTAAGCAGGGACAGTGGATGAAATGGGAAAGTGCGAGTCTTGATTATAGGGGCTACATACAGTATGATGCGCTGCCATCACCACAGAACATGTGGGTAGATGGGGACCGTCATGTCCATTGTGTTCAGAGACGGCAATGTTGAGGCATATTCTGTCAGACTGTGAGACTAGTCTTTCTCAAGGTCGGTATACATGGCGATAACCAGGTTTTGAGTACAGGTGAATTCAGGATGTAAGAAGAGTGGAAAGTGCAGTCATTCAATTAGTCTGCGAGGGAGAGAAATATAGAGGTGGTAGGTTTTTAGGCAGGCATGGGTCAGGCCAGCTAAAGGGAGCTAATGATTGGGAGGCGTCTATGCCTTCTACAACGCCGTTTGGTTTCCGGGTTCCTCTGAGTGACGCGCAAACAGCCAGCCTTCACCGAGCTCTAGTTCATCATCATCAACATCACCGTTTCTCATACGGTTAACGATTCAGAAACAATCATTGCTCATCTCCGTGTGTTTATGTCGTTGCAGATGCTCAACAAGGTGGGTTTGATACGCAGTCATGGCGGCAAAAGTGTCTTTATCATTTTGATTAGTTAACGTTATCATTAGCAGGTAAGTTATGAAGTCATTGTTTATCATAAAACCAACAGCATGACTGGCTCGTCTATTCTGTGCTAGATCAAGACACTATTTCAATAATGGATGACGGTGCGGAATTATCTTTTTAAAGCAGAGTAGGAGTAGAAAACAATTCATGAAAGTAGAAGATATAGGTGTGCAACCTCGCTAGCTGACGTTATATCTACAGAGTACTAACTGTTCTCGGTGGCGTGTATGCTTTCACCGTCATCCATTATTGAAATAGTGTCATCTGCAATGACATAAACACACAGAGATGAGCAATGATTGTTTCTGAATCGTTAACCGTATGAGAAACGGGTAAATATTTACGAAATCTAAGTGATTTTCCAACCTCGGGGTTGATCTCCATCGAGTTGGTTAGAACTAGAGCTCGGTGGAGCTCGGTGATGGCTGGCTGGCTGGCTGGCTGGCTGGCTGGCTGGCTGGCTGGCTGGCTGGCTGGCTGGCTGGCTGGCTGGCTGGCTGGCTGGCTGGCTGGCTGGCTGGCTGGCTGGCTGGCTGGCTGGCTGGCTGGCTGGCTGGCTGGCTGGCTGGCTGGCTGGCTGGCTGGCTGGCTGGCTGGCTGGCTGGCTGGCTGGCTGTTCGCGCGTCACTCAGCGGCCAATCAGAGGAACCCGGAAACCGAACAGCGTTGTAGAAGGCATAGACGCGATTGGGAGATGCAGGTAGATTTTGGAGGGAAAACTCATTCCGCAAGAAATGTGTTAGTTAGCACTAACTTGAGGCCAGACCTAGTCTTATGGTCTGCTAGTCAGTGGCTAGTTTATTTCCCAGGTGCCCTGAGAGGAGTCAGTGGAGGAGGCTTATGAAAGGAAAGAGCTTAGATATGCAGAATTAGCAGCGGTTCTGAGCAGCTAGGATGGAAAGCTATGTTTGACAGACGTGGGGTGTAGTAGGATCGACTATATCACTATTGGGAGAGTTGGGGATTTGCGAGCGGAGTTTGCAAAGGCTGTAAAGGAGATGTTGGAAGAAGCATGGATTTGGTTGAGGAGAAATAATGTCAGTTTGGGGCCAAAGTAAACAATGGGTAAGAGTATTCTCTGTTGTTTGTGTTTCATGTGTGATATTGTTATTCGACATGAGGATTCATTAACACAAGGAAGTTCTGCATGTGGCTAACATGGGCAGTGAGAGCTGGTATGGAGGTGGTTCTAGGACGCCAGATCTGTTGAGCCTTCCTGAGGTGTCGTGGGCCTAACTTGACAAAACACTGTGAAGGGAGGTACCCACTTGATAACCCTGGTGATACTATATGCTGGCTCTCACTCGCCTGTCTATCTATATGTTGGGTTGTGCTATTTGAATGACTGTAAAGGAGGAAGCGTGTACCTTTCCTGTCTCACTCTTCCACGTTCCCAGTCCGATCAGGGGCATCTTCCGCCCCGTGTTGAGAACTGCAAAGTCATTCATGGCTCTCGGAACCACCTTAAAAACAAGGCAGATCAAGAGACATCAGTCACAGTCCAAAAGAGGTGTGGTTGTATGGAACACCATCTCAATTGTTAGGCGGACAGTTAGGGCTGGGCGATATGGCCAAACTATCACAATATTTCTCTTAGTTATATTCGCATTTGGCAGTATTCAGTTTTCCACTAATAATTATGATATTAGGACATCTTTTTTATGTCTTTATTTTTCGTAATACAGTTGTGGTGCTTATTCATTCAAATGGTATATTTTCTGTTACTATTTTAATACTATTTCAAGGACCTTTTGATTAACTTAAAAAATATACACAAAGTATGTATATATTTTTATATTTTCTTTTTTACAATTCATAGATTTTGTGGATGAGGATCATGAGGGTATTGTAAAAATCCATACCTTGGCATGGCTCCATGACGGTATACCTGCATATTTAGTATTCCTCCCAGCCCAACGGACAATTTACTTAAATAAATGGTAAGAACGGCCTTGCACAGATGCAAATTAAACATATATAGCCTACATCCAGAACTGCCATGTACAGTGTAAGCACACACTGACCAATCACAAACAAAGGTATTAGAATTAGGGATGCCCCGATCGATCGGCCAGCGATCGGTATCAGCCGATATTCAGTATAAATATGAGATCGGTGATCGGTGATAATGCTTTATTTTCGCCGATCGTTAAAACCGATCGAAAAACATGATCCAATTCTTAGCGGAGATCTCACTCGCTCCCTCTCTCAGACACACAGAGCTGCCTGCAGGCCCCTCCTCCTCCTCCTGCCCCTCCCGCACCCGTGTAAACACGGGTCTAGTCTAGTCTAGTCTAGTGGGACCTCTGTGAGCTAACGTTAGCTACCGTTACAAAATGACCCAGTCAACTATTCACTTTTTTTTTATTATTATTATTTTTTAAACAAACATGACAACATAAAATTAGATATAAGCATTAATTAACAGTGCACATCCAATGAAATCACCATTTAGATAAATGTCTTATACAAGATATACACCTAATACCTGCCATCTAATACCCTACATACATATGCTCCTGCTCGCTACCCCCCCCCCCCCCGGACCCCCCATTGGATAATCCATCCATTATCATTCGCTCCTAACCAGGCATTACCATTATATGCTAGCTTTTATTCTCTCCACCACTTCTAACCACATTGTCATTTTGGATTCATTGAGACCCAAAATTCTTGCTGTAGATATTTCTAGATAAATCACATCGAGATATGTAAGAATCCAGACCTTCCGGCACATTTTTTCCGGTTGAAACCATCGTGATGCTATCAGCTTTTTAGCCACCGTGATAACAGATAAAACCAATCTCTTTAGCTGTATAACTGCACACTCAAAAACATCATTCAGCAGTAATACAGAGGGGTGTACAGGTATATTCAGAGTTAAGAGATTTGATAATTGCTGGGTCACTTCTTTCCAGAATATCTTAACTGGTGGGCAGTCCAGTACATGTGCATAAATGTCCCCTCGTCCCCATTTGTACATAAGGAGCATTTGGAGTCTTGTTTAAGACCCATTCTGTTCAGTCTTATAGGAGTCAAGTATGTCCTATGAATATAGTTCAGATTGATTTGTTGATGGTCCGGGTTCCTTGATGCAAGTCGAACATTTGCCCAGGCTTCTTGCCAATCAAACTCTATTTCCAGGTCTGGTATATCCCTCCTCCAGACTGATTCTAGGTGGAGGATTTCATACGAGGACGTTAGTAATTGATGATAAAAATCTGATACAAAACCTCTCAATGTCTCTCTTTCATAGAAGAATTTGTGGTATCTGTGGTGTACAATTGGTATCCTTAATGGAACACTGTGAGCCTTCAAACATAACAATAACTGTGCGTAAAAATAATATGTGGAACCGGTGAGATTACATTTTTTGTGTATTTCCTCATAACTACAAAAACCCTGTTTGTTGAAAACATCTCCTAATGTGTGTATGCCCGGCTTTTCCCATCTAGGGAATCTTATAGGTCGTTTTCCAATCAGGAGTGCATTGTTATTGAATAAGGGAGTATGATTATGCCATTTATGTGGGTTAGAATATTTTTTTTTTGTGTTTCACGCCATATCCGGATCGCATGAGTAATAATGGAGCCACATTTCAGTTCGCATTGCTTAATTGATAATTTGGTGTATACTATGTCCTGCAGTCTATGTGGTGCTACTATATTTACTTCTAAATTCCTCCAGGATACTGATGCTTGGGGATCAAACCAGGTTGTCAGTGGTCTTAAAGTGTACGCCTTAAAATAGTGGAAAAAATCTGGAAATGCCATACCTCCGTCGGCTTTGTTTCTCTGTGCGGTGGATCTTTTTATACGTGGTGGTTTGTTATTCCAAATAAATTTGTATGCGGAAGAGTGTCATTTTTTCCAGTAACCATCTGGAGGGGGTAACGGTAGCATTGAGCTGATGAAGTTGATTCTAGGTAAGACATCCATCTTAACTATTGAAACCCGTGCCTGTACTGAGTTTTTAAGTTGACCACCTGTCAAAGTCGTATTTAATTTTATTTTGGATTTCTATGTAATTGTGCTTCACCGTTTGGCTTATGGTAGGGAATACTTCAACTCCCAAACATCTAAAGTGTTTAACCATTGGTATTTCTTCTGGAAGGAGTATATTTTTTGCAGGGGCGTTGAGTGGAAGGAAAGCCGACTTTGGCCAATTTATCTTAAATCCCGATAGGTCGCCAAAGTCATCAATCAACTTGATAAGATGAGGCATTGCGGTGTTAGGGTTTTGCATGAACAGTATTACGTCGTCCGCATATAAACTCATTTTGTGTTGTGTGCCCTTGATTACGATTGGTTCTATGAATTGGGATTGTCTTATATATTGTGCTAAAGGTTCTAATGATAAATCGAATAGTCCGGGACTAAGAGGGGCAACCCTGTCTAGAAGAAAAAGAAAAACAAACAGAAGACTAAGAAAAAGAAGGAGACCAAGAGAGCAATGAAAGGACATGAAGAGAGTCAGGAGAAACCTGTCAAAGAGAACACCAGGACAACCAGTCAAAGACCCAACTCTTCTGGAAGTAAGACAGAAGTTGACCCATCATCAATTCGATCTTATTTCCAACCTGCAAAGGCCATAAGCGCGAAGCGACAGAGGGAAATTGGATCACTAAGCTCAGAATCTGGGACCAGCCCACCAGTAAAGAAGCGGGCTGATGCCCAGGAAGATATTCAACAGCCACCTGGCCAACAACAAAGCCTCCAAGTCTCAACCAAAGCAGGTGCCATGCCAGAGATGGCCAGCAGGCCACCAGCAGGTGAACATGGTGTGACAGGAGGGGCGCTCAGTAAGCCCCAGGCGACATCAGAGGAACAGAGTGCCCACCCAGTCAACTCTGGGGGTCCCTGCTCCTGATCAAGTGGGCCTTCCACAGGGTTCAAGACCGAAGAGTGATCATCCATCATAATGTCATAATGACTTTACAACTACCGAAGAAGGGACTAAGAATTGACCATCTAAATATTTGTAGTCTAAAAAACAAGGTACAAGAACTGAGTTCTGTCCTATTTGAAAATGCTTTACATATTACAGCCCTATCTGAGACACATCTAGACACATCAATAGATGACAATCAGGTTGCAATACAGGGGTATAATTTATACAGGCTTGATAGAAATAAGCATGGAGGAGGTGTTGCTTTTTATATTCAAGAACATTATACCTGTCAAAGTACGAATAGATCTAAGTGCACCTGGTGTGGAAATGCTATGGCTACAGGTTCATCTACCTCACCTTAAACCAGTTCTAATAGGCTGCTGCTATAGACCACCGGGCTCAAACATACAGTACCTTGAAGATTATGCAAGATGCTACAAATAGTCACTGATATTGACAGAGAAATATATTTTGTTGGAGACCTTAATATTGACTGGTTCTCCAAAACATGTACATTAAAAAAGAAATTAAGTGATGTGGCCAATGTGTGCAATCTATCACAGATTGTGAATGCACCAACCAGAGTTAACATCAGGTGCACAGGAAGATCTTCAACTTGCATTGATCACATTTTCACAAACTCTGTGGAGATGTGTTCAAAAGTAGTATCTGTGCCAGTACGTAGGCTTTAGTGATCATAACATCATTGCAGTAGCAAGGAAAACTAAGGTGCCAAAAGCTGGGCCTAAAGTTATATACAAGAGAATGTACAATAATTTCAATGAAAATGTGTTTGTTGAAGACTTGAACGAGATACAATGGGATAATGTGACTGAACTAACGAGTACAGAGAATGCCTTACAATTATTTATGAAACTGTTCTCATCCATCTGTGACAAACACGCCCCTATGAGGAAATTAACAGTCAAAACAACTCAATCCTCTTGGCTTGATTTGGAGTTGAGAAGCTGTATGAAAGAGAGGGATCAATTGAAAAAGGATGCTATTGCATCCGGTGGCTCGGATGATTGGCAGGCCTACCGTTTTCTGAGAAACAAAGTCACGAAAATGAATACACAGAAGAAAAAACAATACTATAAATCCAAGTTTGAAGAAATTAAAAGGTGACAGTAAAAAGTTATGGAGAACTTTAAATGAGGTCATGGGAAATAATAAAACAAATACGATGCCCTCGTTTATAGAAGCAGCTGGTGGATTTATTACCAAACCTCGAGATATAGCCAATCATTTTAATGATTATTTTATTGATAAGGTGGAGATGATAAGGAATCAAATGCTGCCAGTGGATGGTAAGCTGTCTGAATCAATAATTAAACAGCATATTATGCATACAAAAAAATGTGAATTTGATTTTATGGATATAAATCTAGAGCAAATGGAAAAGCTTCTCTTGTCCATACAGTGTGACAAACCTTGTGGTCATGATAACTTAGATGGTAAACTGCTCCAGCTGGCAGCCAGAATTGTAGCAAAGCCACTGTGTCATATTTTTTATCTATGTCTAAGGCCCCGTTTAGACGAGCGTTTTGTGAACAGAAACCGCAAAAGTCATCTTGCGGTTTCACTTTTAATTTTACGTTTAGACGAGCGTTTTGGAGTGGAATTCTCCGTGCAGACGACGCTGTAACGACGGAGACCCGCTGTCACACGATTGGCGCATATGTCACATGACGTGCTGTGAAGACCCGCCCTACTCTGCCTCTGATTCGCAGACTGTGGATGGGGAATGTGATTGCACCAAAGCAGAGTCACTCACAGACAGAGGGTCCAGTCACGCCGCGGGACAGATTCTTGTGTATTTAAAAGTACTGCCAATGTAGCCTTCAGGTGATCTCCGTTGATATAAGTCAGACATACTTGCTTTGTTTACGTCTCGGCTACTGGCGCATACATGCTACCTGTGACGTAAGCAGTACGCGCGACCAGAGCCGTGACAACGCTTTCGTCATCGTTTTAACAGATTTATACGTTTTGATAGTTTAGACGAGATCGCAAAGCTTTTGCGTTTCTAGGAATTCCACCCTGGAAGGTAGTCTCACTTTTTTGCGGTTTCACCCCGTAAAAACGCTGTTTCCGTATAAACGAAAGGCACATCAGCAAAAATATTTTTGCGGATTCACCTGCTAGCGTTTCCGTCTAAACGGGGCCTAAGTGAGGGTGTTTTTCCTCAAATGTGGAAGATAGCTAAGGTCACTCCACTTCCAAAAAATGCTAAACAGCCTTTTAATGGAGCAAATAGTCGACCTATTAGTATCTTGCCAGTTTTAAGCAAAATCATGGAAGGTGTTGTTTTTAAACAGATTCAGCATTACCTCTCAGAAAACAGTATACATTCTCAATTCCAACATGCATATAAGGAGGGTTATTCTACATGTACAGCTTTAACACAATTAACAGATGACTGGCTACAACAAATTGACAGGAAGCAAATGGTGGGTACTGTACTACTGGATTTCAGTGCAGCTTTTGACCTCATAGATCACGAGTTGCTGCTCATAAAACTAACTGCATATGGATTCAGAACTGCAGCTGTTAACTGGATAAAAAGCTATCTATGTAACAGACATCAATGTGTTGTGTTTAATGGTACCGTGTCCAACTTTAAATCCCTACAGTGTGGAATTCCACAGGGAAGCTGCCTGGGGCCCCTCTTCTACGCCATTTTTACAAATGATTTGCCATGGGTATTAGAAAATACATGTATGGTTATGTACGCCGATGATACTACAATGTATGCATCATCAGACAAGACAGAAGAGCTTAATGAAGTCCTTCAGAGAGATTTGAACTTAGTGTCCACTTGGGTGTCTGAAAACAGGCTGAAGTTAAACATCTCAAAAACCAAGAGCCTAATATTGGGATCCAAGCATACTATAAGAAAAGACGTGAAGCTAAGTATATCTTTAGACGGAACAGCTATTGAGCAAGTTAGAGAGGCAAAGCTGTTGGGTGTCACACTTGATGGAACACTCATGGTCAACTCACACCAACAATGTGGTTGCCAAAATGAGCAGAGGTATTTCAATTATCAGAAGGTGTAGGTATTTTCTAGCCGATCTGATATTGAAGCAAGTGATAGTCATTAGTTCTTTCTCACCTTGACTACTGTCCAGCTGTCTGGTCTAATGCCTCAAGACAAGAGCTCAATAAGATCCAGCTCACTCAGAACAGAGCGGCCTGTCTGGCCCTGAACTGCTCAATGAGAAACAGTGTGGAGGGGATGCATACCAAGCTGTTGTGGTTGAAGGTGGAAGACAGACTGGATTGCAGCCTGATCTTGTTCATGAGGAATATATATATCTCAAGAGAACCTATCTGTTTGTATTCACAGCTAACATGTACACATGATCGACATAAGTATAATACTAGGCATGCCTGTAGGGAAACGTTCACACTGCTACTACCAAAAACCAATGCAGCAAAGAAAACTGTGTTATATAGAGCCATGTCATATTGGAATAAACTGCCAGTACATCTTACTCAGATAACCAGTAAGATAAGTTTTAAAAATAATTTGAAAAGAGCATTGAGAGAAAAAGAAATTAGTTTACATTAAAGAAAAACACAGATACTGTAGTTTACACTGTAAAGATATGACTGTCTGAGAGTTTAATCCCTTTTATTGTATTTTCTGTGATCTGATACTCTGTTTGTGTACTGTAATGCTATTTGGAAATATTTTAATATTTTTATATGTAGGAATATTGGAATATATTTTTAAATGTATGCTACTATAATGTTATGTATGTATGTACTGTTTTTGTTGTGTGTGGACCCCAGGAAGACTAGTTGTTGCTGCGGTGATGACTAATGGGGATCCGTAATAAAGATAAAGATAAAGAGCGTGATACCGGAAAGATTTCGGAGGTGATTATACTGTTGTAATCATGGCCGATGGGTCTTTGTATAATACTTTAATCATATCAATGAATCCTTTTCCTAACCCCATCCTTTCTAATACTGCCCATAGATACGACCATTCCAACCTATCAAAAGCTTTCATTGCATCCAGGGACAGCATCGCCTTAGGTGTGGTGTCGTCCTTGCTGGCATCTAGTACGTGTAGTAATCGTCTTATGTTATCAGTGATCAAGCGGCCTCTTATGAAGCCAGTTTGATCCGGATGAACTAAAGACGTCATATGCTTTTGAAGTCTGATGGCTAATACCTTTTAGTTTAATTTAGTTTTAATATGAGGCATTGTCTAACGTTATCTAGCTGGCTAGCTACTGATAGCTGCTGATATCAACAAATGCTCCAGCAATAGTCGAGTGCATGATAAGTTACCTCCGTTGACTCGTTAGCCAACGTTAGCTCACGTTAGCTCTATATGGAATGTCCAGTAAACTAAATAGTTCACTGAGGCGTTGTCTTAACGTTATCTAGCTGGCTAGCAGTAGCTAGATAGCTCCTGATATCAATGTCTTATAACATTGATTCGATGCATATTCGAGCCCCGGCTTGCATCGCAGTCACAAATGGGGCTAGCTGAGGGAGTAGGGTATATCTGCAGAGCTGCAGATATACCCTGCTGAGGGCATGCTGAATGTGATTTGATCAAAGCAGAGTATACACACAGACAGGGCACGAAATTAACTTTTTGACTCACCGGCCAGTGGCGGGTAGATGAGAAAAATCTACCCGCCAAGCATATTTCTTACCAGCCAAATTTTTTTTTTATTTAATTTTTTTTATAAAATATATATATTATATAATCATACTTGTAGTTGTATTATCTGCGAGACATTGCCACCACGCAACAAGTCAAAATGCTTGCTATCTGCAAACAGCTCCACTGTCTGTGTGTATACTCGAGTAGCCTCTAGCTCCAGCAAGGATTCTCCGGCGCTGCAGCTGGGCCCTATACTCTACATTCAGCATGCAAGGATTCTCCGGTGCTGCAGCTGGACCCTATTCAGCATGCCCTCATGCGATGGAAGTAGGGCTGGGCGATATGGCCTAAATATGATATCACGATATTTTCTGACCTTTCGGCGATACACGATACGCATCACAATGTTTTTCTTTTTTTCCCCAAAATTCATTATGAGGCTTACCAAGACAGTATTTGAGTTTGCAAGCTAACATTAAAGACAAAATAAAATACCCATGCATTTAGCATTTTTATATTATATATTAGATTTAGATTATTGGATTATTAGATTATATATTGCATATATTTAGCAATGAGATATTATATGATTTAGACATGAAATATGATGAATTGAAAATGGGGGACCCTGATGTAAACAAGACGAAAGTCTTTCTCTGGTCTGCATCCTCCAGTCTGCTGTTGACTGTTGTTGTATTGAGCTGTACTGTATTGTACCCATGCTGCAATCTTTTAATAACGTTCTCATTCATTCAGTCGGCAAACAGAATCATTTTGATTGACAGTCGCGTCTGCCAATTACGTCACATCGCTTGCACCCGCCCTGCTGTTCTTAGCACCAATCGGAAAGCGCGTATTTATTTTTTACTTCCGCCATGGAGAGCTCAATGACAATAACAATGGCAGCTCGCCGCGTCCGACGTTTAGCTTTTAGCTCCGCAGAAGGACTAAACGACTGGAGGCATAATGATTTTACTGCAATGGATGTTATAATAAAAGCCTTTCCATACATCTGTCTGATTGAAAACTTTATTAACAGACCGCAGAATGGGCACAACTGAGTCAGCACGGGCTGAGATATGAACGAGCTTGCTATATCTAGGTCGACCTCGGTCGGCACTATGTAAATACGCTGATGTTATTGAAAGTGTAACTATATAGAGACCTCTGAACAGGTCCTGCATTATTATTATTATAACGTTAATGCCACAACGAATGCCTTTGTTATCATAAGTAGTCACTTTTGATGCAGTAGTGTGTGTGTGGGGCGGCGCTGTTCAAAAGTGTCAACGTGTGGACCAGATTGACGCGACACAAGCCTCTTGGGCAAAACATCACGATATCCACGATACGTTTAAAAAGTGTATCGTTAATGAACTGTACCCGATATTTATATAATATCGTCATATCGCCCAGCCCTAGATGGAAGCCAGGGGCTCGAATACGCATGTTATAAGACATTGATATCAGGAGCTATCTGTAGCTACTGCTAGATAACGTTAAAGACAACGCCTCAGTGAACTATTTAGTTTACTGGGACATTTCGTAGTGACTAGTGAGCTAACGTGAGCTACCTAGCCAACGGAGGTATTATGCACTAGACCAGTGTTTCTCAAAGTGGGGGGCGCAGAGGCATGACAGGGGGGGCCTTGAGATTTATAAAAAAAAAAGAAAAAAAAAACTTTTATTTTTTTTATTCCAGAAAATTATCACTAAAGTGCTATCTGTTGCAGCTGCACTGTTCTCCATGAAAATACCATTTCTCAAAATCTGAAAATCATTATTTAATAAAACACAGAAAAGGATCACCAAGTTACTAAAAAACCTTTACAGACAACATTGAGACAAAGCTTCCTGACACATCTCCATCCAAACTCTTGGAAGAACTCTTTGAAATCTCATCTGATACCAAGCTAGAGCTAGTTTCAGAGTGTGGTGCTGAGTACCAAGTATCTCATCTCATGGCCCACCAAGTATCTCATGATGCAGCAGTTAAGGTGTTGATACCATTCAGCACCACATACAGTATCTGTGTGAAGCTGGCTTTTCATCCATGACAGCTCTGAAAACAAAATATAGGGCCAATTTGAAAGGTCACGATATTGGTGTTATTTCATAAATTTAAACATGGCCCATTTCATGACTATTTTGTTGGGGCGAGGGGGGGGGCCAAAATATTTTGGTCCGCCAAAGGGGGGCCTGACAGAAAAAGTTTGAGAAGCACTGCACTAGACTATTGCTGGAGCATTTGTTGATATCAGGAGCTATCAGTAGCTAGCCGGCTGGATAACGTTACACAATGCCTCATGTATTAAACTAAAAGTGAATAGTTGACTGGGTCATTTTGTAACGGTAGCTAACGTTAGCTCACGGAGGTCCCACTGACTAGACTAACGTCACGGTGACTGTCCGAGGCAATAGCCTCTGTTTACATGGCTGAGGGAGGGGCAGGAGTAGTAGGAGGAGCAATAGTGCGCTGCATGTCTGTGCTGAGACAGCGAGTGAGAACTCCGCTAAGAATTGGATCATGATTTTCGATCGGTTTTCACATGACTATTTGATAGCCCGCCACATGGCGGACAGACCTCTCAGTCTCACTCGCCAAACGTAAAATCTGACCGCCAATGGCGCTTGGCGGGCTCTAATTTCGTGCCCTGCACACAGACAGTGGAGATAGCGAGCATTTTGACTTGTTGCGTGGTGGCGATGTCTCGCAGATAATACAACTACAAGTATAATTATATAATATATATATTTTATTTAAAAAAAATTATATAAAATAAAAAAATTTGTTTTTAAATAAAAAATTATCGATATCGGATCGGTATCGGCCGATATGGCTCAAGACGATCGGTGATCGGTATCGGTGGCAAAAAACGTGATCGGGGCATCCCCAATTAGAATGATTTGCATACTGGACACACGGACCAATCACGGCCAAGGTATTAGAATGATTTGCATACTGTATCAAATATGCCCTGTGTGTAAGCAGACACACGAACCAATCCCAGCCAAAACATGTATCTCCAACCCTGAAGTGGTCACTCATGCGTGAAATTATGTTGAGACCAGTGTCCCTAAATACATTTGAATGTGACTTAAATGTGATTTCAGATGTACAGTGGACTCTACATCAGAATACTAAACACACTGTAGGCCTATATGTAGTTCTGAGTTTTTTTCTGGCCCAGATGATTCATTTTACTATGGAAGTCAATGGAGAAATCGGACAGGAAAAAGTCACTTGCACTGTATGTAACTGGTATGTCAGACAATTCTTGCTGTGTGAAGTACATTTTCTGCATTAAGATGTACTGGCACACTTGACATGGACATGGTTCTATTAGAGTGGCAATGATGACCAACCTTAACATCATATTTATTGTACTTTAGAGTAGGCGTACTGATCTAGGATCAGTGCTCAGGCAACACAACCAGCTCATCATAATGAGATACAGCTCATTATGACTTATGAGCCAATCTGGTCAGTGGTCTCAGATCTGCCCAACATGGCCTTTTGTCTGACTAGAAATAGTATAAGAAAAACAGTCCTCAGCTATACTCTTAACTCAATTATTCAAGTACTAATTGAATAAGCAGTAGATTCTTGTACCGGATCTCCTCTCTGGTAAACAAGAATACCCTGAAGACTCTGGCAGGAGCACTCATTCAAGGGTACTACGACTATGCTTGCACCTCATGGTACCAAAGCACCTCAAAGGCGCTAAAAACAAGATTACAAACATCACAAAACAAACTGGTCAGACTACTACTTGACCTTACTCCTAGAACCCACCTCACCCCTGACCACTTTGACTACCTAGGATGGCTTAGAGTAGACGACAGAGTACAGCAACTTGTAATGGGCCTGGTCTACAAGATACACTACACGACTAAGGTACCCATGTACATGTCAAAATACTTCCCAAAGGTCAGTGAATACCATGACACCAGGGCCCTATTCCCCGTACCTGGTTCAATTAAGTCGATCAAGAGTCCCATTATCCAGATTCAATTAACCCGATGTTTGAAGCCGGGATTTTCCTGTTCCTCGAAGGTGGATTCAGTCTCGTTAACTCGAACCAGACTTGAGACCCAGGATAAGTGCGCGCGGCCGCTTCAGTTGAAAAGCCAGCAAGTATCGATAGCAGAAATCCTGATTTTCTAACGGCATTGATTGATTAATTGATTTAAAACTTTATTAACAGATTGCAGTACGGCTCAATAGCCTCGCCGACAAGTTAAATGCATAATCTATAGGCTAATTTTAAGTCCCTCATTACCCCAATCAATCAGATTATATTTCTTTAAACTTGCCTGCTGGCAGTAGGTTTATGGAATGGATAATCAAATGAGATCTTGCTAGTGAAAATAATTAGTTCAACTGTTATACAGAATAAGGATACGGCTCTCTTACCCATTGATTGATGTATGGTGGATGTTTTACTTATCTGCACTGTGGTGTGACGGTTGGTTGTTTTGACTTTCACGCAGACGACCCGCGTTCGAATCCCACTTCTTCTAGTCTTTTTCTTCTTTTTGCAATGTAGGAATAATTCAATTTGGTGCACGTTGAGAGCTATATAAAGAATGACATCCTCAATGCATGTAGATTTATAATATTTTAACTTAAAACTAGGCTACTTTTGCATATAATCATTAATATTATATTCCAAAACAATTATATTGGAAACACGGGGTCTCGAACTCGGGTCGCCCGCTTGCCAGGAGCGAACACTGGCCGTTGCACCACTGTGCCAGACGGGATATATCCATTGTGTATCCATCAATGCACAAGAGACCCGTGTTTCGAATATTTTTCTTTTGAATGAAGTTTTATCTCTTTATTCTCAAATGCATTAATGTGACGTCAACGGCTCATTCAATTTCTCAAATCCGTCAAACAGCGCATCTCATCAGACATTTTAATCCCAGTTACAATATCACAATAACGTGTGAGTGATGATACAATTCAACAATCCTCAGAGTCCTCGTAATTCATAATCCACAAAAACCACAATCCACGCATAGACACTTCAATTTTATGCTTGAATGAAACACAATCCGGGCGCTCCGTTAAGCAAATCTACAGCGGAGAATATATGAAACTAATCAGAGCCAAACGGCCGATAGGTTTCATTCATTAAAAATATCCACGCGGGATTCACATTTGCAATGCGCCGTTATTAAAATAACCACATGCAGCGTGTATCGCACTCCAAGCGCCGTATATGACGTGCATTCTTTTATTTAGGACAAAGTAAATCTATAGGCTGAATATGATTTATTATCAGCATTTAGTTCTATTATTATACATTTCAAAAGCCCCCTCTAGGAAAACGAAGCACAGAAACATAATTCAGAATGGTATAATGCAGATCTAGACTGTGAGAATCATTTCAGGAAGCGAGCTGGCATTTCTTTGCGGGGGCGTGGCCATGGTTCATCCGGCTAACTGAACTTAACCCTGCTCTCGACCAGGCTCAAACTTTTTGATCTGTTGTCATGGTGATTTAGACAATCGAGCGTCGGGGAACAGAAAGGTCCGGCTTAAGTCAGGCTATGCTGGAAATTATCCGGCTAACTCAGTTAGCCAGGTACGGGGAACGGGCCCAGAGGGAGCTCCACAAATCATGTTAAACCCAGATTCGGCTCAAACAAGGGACTAAACACGTTTCGCAATTATGCCACATCAATGTGGAACGCCCTACCCAAAGCTGTAAAGGAATGTGAATCACTACCCACTTTCAAAACTACTCTCAAAGAGCACCTACGGGAGACTGCAATTAGAAACTGGACCCTGTAAATGTCCTAACCCAACCCCCTCCAATGTACAGTAAATGTCCTAACCCAATAATACACGAGACCCTCTTCTTGGGACCAAGTAAGGTTTAGTCGATATTCCAATGTAGTTTCCCCCACCCCACCCCGCCTAACCCAACCCCCCCACCTACCCAACCACCTCTAATGTACAATTCCCGCCCCCCCACCTACCTACCCAAGTTGAGCACGGCCCTTTCACCTATTGTTTTGTCCGTAATGAGCACGGGGCTGTGCTGCTGTTCTTGTCCAGTGACCTGCGTGTCACTTGGTTTCCTGAGAGATCATGTGGCTGCTGGCCACACCTGCGGGTGAGCCGCTCACTCCACAACCCGTGGCGTCCCGATCAGGAGGGATTCTTATTATGGATCTCGTTTTATAATAAGAAAAAAAGAAAAGAAAAATCAAACAGTCTACATCCGCCCGACTGAAAAGTCCAGACGAGACCAGACAAAAACGACCGAATCTTTTAAAATAACAAATGACACAAATAACAAAATAATCCTTATTTATATATCTAACGTTATGCAGAGATCGATGCCACACACACATCTGAATACAGAAAGCAAGTGGTGCTTTCGATTCTGCAGACAAATTATGCAAACCTGCAGCAGGAATCACTTTTGTTTTAACACATTAAAACAAATCAGCTCCAAAAACCATTAACAACCGATTCATTCACCCGTCTGATTACGTTGTCAAAACGTAATCGTCTGAATTATATTATGGTCCGAAATGTAAAGCATCGCGTGGTCATTCAGCTGTCAAATGAAAGCAACAGTGCACAACCGGCGGCGTTATCTACTTACTATGTAGGTTTATGGATCTGTGAAAGCAAAGGCCGACTTCTCTCCGTCCTCCTCCTGCGACGCACAGCAAACACTCCTCTCCTCTCCTCCTAGGCGAACGAAGACTTATTTTCCAGCCAGATGTTCAAAAAACACCACTTCATTTTGCTGACATTTCCTTTCCGGGGATGTGGAGACCGTTCCTCCACTTCCGGTTTGAAGCACGTGATGCATGTTAATAATAACAACAATAAATGGAAATACTGAAGTAAAATATAAATATATAATGTAATAAATACCGCAAAACTCTACTCAGCGGGCCTACATATGCCCTCCCGCCCGCCAAATAAACGGTTAATTATTGTACAGTCAATCACAATCATTATTGTACAATCAAAATCCATGTGTAACTTTTTTTGCAGAGAAAAAGTTTCATTTTTGTCATTTAAAATGTATACACACTTGGTGTAAAACGTAAAATGAGTAAAAATCTGAATTCAGTGGAAAGAAATATAATAATGAATATTATTATTATATTGTTAGAAGCCTTTGTGTGACACTCACACAACACTGGCAAGCCTTAATTGACCCAACAGACTGAGCCAAATAGAAACATTAACGGCTGAGAATTTCATAGATACCCACGATAAACAGAAAATAATTGTAATTGTGAGCCGAACATGTAATTCCCATTGGGTGTACTGTAGGGGCTTGAGATGGACGTTATTGTACACAGATATCAGATAAGGGTTCAAACAAGGTTGAAAACTAAGTCATATCTAACAACATACATCTACTCAGGTGGGAGTCGCTGAGACAACATCTAATTAAGTGGGGCTCAAGTGTCCTCTGATGACATCACAGACCGGTTTGCCTTTCTCACACCGATCCCTCCCCAGTAGCACTTCACTACCGGGCATGATGCCACACACTCCTTATCCCTCGCCACCATCATACATCAGACTGGCACATCCGGGTACTTCGGCTTTTTCCACAGTCGTCACAGCCTACTTTTTGGGGAAACACACACCTTTCCTATTGACTGCCATTGTATTTGGCCTGCATAAAAACATTCGGCAGAATGCATACATTGTTTGAAAGGTTTGTTTAGTTAGTGCATCATGTTAAGTCAAGCAATTACTTTCCAACACTGGCTGTCATCCAGCGTTCGCGCCATGACCTGACTCCTAGAACCCACCTCACCCCTGCCCACTTTGACGACCTAGGATGGCTTAGAGTAGACGACAGAGTACAGCAACTTGCAATGGGCCTGGTCTACAAGATACACTACACGACCAAGGTACCCATGTACATGTCAAAACACTTCCCAAAGGTCAGTGAATACCACGATCACAACACCAGAGGGAGCTCCACAAATCATGTTAAACCCAGATTCGGCTCAAACAAGGGACTAAACACGTTTCGCAATTATGCCACATCAATGTGGAACACCCTACCCAAAGCTGTAAAGGAATGTGAATCACTACCCACTTTCAAAACCCCTCTCAAAGAACACCTACGGGAGACTGCAATTCGAAACTGGCCCCTGTAAATGTCGTAACACAACCCCCCCCCCCCCAATGTACAGTAAATGACGAAGTATGGTTGTCAATATTCCAATGTACAGTTTTGCTTGTACAGTTGTACAGTGCCCCCCCCCCCCCCCCTCCAATGTACAGGCCCCCCCACCTACCCAACCTCCTCCAATGTAGTTTCTACGTCAAATGTATAATTCTCTTTTCTGGACTCTTTTTGTATCACAAACAGTACTGTATTTGCAAATCTGGTATGTCATAAATGTATAGATGTAGCAGTACTGTCTATAAATGTATGTCGTGTATGTCATATATGTTATGATGAATTGAAAATGGGAGACCCTGATGTAAACAAGACGAAAGTCTTTCTCTGGTCTGCATCCCCTTATGTATTGAGCTGTACTGTACCCATTCTGCAATCTGTTAACAAAGTTTTCAATCAATCAATCAATGTGAAAAGTTACATTTGATAAATGTTCAGCCCCTTCAGCTGCAGGATGTTTCCTAATTTCCCTACCTGGACATTTAATATTACACTTGTGAATCTCCAAGTTACTTAAAACTAAGAGGAAATTACTATTTATGGGCTTTGATAGTCTTTGGCCTGATTTATATCCCAAAAGTTGTAGTTTATAAAGTTGTAGTTTATGAACAAACGCCATCTAAAAGTTGTGCATTATTTTAATATATGTTATGTTATACTTATATGGACAGTTATTGGGTGCGTTAAGTAACTGAGCGGCTCATCTTCGCTCAGAGCTAAAAACGCACTTAACGGGTTGCTCCGTTCCGCTCACTCAGAGCGTTGCTGAGCACTTTCTCACTAGACTCAGTATGAAAGAAATGGATGCTCTTACATCTGTCGCCATTTTCAGTGCAAGATGGCAGTCGCTCAGCACTCAGAGCAGAACGTTATGCGATTAAAAAATGCGCTCGGCGCTCACGATGAGCGCCAACCACACATTCTGTGATTTTAATAATATATTTTATTTAAAAGGGCATATTTCAAGAAACAAAAACACTTTACAGAAAAAATTCAAACAAAAGAAAAATTAACACCAATTGTCAAGTTACTTATATACACGTCATGACAAACATAATGTGACTATTAAGTTACAGTCAACAGGGAACTAACATCTGTAGGATTTGTGTCCCGTCCTTCTGCGTTTCCGTTCGCTACCTGTATGAGGGACAGTGGTGGAGACGGAGAGGAACCGAGACATGGAACTCTCTAGCTACTTCCATCACCAGCTCTGAGAAAATAAGCAGATCTGCAGACTCTACGACATAAGTGGAGTGAGACATAACATTGCTGATACCAGTACAACTAGAGGAGGCTTATTTGATTGAGCAACAGATTTGTCATGTTTAGTGTCTTAGAAACATATTGACATTTTAAACTCGAATGTCATTCAGCGGATCTTATTTTAAAAGGGATGTTATATTTTGGGTGCATACTGATGACATTTTATGACGACGTACAAACGACGAGGGTAAACCAGGCTAACGATTTTGCTAGCTTTGACAAATCAAATTGAGAAAATATTTTATTTACAATATTGAAATTCCTGATATTTAAGCAGTTAATTGCTATTGCACAAGTCAGTTTCACTCATGACGTGAATGACATTGTACGTTGAGTTTTCAGTGAGGACATCGCCTTGTATTAATTTTCATGCCCGTCTTCCTACTCTATGTCCAGCCTCTTCAGGAGTTGGCATTGATGTGTCGCTTGCTGACTGAGGCGTCTATCATCCACTCCCCCTCCCTGCTCATCGGTTTGGGACTTCCTTCAGTATGGAGAGCGCTTCACTGGGATGGGCAAACTGAGGCGGAGGGGTGAGGGTGGAATGAGTCTAGAATTAACAGAAACACGTGAATTCTGTTCTAGACAGTCAACGTTCGTTTATCCAATGACTAGATTTGACCTGTTGAACACAACACATCTGGCCATGCCATGCAGAAATGTGTGTAATAAAAACGTGTACTACTTGGAAGTCGAAGCCGGGTCGCCCGCGTGAGAATTCACAACCAAACTTCTCAGCCGACTGCTCCACTTTCATACCCCAGGGTGGCAGGGACAGCGATGACACCGAATTGATCGCGGTCAAGGGATAAACAGCTTCCCCCCCAAAAAGGGAAATTAGGACACAAAACCGCTGTTCAGCACCGTTTAAAAACAATTGCTAAAGGCAGTAACAACAGGTACGGGGAAGGAAGATCAGAGAAGACTTAAGAAGTGTACGAGGTCCGCTGGTTTTAATAGTTACTTTCCTGTATTCCTGCCTAAAGATGTTCCCTTCTCACTGTGTGAGAGATAAATAAACGAACCATCTGTAGCTTAACACATCAGACCCGACATAAGTCGGGTTTTCGTCGTTATTTCTTTTATTCGATATTTCCCTTCATAATTCATCCATCCAGCCTGATGTGATCATTGGGAATGGGTCTGAGATCGCAAACGTCCAATACCGCTGCCTAACGCCTTGCGGCCGCTATTGCACTCCATTTGAAACGATTTAAAACCAAAACTAAGGTCTCAGTATGAGTTTAAGACGTGAACATGGTTATGTTTGTTGAATAAAAAAAAATCTTCGGAAAATCACATGATCGGATCGGGACATCCCTAGCTATATGTTGTCAATCTTGCGTTGATCCGATAATTCTTTCCCTGCGATCGGAGCGCGTGTCTGTAATGTACTGTGTAACGTATTCCGTTGGTGGCGATCAAAGCATAGAACCCCCCGCCCCCCCACCCTTTCATGCATGCATGATGAAACATAATATCAATAATCTAGCGTTGATTTCAGATTGATTATTGATCCAGGCGAGGAATGGCACTATTTATAATGAAATGCAGTAAAACGCTGTTTGCCGGCGTTTCCTGGGATTACACAGAATTACTCTAAAACTATACTCATATTCACCATGGTATAAAACGGAAATGTATGGATGAAATTTTTTTCAGTTTTTTGCACCGGAAGAAACTCAATGACAATCGACTATGTTATTAGATCCATAGCTATAATATTTAATATAGTTTTAGCACTGCAAACACCGGCATTTATCCCCATTGAACAAAGCGCTGGCACACATGGTCATACACCCACAGCGACCTCTGGCGCTGAACCTGTTAATGAGCCTAGAATTGACAGAAACATGTCAAAATCACACGTCAAACAAACACGAATGACAACTTTTAAAGTACATCATTTTCACGACTTATCACGTCTTTACTTAACAAAACGTTTCCTTAACAAGTGAAATATAGTATATTTCCTCTGAAATGTAATTTGCAAGTAAAAGTGTAAAGTTCCCAAAAACTATTCATTGTACGGATGTTACAATAATTAACAAGATTTCTTGTGAATGAGAAGACGGACAGGTGAATGTTTTGATGTTAAATAATGTGCACCGGGACATTATACATCCCAACGTGCCTGTGCGCAGAACACACGAAAGTCACGGCACTTTGCAAGCGTCTAGCGGCTCGGGCTGCATTTTTCACAGAACATATAAATTACAGTTCGAAAGATCTATTTGTTGCCGTTCGAACGCCCCCTCACTCGACCAAATCCGTGCCTCGGTTCTGGAGTTACATGACGATATGTCAGGCGAGCGTCTTTTTACGCGGCGCGTGTCAGATGACCACCCCGGACTCCCGACGCTCCGGAACTGCCAATCATCCGCTGATGGCGAAAAGGAATATCTTGTCTTATCTTATAGGGGTTGCTTATACAAGGACACCGGGAGAGAGGTACCCTGTGATGGAATGTGGACAGCGCCCCCCGCACTGAAAATTGCAATGAAAGAAACTGCCAATTTCGTAACCAAGTATACCAGATATGATTTCTACTTCAGTTTGCAGACTCTGGGAGGCATACATTTATTTTGGGACGAATGGTCCCAGACTTATACTGGCTACTTGGTTGCAGCTAAAAATCATTTATGTAGCCTACACTTTGTACTACATGTCCAGAACAGCACATCATGGTTCCGTCTCCGAGCTCAGCGACTACATCATGCTGTTTTCTAGCGTTTAGTGGGAGAACCTGCCCAATAGTAGTCAATTCTAGACAGTCGACCTTCGTTTATCCAATTACTAGATTTGACCTGTTGAACACAACACATCTGGCCATGCCATGCAAAAATGTGTGTAATAAAAACGTGTACTACTTGGAAGTCAAAGCCGGGTCGCCCGCATGATTTGACTGAATTTACAACCAAACTTCTCAACCGACTGCTCCACTTTCATACCCCAGGGTGGCAGGGACAGTGATGACACCGAATTGATCGCGGGATAAACAGCTTCCCCCCCAAAAAGGGAAATTAGGACACAAAACCGTTGTTCAGCTCCGTTTCAAAACAATTGCTAAAGGCAGTAACAACAGGTGCGGGGAAGGAAGATCATCAGAGAAGACTTAAGAAGTGTACGAGGTCTGCTGGTTTTAATAGTTACTTTCCTGTATTCCTGCCTAAAGATGTTCCCTTCTCACTGTGTGAGAGATAAACAAACCATCTGTAGCTTAATCCATTGTCACTATTGAGATTCCACCTAATGCCCTATTGGTAAAGATTAAAGCAAAATGTAATGCTATCACAGTGATGTCATAATGCACCACGCATCTCTCATACATGATATCGTGCCCAAGTGTGATTTGTTTTGACAAAACCCAAGTTGGCATTTTCTTCCTGTGGTCCTGTGTATGTGTTGTCATACAGAGAATAAAATCAATCTCTTGACCACAGGCTGCATGCTCTCTTGGGGTGTAAATCCACTCTATTATGGCATTCCACACTGTAGGCATAACATACCCGTCTGATCAAAACAGCCACAATTTCTTGTTTTTTGTTGCATATTTACAAATCAAATTCAGTTTTGAAAATAAATGATGGGACAGAAACCGTTCCAATGAACACAACTCTGCTATTCAAGCGCAACGTTGTCAATCAACGAGTCAAGCAACTGGAGAATATATATGTTTACATTTAGCTGTTTTTTAAGTTTTAGTGGTGGGGTCTTTAAGTTGGGCTGTTGAATCGAAGAACTTCATTTAAAAAAAAATCTCACAACAATAATAATATCCAAAAGCACCTCGCCGTATTCCCGACAGCATTCAGGAACGAAACACATCCTAAAACGGGCTCCTGAAGTGGAGATCAGAGATTTGAAAGTTCCTATGATGGCCCCCTTACTCCTTCAGAGAGCGGTGGCTGCCTCCCAGACTGACGGTCACTAACTGAGTCCCAGGCTTCCCAATGGACCCCTGGTCCGTCCCCGTCCCTGCCCGCCGGCAGGCCTCACTCCAGCTTCTGCCGGAGGATCCTCTTCTCCTCCTCCACGAAGCTCTTGTCGGAGGTGGCTTGTCCCAGGTCCCGCTTCCTCTTCTCCTTCTGCTGGAAGGTCTCCACCCTGCGCTTCTTCGCAGAAAGCCCCTTGTCGTCTTCATCATCTACACGTCGAGAGGGACGAGACAAAGCAAGGCACAAGTATGTGATTATTACACACGCTGGCTAATTTGATTCACTAACCTTTCCACTAACATGTATAGTTAAAGGTGCTATAGATAACATTTGTATGTAGAGTAATCCTTTTAAATAAATAAATATAATAATTAATAATACATCCACAGAGCTGTTAGAAAGGTGCAGAATAAAAGTATTGCTTTTCCCCCCAAAAAATATTGATTCATTAATTTTATTATCTAGAGCTAACCTGAGTCAGAGGGCTGCTCCTCGTTGGGGAGGGACATCTAGAGCTAACCTGAGTCAGAGGGCTGCTCCTCGTTGGGGAGGGACATCTAGAGCTAACCTGAGTCAGAGGGCTGCTCCTCGTTAGGGAGGGACATCTAGAGCTAACCTGAGTCAGAGGGCTGCTCCTCGTTGGGGAGGGACATCTAGAGCTAACCTGAGTCAGAGGGCTGCTCCTCGTTAGGGAGGGACATCTAGAGCTAACCTGAGTCAGAGGGCTGCTCCTCGTTAGGGAGGGACATCTAGAGCTAACCTGAGTCAGAGGGCTGCTCCTCGTTGGGGAGGGACATCTAGAGCTAACCTGAGTCAGAGGGCTGCTCCTCGTTAGGGAGGGACATCTAGAGCTAACCTGAGTCAGAGGGCTGCTCCTCGTTGGGGAGGGACATCTAGAGCTAACCTGAGTCAGAGGGCTGCTCCTCGTTGGGGAGGGACATCTAGAGCTAACCTGAGTCAAAGGGCTGCTCCTCGTTGGGGAGGGACATCTAGAGCTAACCTGAGTCAGAGGGCTGCTCCTCGTTGGGGAGGGACATCTAGAGCTAACCTGAGTCAAAGGGCTGCTCCTCGTTGGGGAGGGACATCTAGAGCTAACCTGAGTCAGAGGGCTGCTCCTCGTTGGGGAGGGACATCTAGAGCTAACCTGAGTCAGAGGGCTGCTCCTCGTTAGGGAGGGACATCTAGAGCTAACCTGAGTCAGAGGGCTGCTCCTCGTTGGGGAGGGACATCTAGAGCTAACCTGAGTCAGAGGGCTGCTCCTCGTTGGGGAGGGACATCTAGAGCTAACCTGAGTCAAAGGGCTGCTCCTCGTTGGGGAGGGACATCTAGAGCTAACCTGAGTCAGAGGGCTGCTCCTCGTTGGGGAGGGACATCTAGAGCTAACCTGAGTCAAAGGGCTGCTCCTCGTTGGGGAGGGACATCTAGAGCTAACCTGAGTCAGAGGGCTGCTCCTCGTTGGGGAGGGACATCTAGAGCTAACCTGAGTCAGAGGGCTGCTCCTCGTTGGGGAGGGACATCTAGAGTCATCCTGAGTCAGAGGGCTGCTCCTCGTTGGGGAGGGACATCTAGAGCTAACCTGAGGAGGAGGGCTGCTCCTCGTTGGGGAGGGACATCTAGAGTCATCCTGAGTCAGAGGGCTGCTCCTCGTTGGGGAGGGACATCTAGAGCTAACCTGAGGAGGAGGGCTGCTCCTCGTGGTGGAGGGACATCTAGAGCTAACCTGAGGAGGAGGGCTGCTCCTCGTTGGGGAGGAACTGGGCGTTGCCGGCGTGAGGCTGTGGCGCATCCTCCCCGTTGTCCTCGTAGACGTTGGACCACTTGATGGCCATGTCCATCCCGGGGGGGGCTCCCTTCTTCGGGGGGGCCTCTGTGGCGTAGCTCTGGGGGGGCGGCACAGCGTTGGTCTTCCACGGCTTGAACTCCCTGGCAGGCTGGTGCAGAAGAGGAAAACATCATGAAAACATCATGTCCATGAAGCCTGTCTCGACAATGCATTGAATGATCCAATGATTGATTGTTCACCAGCTTCTGATCAACTTGGAGCATGCGCACTACGATGAAATAATGCCCTACACCTGGCCAAACCAGGGAAACAACATAGTGCGTGTGTGCCGCCATGTTGAGTTATTTTACAATTAGAAGCACATGCTCACGAAAATCCAGAGCTGGTGAACAAACAATTCATTACAGACTAAAAATGGAGATGGACTATTTTTGGGAAAAGGAGGCTTTGGACTGTGTTTTCGGAGAAGACTGGAATAGATTAAATACCTATGTGTATCATTCGATCATTTCATTGTTCGTTTACAAATAATAAAAAAAAAAATCTGAAAACCAATAACAGGCTGTTTTTTGTTGTTTTGATTTTGTTCTGAAGTCAAATTAAAATTAAAATAAATAATAAATAAATAAAATAGAAAATGAGAAAATTGGATATTTTGTTGTTTTCGATTTTGTCATTTAACATTTCTGATTTGCGAGTGATTGGGAGAGAGAAGGAGAGGAACATGACTCTTTATACATATTGATTGATACACGATAAGACCAGTGTTTGTGAAGTGTTGGTGTTGTTGTTATTGATACATGAGACCAGTGTTAGTGTTGAGTTATTGGTGCTTTAAGCAACTCGTATCTGTTGTCTTCACGTGTGTAATGCTTGTGAGTCTTACCAGTTTCAAACAATTCTTCAATAAAATTAGCATCTTGTTCTAGTGCAGCCATGGTGCCCTGTTTACAACCGAGTCCGTAACGGGGCGAACGCATAGCAGGACCAAGATCCACTTGGAAAAAGTGACCTTCTCACAGGTGCAAGTCTAACTAAGAAAGAAAAGAAGGAGAAAAGTCTAACTAACTTCATGACCACAACAAATCAGAAATGTTAAATGACAAAATTGAAGACGAGAAAATATCTAAACAATGAAAAACAGCCTGGTTTTCAGATTTTTTATTTGTAAACAAACAAATGAAATAACAGGTCATTATTGGTTTTCTGATTTTGGATTCTAAATAAGATATTACCTATAACCTAACCAGCGATGTTCAGCAATGCCCTGAGAATATTAAAGATTGAACATAAAAAAATTAGTTGAGTTATAGGCTAGTGACCTAACATGGTACAGTACAACATGGTCTAATGGTGATGGGACCACATCAATTAAATTAAACTATACAATTTATTTTAATCATGATGATTCATTGACTTAAAACTTTTATTTCACTAAATTAACAACACTCCAACGAAAAGAATGATCGATGGGGCTAGGGCTGGGCGATATAACGATAAATATCGCGATATATTTTAATAATCGATATCGAAAAAAGAAAATATCTATTATTTACAGGGCAGTTTTAAAACCAGAGACAGTGGACAGACTTTCTTGCCTGCAACTTAAAGTAATGGCTTTGCTTGTCCAAATGACAATACTGACCAAATTGAGATTTATTTTTCTCTTGTCCATTTATTTTGTTTGCTTAAATTTAAAATACAGTTTGAAACAGTCTGTACACAGTAGGCTATGTGTGCTAGCAGAGCTAGACACCAGTCACGAGTCACGGTGCAAATGTGCGGTGGTTTGTCCACCAAAAAAGCGCCAAAAGATAGAAAAGAAACTAGCAGAGCCAGAACTGTTCAACTCCCCTGGAGCCACAGCCAGCAGAGAAGCCGGTTTACTTTCACTTTTAAACCAGCTGCAGCCTGAGAACTGGAGTGTGAGGGGATGTAACACTAAAGATGGCGGCAACGACAAAGAATTGCTGCAAAATAAACATACAACATAATTTTTTTTTCTTTTTTACTTATAACAATTTCGATAATTATCGATATCGAATGATATGATAACATTATCATATCATTATCGTGATATGATTTTTTGCCATATCGGCCAGCCCTACGATGGGCCATCTGTCTCCTGTGCTTGCTTCATTAGGCAATTTATTTATGATGAATTGAAAATGGGGGACCCTGATGTAAACGGGATCATCCCTATGTTCCCCGGGTCCTATGTTCCCCGCTTTGATTGATTAATAGATTGAAAATTTTATAAATTTTTATTATTTTATTAATTATTAATGTGCGCCTTGTTTCGAACGGTTAAGCTTAGGCCCTCTTTCGAACTGGTTAAGGTTAGAGTTTGGAATCAGGGCTGGTGGTCTAAAATGTTCAATCAATCAATCAAGCAAAGCGGGGAACATAGAACCCGGGGAACATAGGACCCGGGGAACATAGACATGCTCCCATGTAAACAAGACGAAAGCCTTTCTCTGGTCTGCATCCCCTTAACAATTGTATTGAGCCATACTGTATTGTACCCATTCTGCAATCTGTTAATAAAGTTTTCAATCAATCAATCAATCAAAACAGTAGATTATGAGAGGCGGAGAGAAAATAAGAAGCACTGGCGGAGACCATCAGCTTGCATTGTTGTTGCCACTGATCACACCGTGTACAACACTGTGCTTGAAAAGTATTGCAGAGCTTACTCGAGTCTAGTTTAAGCCAGACTCGTAAACTCTCACTCTGGCTCATTTATCTCAACTTGCCCACTCCACCTTTAAGCCTCTGCGCCGCCACTGTTTACCTCGTCGGGAGCTTTGACTGTGCGACTCTCCCAATCTATTTGTTTATTGAGGGGGTTGTAGAGGAACGCTGGCTTGGACACGGATCTGAAGAGGTCGTCGGGCTTGGGCAAGGGAGCTCCTCCATCTGCTGTCCGCTTGGTCCCATGTTGAGGAGATTTGCCCCCACCTGTCCCCGACTTCTTCTTCTTCTTCTCAGTCTCTCTCTTCTCCTGCTCATCGGAGTCGCTGCTGTTCTCGTCGCTGCTGTCACTCAAGTTGTCGTAACTCGAGAAGAAACGGAACGAGTCGGACTTCTTTTCTTCGTCGGCCATGACGATTGGCTCACCGATATTACTTATTTAACCTGCGTTATACGATCAAAAATAAGGACAACAAACAATAAACATACGTGGGATTATGCGTCACTTCGTTTACCTCTCTCTGTTACTCCATTTTGAATGAGGCTCCAATCCAATCGGGTCGCGTTCGTAAAGTGTGTAGAGGAAACGTCGCAACGACGACCGTCGCAAAGCCATACCGCACATAGATATCTGCACGGTGATTGATTGAATGAACATTTTATTAACATATTGCAGAATGGGTACAATACAGTACGGCTCAATACACACAATTGTTAAGGGGATGCAGATCAGAGAAAGACTTTCGTCTTGTTTACATCAGGGTCCCCCATTTTCAATTCATAATGAATTGTAAGTAAGTGTGCAACTTGCTCTGTGCAATCCATTCTTTGTGGATCTAGCCCAGAGTACAGCAACTTGCAATGGGCCTGGTCTACAAGATACACTACACCACGAAGGTATCCATACATGTCGAAATACTTCCCAAAGGTCAGTGAATACCACGACCACAACACCAGAGGGAGCTCCACAAATCATGTTCAACCCAGATTCGGCAAAAACAAGGGTCTAAACACGTTTCGCAATAATGCCACATCAATGTGGAATGCCCTACCCACAGCCGTAAAAAATTTGAATCCCTACCCACTTTCAAAACCGCTCTCAAAGAGCACCTACGGGAGGCTGCAATTCGAAACTGGCCCCCGTAAATGTCTGAACCACCCTCCCACCCACCCCCTCCTTATGTACAGTTCCCTCCCCCTCGTATGTATATATTTACTGTTAGGATCTCTGTTTAACAGTACTGTATATTTGCATATCTTGTATGCCACAAATGTAAGAGTACTGCATATCTGTATGTCATACATTTCATGATTAGTTTAGATTAGAATGATTAGATTAGATTTTTATATCTGTATATTGGATATGTCATAAATGTCATTATGAATTGAAAATTGGGGACCCTGATGTAAACAAGACAAAAGTTCTTCTCTGGTCTGCATCCCCTTAACAATTGTGTGTATTGAGCCGTACTGTATTGTACTCTACCCATTCTGCAATCTGTTAATTAAAGTTTTCAATCAATCAATGCTATGGGTTAAACTCACTCTCATCCTCAAAAGACACATAGACACGTTACAAAGCAGTGAGTTCACTTCTTGGTATAGTGGTCTGTGCTGTTGCATGCGGCGTGGGAGACCCCGTGTTCGAAACTCCCTCGGGGCATCGAAGTTTGAGGTGACGTCACAACCGTTACAATGGTGCCGACTGACCCGGATGCCTTGGGCGGAGGGTGAGTGTAACGGATGGTATCATGAAGGGCTGGGGTGAGTAGCGGTGCTATGGGTTAAACTCACTCTCATCCTCAAAAGACACAGACACGTTACAAAGCAGTGAGTTCACTTCTTGGTATAGTGGTCTGTGCTGTTGCACTCAACGTTACATATATAGTAGTAAGATAATTAGTATAGAACTGACACATGAATTTGTATCAAGCCTCCCTAATATCTCATTTAAATGGTGATAGGTTTTAAGCTGTCTTTTGAAGATATTTAGCAATGTCTTATCTTATTTGGCTTATAATTTGTTTTGTTACATGGTTTATCAGTGCAGAAAGCATAACAGAGCTAGCGGCAGTATTTGTAAGCTATTGAATAAATTTTAAACACAAACGGTGTAACGGTTTCACTAAGCCAGAACACAGATGCAGACACAAACAAGCAGAGACTATGTGGAATCAGAGTATAACAAATGTTGGGTGTATTTAATAAGTAAAGAAGAGTAATAGAATCCAGGTTGCTAGGCAGTCCAGGGAGTGAGTGTACTGTGTACAGGGTAGTCAGACGAGCGGGGAGGTCGTAGCCAGGAGCGGGTACTCAGAATGTCCAGGGAGTGAGCAGGTAGGGCCCAGGGTAGTCAGACGAGCGTAGGGGGCGTAGCCAGGAGCGGGTACTCAGACTGTCCAGGCCAGGGAGTTCGCAGAGAGAATGGTCAGGCAGGCGGAGGTCATGCAACAGGAATCCAAGATGGGGGAACAGGGAGTGGAGCCAGGAAGGAATGGAAATAAGGAACTATATGACATCTGGGCCAGGTCTAAATAGGACAGGTAATCAGCCTGTAGATGCCAATCAGCTGCTCCTCTGGTCCTCACACATCTGCACCCCATCGTGTATTTAGAGAGAGAGAGAGGGAGAGTAGCTAAAATCAAATCAAATCAAATTTATTTATAGGGCCCGACAACACACGTTAATGTCCCCATGGGCCGTACAGGTCTTCTTTAAACAAGTCAAGAAGACAACATAACAATAAGTCAAGAACAGAACAAGAACACCATAGGGTCCAAACATTTTTTAGATGAATGCAAATAAATGAAAGAATGCAAGCACTCCCAGACATACCCCACGCGAAGGTAAGGAAAAACTCACTAAAACCTAACAATAGGGAAAAAAAGCTCCACAGGCAATGTGGAGGAGAGAAACCTTAGAAGGGCCGTTCAAGGGGGGATCTCCCTTCTTAGATGTCGGTGATAGTAGTGTTGCAGACGGACAGTTGGTAAGCATGCACTCATGTGTGTGGTGAGACACAGATGAGTGCATGCAATAGCAACTGTACATTTTGAAAAATTAAAGATAGAGCTAATAGCGATAGCAACTGAACATTTTGAAAGATTAAAGATAGAGTTGATAGCGGATCTATTTGAGGCACAGGGGCGGCGCAAGAGGGTCACGTCCTCCCCGTCTTAGTCACGGGACATTCAACACTCCGGTCGTTGCTCAGGGACAGCCGGAGACAGGGGGAAGGGGGGTGGCGCAGAGAGGGTCGCGAACTCCCGACATCATCGCGGGACATCCGGCACTCCGGTCACCACTACGAGACCTCCGAAGACAGGGGGGCACGCAGAGGGGGTCGCAATCTCCCGGCCTTCGTCACGGGACGTCCAACACTCCGGTCAACACTCCAGGACAGCAAGTCATAGGAAGACAGGGAGACGGGACAGGCGTTAGACAGCTCATGAGATTGTAGTAGGCGGACATAGCAATAGATACAAGTGGTAGGCATATATGTGAATGGAGTAGATATATGAAGTAAGCGTATTATGTGAATAGAATAGAAGTACTTAACCCAGCAATGAAACCGCGTTGACTGTTAATCTGTTAACAGTCTGTTAATCAGTTGACAGGACCACGGACAGACGGCGGTGAATAACTGATCCAATGCCTCGGAGGTGCATGTAGAGCAGTCACTACAAGCTTGGCCAGGACCCCGAGGCATCCATCACCTTGGTCAGCGCCAGGAGACGGGTACTCAGAGAGAACCTAGGTCGGGATATAGTGGGAGAACCAAGGGTTATAGAGGGTGGGAAGCCTGGAGGCATGGAGGAGCATGACAAACGGCAACACATACAAATTTATACTTGTCATTTTGATATAATTTCAATCACATTTAATTTATATGTCTGGTTTCCATACAAAGATACTGTAGAGGTGGATGGCAATGAATAAGACACTGGAGAGAGTGGATCCATTTCAATGGACTATTCTTTGTTTAGTTCCTGCATAGCATCACACATCATGGCATGCAAGCCTCACTTCCTGTATTCATGCCTCTTCTACATACCTGTCTAGGCAGGTCACCTCCAAGTGGTGCAAATAAGTAACTGCATTCTTTAAACACTGTATAACAGTAGGACACAACAGATACATTACACAGGACAGTTCTGGAAATTATAGCAAGTCAACATTCTGTCTTGTTTCCACTACAATGACTACAACTATTATCGATCCTAAATGACACAACCAGAAAAACGTCTCTTCTCCCGGAGATTCGTTACAGTCCAGTTTCCCAGGGAATTTTGAGAGTCAAGCACTTCATTTCCTGGATTCTGGTGTACTTTTCTGCATTAATTTATGGTGGAAATGTCTTTATTTATGTAAAGGAAAGGTATTGATTACCTGTTTGTTTGCAAAGATTACATTTTGTGTAGTATTTTAGTTATGTAGGTAGATAATACATTTGATTTGGTCCACAGTAAAAAAAAATAATAATAATAATAATACAAAAAAATTTATAATAATAATCTCTGATTATGAACTAATACTATGTCTATATATTTTCGGCAGGGTCATTTCAGTTACCATGGCTCCTACTTAATTTTGAGTGGTATAATAACTGTCAATACTGATTGTATGATGTAACTGCTGGTCACCAGCAGATGGCGGACTTGCCTTTATTTTGCTTTCTTGCCCAGGTTTAGACTGAAGGTTCTGGGCATCATTCCTGTCTATGTTGAAAAAAGTCCCAGAAAGTACTTTTCCTCTTTTTTTCTTTTTTAGCAAGTTTAGTCCAACTCATCTATATACCTGCATATAATTCTTATAACTCTGTATATGATAGCATGTACAATAATGCTGTACAGTATACATATATTTATTCTTACCGTATATATATATATACATGTCAAAAAGAGTAGCCTATAACAAATCTACACACACACACGGAGGGAGGGAGGGAGGGAGGGAGGGAGGGAGGGAGGGAGGGAGGGAGGGAGTTAGAGGGAGAATGGCTTATAGCAGACTTAATGATTTTAGAATATTTCAGCTAATAAGATAAGATAAGAGATTCCTTTATCGATCCCCTTGGGGAATTTCAGGCATCATAGCAGCATGGGGGAGGGGGGAGGGGAGGCACAGGTAGTAGAAGACATACAGGTCACAGAATTATAGTACAGTGGAGAAGTACAAATCAAAATAGAATAAAAATATGAAGTTAAATATTTATTATCATCAACAATCCAGTTTGTTTTTATAGTGTAATGTTTGGCTACTTAAAATCACTGAACATTGTAGTGGAGAGAGAGGGAGAGTGTCTCAGGCAAAGGCCCTCTCGTTCCTCACTGTTTGAGCTGGAGAGCAAACTATTCCAAAGAAGCCTGACTATTCTCTCTCTGACTCTGACTGCTCTGCTGTGAGCTGCTCCAGGGTCAGTTTAACTGTTTTAACTGGTCCTGAGGACTTCTCTGTTGTGAGCTGCTCCAGTCCAGAGTCAGTTTAACTGTTTTAACTGGTCCTGAGGACTGCTCTGCTGTGAGCTGCTCCAGGGTCAGTATAACGACAGTACAGCAACTTGCAATGGGCCTGGTCTACAAGATAGTGATACACTACACCACTAAGATACCCATGTACCTAAGACACCAGAGGGAGTTCCACAAATCACGTTCAACACAGATTCGGCTCAAACAAGGGAATAAACACGTTTCGCAATTATGCCACAATAATGTGGAATGCCCTACCCACAGCCGTAAAGGAATGTGAATCCCTACCCTCCTTCAAAACGCTCTCAAAGAGCACCTACGGATGGCTGCAATTAGAAACTGGCCCCCGTAAATGTCAAAATCCCCCCAGCCCCCCATCCACACAACCCCCTCCAATGTACAGTTTCTTCCCCTTCAGATGTATATATTTTTTTATGATCTCTTTTTCTTACACAGTATGTATGTTGTGTATGTCATAAATGTCATTATGAATTGAAAATGGGGGACCCTGATGTAAACAAGACGAAAGTCTTTCTCTCGTCTGCATCCCCTTAATAATTGTGTGTATTGAGCTGTACTGTACTGTACCCATTCTGCAATCTGTTAATTAAAGTTTTCAATCAATTCTGTATTGTGGTAGTGAAAGGGTTAACCGTCTGTAGTGTGGTAGTGAAAGGGTTAACCTTCTGTAGTGTGGTAGTGAAGGTTAACCTTCTGTAGCAGTGATGCGTTGGTGATTTCATACCTGCTAATGACGCCACATGTACGTGCGCTCCCGCGCATGTGCATAAATGTTCCCTCGCGTGCGCACAGAATAAAGACCAGCCTAATTGCCTCTAGGAATGGAATGTAACACATTTCATTCACAAGTTTTTTGTGTAGTGAAAGGGTTAACCTTCTGTAGTGTGGTAGTGAAAGGTTAACGTAAGGTTATGTATATAACCAAGTTCTATGAATTATGGTGACGCTCAGCATCATTCTGCACGCACTTCACTTCTTGCACGAGCACTGAATAAAAAATTCCACAATGTACCTTTACATCCCAACATTCGTCTGGCCACACCCCTATCCGCTTACCTTCATAAGCAGGTGTGTGGTCACCTACTCGCCTCCTTCCCAAACTTTCACCACAAGGCGAGATCAAGGGCCGCAGCGGCGTCCTGATGCTGAGCGTCACCATAATTCATAGAACTTGGTTATATACATAATCTTACGTTCTATTTCATTATGGCTTCCGCTCAGCATCATTCTGCACAAGAGGAGCTGAGCGGGAGCCAAAGCTAGACAAATGTACCCCGCTGAGGCCCCCCACAACCATCAGACCGGGGAGGACCGAGCCCCCCGACCCTCCCTAATGGAGGATACCCTCCCTATTGGAGGACGGGAGGGAGACGGATCCGACCGTGCGAAGAGGAACTCAAGCAACTCAACGCACAGGGTGAGCAGACCGTGGCTTGACCCCACGACTACGCACACGCACAACCCGCATGCCACCACGGAACGAACGGAAGGAACAACCCTCGTTACTGCCCCCAGAATCACAGGGTCAAGAGCAAACTCAACCCCGTGGCAAGGCCGTAGCAGCGGAGCGCGAAGGAAGACCCAGACCCACTGAAGGGACTGGATCCCCTGGAAAAAGGGGGCCCAGAGAGGTCAATGACGCCAGGCATCAAGACCCCACCAGGCGGTCACTTAGTGACACCGCCCCCCACATCGCCAGCGTATTTGGATAGAGCCCCTCCAAGAGCGGGCCCTTCCCCCCAATAGTACACCGCCTGGCATACTGACCCTGCAAAACAGGCAGTCAGCATGGCCGTAAAGCACTCAAAATGGTTAACCAACGGAAGCAGGCAGCGCACCGGGGAAACCAGGCAGCAGGCTGTAGACCTGAGCCTGGAGCACTGCGGACAAGACAGGCGCCAAAGGGGTCAACTGAAAACAGCCCCCCGGCGGAAGGGGCGTATGCTGGCATTGTTGCACACCATGACAAAGCCTCCACCAAAAAACCCCGACCCAGAGGGGTCGAGGCAGAGAAGGCTGACACGATTGGCAGACGTCATGAACGTGCAGGGGCACACTCAACCGGGTAACCCGGGAGTTGACTCTGCTCCAACACACCAGGGAATCAACCACCCTCTTGGTACCACATGCGGTGGTTGTTCCTATAACCCCTCAAGAAAAAACTCCAAAACACACCTGCGGGTATACATTGGCTATACCGCAGTACAAGTGTTTCAGTTTTCAAAAAAGGGTTATTCCAGGCCTACGGGTCGACGAAACATTACTTCGGACCAGGCCCGGCGGCTCGGGAAGCACACAGGGTTACCAGAGGAGGTCCAAAAGACCACCCCAACAGCCCCCTCTTCGCCACGCGTGAGAGAGGAGCGAAAATAATGGAGAACCAGCCCTAAGCTTACTGCACTTGGTATTCCCAGGCGGTCTCCCAACCAAGTACTAACCAGGACCGAACCTGCTTAGCTTCCGAGATTGGACGAGATCGGGCGTGTTCAGGTTGGTATGGCCGTAAGCCATTACAATAGTGCAGAGTACAACATGTACCCAACAAAGGGTCTCCATAACGCCTAACCCTGTGACACTTGGGCCGACCCGGCATTTCCCCCCCCGAAAAAAGCACAAGTCCCTCAGGGTACCAGAACAGCAGATCTGCGTCCCCGGCGGACAACGGGTTAACTGACCTGGACCAGCGCGACCAGAACCAGTCCCGTGCCCTAACCACGCCGACATGCCCACTCCAGGAGAGGGGGTAGGTATGCGTGTCGATCTAAAACATGAAAAGAGGGCGCCACCCAGACGGTCCCATTTGTACCGCGGTCAGTGGCCCACCCCAAGGGCGTGAGACCCCTCTACCTATGTTCTGATCTATTCCGTTAACATCCCCCAGATATGAACAAGAATTCATCGAGACAAACCTAGTAAACTGGCGCTCTGAAGAGACAAAACTCCATCCCAGTTGCCCTATAAAAACGCTGTTTTAATAACGAGCAACCAAGGCGCACCAGCCTCATGCGTGATTCCCATCAGAAACACCCAGAGCCAGCACTTATGTACGCGTCGAGACCCAAACACATCAATGGATAGTCTAACAAGACACCAGACATTGTTCCTCCAAGTCGCCTGGGAGAACGACAAGGAGCCGTCGTGCTTCATGTTCTTTCCTCTTTTTATTTAAAAAAGAAAGAAACACAGACTGACATGAATCCCATGTGACGCGGCTGAGGGTAAAAATTATTTTCATTTTTACATCCCACCACCCTCTCCACAGGGAGGAGACGGGAATCCCCAGAGAGACTTCCCACGCGAGCTGTATAGATTGAAAAGAAATATTGCAACATTGAGCTATGTAACACTTGGGTTAGGGCTCTCCGAGGAGGAGGCACTGAACCAATACACACTCAATAATCGAATTGAATCGAATACACACACAATAGAGCAGAACTCCTTTTTGAAGTTCTTCTCACCTTGACAATCTGAGGAGGAAGCTCTGAACTCTGAGGAGGCTCCCTCACTGGGAAGGAGAGTCCGAACTCACAGAAGGCACTTCTCTCTGAGGAGGAGCTTCGTGAGGAGGAGCTCTGACAACTCCCTGAAACAGATCCATAACATGGACCTGAACAACTCACGGAAGTCTTACCACTAGAGACACGCTCAGTGACGTACTCTATGGCGGGGGAATTTCCGTGGTGCACACGCCCAATCTTCCAGGGCGTGGGACCAGGAAACTCCCCCGCCCCCCCCCCCCCCCCTCTTACCCTGTAACGTGCCGAACAGCAACGTGACAGGAACCTTGAAGGACAGGAGGTTTTAACCCCTGACCAATCAGAAAAGGGGAGGAAAGAATTACCAGTTCACCCCTTTAGGACCCCTCACCCACGATACGATGTAATGACATGTAGAGCATGACACAGTCATAGCCTGCTACATGAAGCATCGAACAGCCTCAAATAGCCCATGTGATAACCTGCTACCTGAGTTTTACCAAGGAAAAACACAGAACAGAGAGGGCCCCTTTAAGAGCCCCGGTCCAGACTTACACATGTGCTTCTGTGGGCCAAACCTAACCCAGTTGTTGATCACAAAGACACACACAACCCTTCATCACAACAAAAAATGGCACAGTACACTCCTACTACAGAGGAACGCCGTTTTTCATAACGAGAGAAGACAGAAGTCCTCGATTATGTATTGGCCACAGGCCTTGCTAAGCACACATGATAAGTGACCAAACAATCTTTTCTTTAGGAAAAAATTGTTTCTCAAGCGGAAAGCACAACCCCAGCAATTAAGCTGAGGGTTACATCGTATCCCCACAAACACAGTGACACAATATATTGTAACAACATGTCTGAGAGGAGGGGGGGGAAGCCCCAGGGAACCGGGGGGATCACCCCTCCTACCTTACCCTTGATACGACCAAGTTGAACAGGTAACCCTGTTAATATGTGAACACACTGTTCATTGTCATCACAGGCTGAGAAAAGAATTCATTCCTCAATCACATGTCACTAAGCATAGCTTCACAGGTTAATTAACCCCCTTAGTTGTGAGTTCACCCACGTTACAAACGTTACATGAACACACATGTTTTCATCACAACTAACCAGATCATTTTTACACATGTAAACAACAACGCCGATTTCTATGGAGAGATAAGCTATACCAGTGACAAGACAATCCACACACAACACGCGTCGTATCCTCAATGTATTGCAGCAACACACGTTTTGGAAAACATCGTTATTACAAAACATTTAGAAGGGAAGGAAAGAAGAAGTGTTTAAAGTCCGGTCGGGACTCCTACCCTGAGCGCAGGCCGAGAGGACTGCAATCTGGTTAACGGGACACCGAAGTCGAACACGGCATCTCCTGCGTTGGCGACGAGGGTAACGTCGCTGCGCCACCCAGCCGCTACGTTCCTCTATGTTGACGCAGTCCTCGCTGGCAGGGCTCCCGGTGTAGGTTCGACTAACATCCTCTGTCAAAGATGACGTCGTAGTCAGAGTGTTTAAGGCATGTTATAGTCATAGCAACGTTCAACAGTGTAGCATTAAGCTAACAGCCGCTCTCGACTGATAGCAACAAGCTAACGTTTCCTAGCCTAGTGACACAACGGGCTAGCGCCGCAGCTAACAGCTGACTGGCTAACAGGTAGGCCACAACTAGCACGCAAGCTAAGCAGCTATCACCTTAACTGTACACAACGACATAACAAGCCACACTTCAGACAGGCCGCCGTCTGAAACCCTCCTCATCCTTAAGACAGAAGAGAAAAAGAAATGTCAAACACAGTTTTCAACAGTGATTTTACCAGACATACGGCGGAGCCAGCACAATTCCCATCTGGGCTGCAGCCGACTTGAACATGGATCTTCCGATAACGAACATCCATGCCCACATTTCCTTGTTTAGGGTGTACTTCCACTCAAGTGAAAGATGGGGCCTGCACGGAGAAGAGAAGCATCCGCTTGTCCAGAGAATCCCGGGTTCTAACCAGGTCTCTGTCGCGGCCCACTAGTTGACCATCATGGGCTTCAGACCAAGATCCTCCGCCGTCGCCTAAGAGGCCGAACAGAGGACCCCAATCTGGGGCCGGCTTTCGTAAAAATTGTCAGCCAGCCCCCATAGCACTAACAGACAACTGGCGCTCGCAAGCAAAACATTACTCACCCAGGCTCGAAAACAACCAGTCCCTCACAACAGACGGTGTCTTCCACAGTCCAGCTGTATAATTACCTATCCAGCCGCAGCAAGGAGGACTGCCGGTGGGGAGTATATCAGCGACGTGAGCCCCTAATACGAAAAAGCTGGTGGAGGTTTAGAATGATCATCATCTTCCAGACACTCCAGTGACGAAGACAATATCGCCGTATTTTCTCGAAAATAGTGAGAGAGAAAATAAAGATATAATGTCAACGTATCTTCCCGTTCTTTTGTTTTCCAACTTTCTTCTACTAACAACCTCGTCAAGTGTGGGATCTACCGAAGGCACTTCCTTGTGGTGAAAGTGAAGAAGGAGGCGAGTAGGTGACCACACACCTGCTTATGAAGGTAAGCGGATAGGGGTGTGGCCAGACGAATGTTGGGATGTAAAGGTACATTGTGGAATTTTTTATTCAGTGCTCGTGCACGAAGTGAAGTGCGTGCAGAATGATGCTGAGCGGAAGCCGTAATGAAATAGAACCTTCTGTAGTGTGGTAATGAAAGGGTTAACCTTCTGTAGTGTGGTACTGAAAGGGTTAACCTTCTGTAATGTGGTAGTGAAAGGTTAACCTTCTGTAGTGTGGTAATAATGAAAGGTTAACCTTCTGTAATGTGGTAGTGAAAGGGTTAACCTTCTGTGTTGTGGTAGTGAAAGGTTAACCTTCTGTAGTGTGGTAGTGAAAGTGTTAACCCTTTGTAGTGTGGTAGTGAAAGGGTAAAATATCACACCTAGGTGAGAGCCAAGGGGCTACGGCCCCCACCCCTCTACTCTAGCTCATTGTCCCCTTGTCTCCCTCAGGCTATGGTTAGACTAGTGTATTCCTGGCGTTTTTTTATACGTTTTTGACGACGTTTCATGTCCTATCTACACAGAAATGCGTTTTTTGGCGTTTTTTTGTGGATACGGCTGAAACGCAAAATTGTGTTTGCGTTTGGAGATACGCAAAAAAAACGCTTCGACAACAGCGTGTAGTCAGCACGGAGCAGTTGTTGCGAAAACGCCCATGCGCAGTAGATACCATCTGCGTGCCCTTCCTGTGTACAGTGTGTGTGTTTGGGACAGAGCTCCGTGTCCCATATAGCTTCAGCTACCATGTGTTGTCAAGTTATTGTTATAAGGACCCCAGTCCAAGCTACAACAGTCTGCATTCCCTTAACAATTGTTTGTATTGAGCCGTATTGTATTGTACCCATATGCAATATGTTAAATAAAGTTTACATCCATTCATTCTGCTAGCATTACCGATTGCATGAGCAGCTGGCTAACGTGAGCTATCAGGATTCAGACCCTGTTAGCTCAGAGTTCCTCTTTCAACTTAAGAAGCATTAAACAAAATGGCCCAGTCATCTATTCACCTTTGTTTAATACACACAGCGTTGTCTCTAATGTTATCTAACTACTGATAGCTCGCGATATCATCAGTTTTGATGCTGGCTAAGTAGCGTGAGCTAACGTTAGCTTCTAGCCACAATGCTATATTGTTATAATGGCATACTCCATTGACGTTAGCATGCAGCTAACAATGCTACAATGCTACCGATCGTTTTTTAGCCTAAACTATCCGCTCTTGGTGGTCACTTGTTTGATTGATTGAATTGATTGAAAACTTTATTAACAGATTGCAGAATGGGTACAATACAGTACAGCTCAATACACACAATTGTTAAGGGGATGCAGACCAGAGAAAGACTTTCGTCTTGTTTCCACCAGGGTCCCCCATTTTCAATTCATCAGGACATATATGACATACATGACATACAGATAGTCAGTACTGCTACATCTATACATTTATGACATACCAGATTTGCAAATACAGTACTGTTTGTGATACAGAAGGAGTCAAGAAAAGGGAGTATATACATTTGACGTAGAAACTGTACATTGGAGGAGGTTGGGTGGGGGGGGTTGGGTACACTGGGATATTGACAACCATACTGGGTAATTTACATTGGAGGTGGTTGGGGGGGGGGGGGGGGCACACTGTATAAGCAGGCAAAACTGTACATTGAGGGGGGGGAGACTCTGTACAAACAAACAAAATTGTACATTGGACTATTGACAAAACCATACTAGGTAAATGACTGTACATTGGGGGGGGGTTGGGTTAGGATATTTACAGGGGCCAGTGTTGAATTGCAGTCTCCCGTAGGTGTCTCTTGAGAGAGGTTTTGAAAGTGGGTAGTGATCCACATTCCTTTACAGCTTTGGGTAGGGCGTTCCACATTGATGTGGCATAATTGCGAAACGTGTTTAGTCCCTTATTTGAGCCGAATCTGGGTTTAACATGATTTGTGGAGCTCCCTCTGGTGTTGTGATCGTGGTATTCACTGACCTTTGGGAAGTATTTTGCCATGTACATGGGTACCTTGGTCGTGTAGTGTATCTTGTAGACCAGGCCCATTGCAAGTTGCTGTACTCTGTCATCTACTCTAAGCCATCCTAGGTTGTCAAAGTGGGCAGGGGTGAGGTGGGTTCTAGGAGTAAGGTCAAGCAGTAGTCTGACCAGTTTGTTTTGAGATGTTTGTAATTTTGTTTTTAGCGCCTTTGAGGTGCTTTGGTACCATGAGGTGCAAGCATAGTCGTAGTACCCCTGAATGAGTGCTCCTGCCAGAGTCTTCAGGGTATTCTTGTTTACCAGAGAGGAGATCCGGTACAAGAATCGAGTTCGTTGGTTGACTTTTTTTATTACATTGGATGCCATTTTGTCACAGGAGAGATTAGCCTCTAGGATGGAACCCAGGTAGGTAATTTCATCTTTCCTTGTGACAATATTGTCACCCACTGTAACTGAGAAGCCGTCGGTCTTGCTGAGTTTGTTATTTGAACCGAAGAGAATGGACTCTGTTTTGCCCATGTGTAATGATAGTTTGTTATCAGCGAGCCATATGCAGATTCTGCCTAGTTCCGAGCTGAGGGTTTTTTCAACCTGTAACTTGTTCTTGTCAGAGACCAGCAGGGCTGAGTCGTCCGCAAACAGGAACAAGTTGCAGTCACAAGCTGACGACATGTCATTTGCATAAATTAGGAACAGTAGCGGTCCTAGTATGCTTCCTTGTGGAACACCACAGCTCACTGTGAGGGGGGGGGATAGGGTACCGTTTACCTCCACCATCTGTTCCCTCCCCTCAAGGTAGGATTGCATCCAGCTCACTGATAGACTATCAAAACCAATTGCTTTTAGCTTGTCAATCAGAATGGAGTGATTGACCGTGTCAAAGGCCTTTTGTAGGTCCAGCATGACCATGCCGCAGTATTTTCCTGCGTCCACCTCTTGTTTGATGTGGTCATTCAAATAGAGAAGGCATGTGTCAGTGGAGTGGGATGTTCTGAAGCCAGATTGGAATTCGTAGATTAGATTTTTTTCCGCTAGGTACTTTTCGACCTGTTCGTAGATTATTTTTTCCATGACTTTCGAGATGGAGGTGAGAATAGAAACAGGGCGGTAGTTGCCTGGGTCTAATTTGCTGCCCTTTTTGTGCAGAGGGGTCACCCTCGCAATTTTGAAGTCCTTGGGGACGTGTCCCTGTTTTATGGAGAGGTTTATTATGTGTGTGATGATTGGGGTGATGGCGGCTGCTGAGTCTCTGAGGAATTTGGAGGGGATGTTGTCATGGCCAGTGGCCTTGTTAGGTTGGAGGGCGCTCAGTTTATTGAGTACCTCATCTGTTGTTACCATTTCCAGTTTGAAGTCGTCCTTGCGGACCCCTAGGTTTTTGTAGTAAGCTACTATGTGTTCTACCCCATAAAGCCCTGAGTGGGAGGGTAGTTTGTTTACCAGTGTTGTGGCTATGTTTGTGAAGAAAATGTTTAAGTAATTGGCTACATCCAGCTTGTCTGTGATGAGCGTGTTGTCCGTTTTTATGTTTATGTTTGAGAATCTGGTTTTAAGTTTTTTACTGCATCCTAGTTGATTATTGAGTAATTTCCAAAGTTCACGTGGTTTGTTTTTGTTTTCCTCAGTTTTGTCATTGATGAAATTCTTTTTTGCAGTTTTGATCATGGAGTTTACGTCGTTTCTTAGTCTGTTTCTTTCTAGTTTGAGTTCAGTCACGTGGGCTTGGAGTTCACTGCTCGTGCTTTTAGTAAGCTTTGACTGACTTTTACGAAACTCAGAGCATTTTTTGTCTCTGGTTTTCATAGCGGCCAGTATTTCGGAGTGCATCCACGGCTCAGCGCGATTTTTTACCCTGGTGGTTCTTAGGGGGGCCATGTCGTTTAGTATTGTTGAGAATTTGGTTTTGAAACCAAGCCATGTTTCTTCAACCAGTGTACCATTGAGTTCATCTGACCAGTCCAGGCTCTCCAGTTCAAGGTTAAAGGCCTCGCTAGAGTAGGTTTTGAGGTCTCTAGATGTGACTGTTTTGTGGCAGCCAGCCTTTTGTTTTAGTTTTTTGCGGGTACAGAATATCATATAATGATCACTTAACCCGCATGCTATAACCCCTTTCTTGGAGATCTTGGACTTGTCGGAGGTCAGAATGAGGTCAATGGTAGTCTGAGTTGATTCACATACACGTGTGGGTTGGGTGATTAGCTGGCTGAGGCCGTGCAGATCACAAAACCTACTGAATGACCTGAAGACGGGTGCATCTTTTCGTTGCATATCCGTGTTCCAGTCTCCAATAAGAATTTTGTCTACATCCTCAACTCCAGCTAAACACCCATCCAGTGTATCATAAAAGTCACTATGATCTGGCGGCCTGTAGACTGTGCCAACCAGTAGGGATTTCGCCCTTTCGAATAGGATTTCCACCCATACAGTTTCAATTGATTTATGATTCAGGTCATTTCTGTTGATGAATTTGGTGTCCTTGTGTATGTACATACAGACACCACCTCCATGTTTGTTCCTATCATTCCTAATTATTGAGTAGTTCTCAATCTCTATCTCTGGATCTTTTACAGAATCGTCAAGCTTAGTTTCTGAGAAGCACAGTATGTTTGCCTTACCATTTATGAATAATTGTTTGATTTCATCCAATTTGTTTTTTAAGCTGTTAATGTTAATGTGAAAAATGTTCAGTCCATTGGCGTTGGTTATTTCATTGATGTTGGCAGGTTCGAAGTATTGTTCGTTTGTGATCTGTTCCTCTGTGTGGGGCTGGGGGGCTTTGTTGTTGAGGGTGGGAAGGGGGGAGGGGGTGGTCGGGTCCCGCTCCGTGCTGGAACAACAAAGAAGGGGGGAGGGGGGTGTCGGGTCCCGCGCCGTGTTGGAACAACAAAGGACTCGTTCCTGGATGTTTCCGTTGTTAGCTCTGCTAGCTAGCCGGCTATCGGGCGTCGAGATGTTTAAATCCCGCGTCGAGTTGGTCGTCATGGTTTCGACCCTCGGTTCACCTCCTCTCGTCTCTGCCTCACGTGTGCTCGTCTGCTGCGGCGTCATTGGGGAACAGTTGCCGTCCGCGCAGTGGATGTTGCCACGGGTCGAGTTGTTGATGTTGTTGTTGGTCGCGATGGAAACCACCTTCGCTTCTTGCGCTGCCAGACCAAGTCTTCTCGCCTGAGTTCTGGTCAAGACCGGGCCTGGGTTTAAATGAATGTCTCCCGAAAGTAGTAGAACCAGGATGATCATGGTCCTACGGTCCAATCTGCCATTCGGGGGTAAGTTCTTACGTGCCGTGTTGATGTTAGTTTTGTTTCATCAACAAATGACAGGCAGAACACACAGTGAATGTATCCGTTTTGTTTATTGCACTTTTATTAGGCTTTGCTGAAAAATTATTGCTGCATTGAGTAAAGCAAGATGGTGGCGCGGCATAGGCGCCTGCCTTATTGACATTTTCTTTTGCTGGAGCTTCCACCAGGAAGTGTATTGGCACATTCGTTCTGATGATGTTGTATGTTGAAATTGCCTTCATGTTTGCCACCTACTGCCACCTACTGCTTTGGCAGTGTACTACATCAGTGTGCTTGGCTGACAAAAACGAAAAAAAAACGAAAGTGTGACTCAAGGCGCATGACATCGCGGCGATACGCGGCGATACGTATAAGAAAACAATACGAAGATGATACGAAAGGTGTAACCTCAGCCTCAGTGTTCTCCCACGTGGCCATTGGAAAACACTCCTCTTGCTTAGTACAATGTACAATATATACATGGCAACAATCACAGTATCCCAAAATAATAATACATTCTCTAATTAATTAAATGTAAAATAAAAATAGATTTCCACCATACCCCTACCTCCACCCAACCTCCTCCAATGTAGTTTCTACGTCAAATGTATATACACTCTTTTTCTGGACACTTTTTGTATCACAAACAGTACTGTATTTGCAAATCTGATATGTCATAAATGTATAGATGTAGCAGTACTGTCTATCTGTATGTCATGTATGTCATATATGTTATGATGAATTGAAAATGGGGGACCCTGATGTAAACAAGACGAAAGTCTTTCTCTGGTCTGCATCCCCTTAACAATTGTATGTATTGAGCTGTACTGTACTGTACCCATTCTGCAATCTGTTAATAAACTTTTCAATCAATCAATCAATCAATCAAATACATGCAATGCAATGGTAAGTATCATAAATTAAACAAATTATTTTCTATACGTTTTACTAGATACTAAATACTATGTTCTGTCTGTTTACATTCCATTAGCCAATATGTGAATGTTTACTGTTGCTATGGCATTATGGGCTAATGGAATGTAAACAGACAGAACATTTAGTTTAGTATCTAGTAAACATATAGCAAATAATTAGTTTAACGGGGAACCCGTTAGATGTGTTGGACCCGTTGGCAGCGTGTTAGATGTGTTGGACCCGTTGGCAGCATGTTAGACGTGTTGGACCCGTTGGCAGCATGTTAGACGTGTTGGACCCGTTGGCAGCATGTTAGACGTGTTGGACCCGTTGGCAGCACGTTAGACGTGTTGGACCCGTTGGCAGCACGTTAGACGTGTTGGACCCGTTGGCAGCATGTTAGACGTGTTGGACCCGTTGGCAGCATGTTAGACGTGTTGGACCCGTTGGCAGCATGTTAGACGTGTTGGACCCGTTGGCATTGGATGTCTGTCTTTCTTCACCAGCGTTCTGGTCATATCCAGAATAGTCCCACACTACTGATTTAAGTTATCTTTTAATTATTGTTTATATTGTTTATATTCAGGGCTTGACATTAACTTTTCGGCTCACTAGCCACTGTGGCTAGTGGTTTTCCAAAGTCACTAGTGTTATGGGAAATGTTAAAGGACAAAACGATGAGTCGTTATTAAAAATAGAAACATAGTTTATTTCATCTGTGGCCACAAAATGAAAGTTCAGTTTACAGTCAGAGACAACATGTGTTCACACACTGAATCTGACCAGCAAAGTGACCAAGAGGTCTAGTCAGACGTACATTAATACACATAAATAGACGTAACATTAGAACAGATATGACTGAAGTATAAAATGGCCCAGTTAGGAGAATCAACCTTGGCTAGGCGGTGATGTTCATGATGTTCCTAACTGGAATGTTAAACAACCTTGCTAGGAGGGGAAAAGATTACATCCTCTCCCAACATTAAAGGGACAGTAGTGTCTGAGCTCATTATACTAGCTGGCCATATTGAACTAGTCAAGCTGTACAAAGATAAAATGATATCTCAACACAGATCTATAATGACATGATAATATTTCCCACGACACTAGCCACTCAGCAGATACGGCTGTGGGGGTGCTAGAGACATGATAGAATAGACTTGTATGCGCCTGAATCTCCTGAACACGGCGCGAGACATTCCTAATCGATCAGAACTAAATTGGCAGCGAAAAAGACAGTTTTTAAGCATCGATTCCCCATGCACATGCGCAGATTGGCCACGGAGTGTGACGCAACGCACATCCACCCTGGAATGTTCCATTAGAGGGGGTGTTGTGTTGTGAGAATGTGAGCGGCAATCGGAGCATCAACTACTAACAACAGAACAACAAGCAGCCATGCCTAAAAGTTGCTGTGTTGTTAATTGTTCGGCCAACATTCATTCATTGTTGTTCTGTTGTTAGTAGTTGATGCTCCGATTGCCGCTCACATTCTCACAACACAACACCCCCTCTAATGGAACATTCCAGGGTGGATGTGCGTTGCGTCACACTCCGTGGCCAATCTGCGCATGTGCATGGGGAATCGATGCTTAAAAACGGTATTTTTCGCTGCCAATTTAGTTCTGATCGGGAATGATTAGGAATGTCTTGCGCCGTGTTCAGGAGATTCAGGCGCATACAAGTCTATTCGATCATGTCTCTAGCACCCCCACAGCCGTATCTGCAATCACTTAAAGGGGAACTATCTTATAAATGGCCTTTTTCAGTGTTTAGCATTGTTTCCTAGCTATGTGGACTTATATTAATATGATCTATGTCTCTATTTCTCATATTGGCGCATTCTTCCAATTCTCCTCTCACAATATTCACCCTCACTGAACTGAGTCATCTGAAAATGTGATGATTTGTGATGTCAGAAAGACACCGCTGCATGTTAATGTCCCAGATGCCGCGACGCGCGACGGCCACACACAGTGGTTTAGGAGCCCAGCCTCAAAACAGCTTAAGATCTTCAGGTAGAAAAATGCTGTTTTTGAGGACTTGATTAGAAATACAAAACAATGAATTAAAAAAAATATATAATTACAGAGGTGTTCCATAAACTCACAGGAATTGTGTAAAAGTGTCCAAATAGTGAAAGAAATAGTAAAATAGTTCCCCTTTAATGTCAAGGCTCTCATCCACATTCATTAATTTGCCCCCCCGCAATCTCCTCCCCGATTTCAGAATCCCGGAAGTGTTGCGGTGGTCTATGGAATGAGCACACCGTGCCCACCCAGTCCTCGTGGGAGTTGTAGTATTATGTAGTACCACCTGGATTGACTTAATTATTGCAGATGCCTTTTGTAGACTACAATGTTTTTTTTTTCATAGAAAAAAAGCGACCCTCCACCTTGGCGGGTAGAATTACGGAGTTACCCGCCACTGCCGAATTCCACCCGCATTTGGCGGGTGGTGTTTCAATAAAGAGATGAGACGGTGGTCTGGGCCCTGTTCCTCGTACCTGGCTAACTGAGTTAGCCGGATAATTTTCAGCATAGCTTGACTTAAGCCAGACATTTCCGTTCCCCGACGTCGGATTGTCTAAGTCGCTATGGCAACAGATCAGAAAGTTTGAACCTGGTCGAGGGCAGAGTTTAGTTCAGTTAGCTGGATAACCTGCATGGCCACACCCTTGCAAAGAAATGCAGCTCGCTTCCTGAAATAATTCTCACAGTCTAGATCCCATTATACCATTCTGAATTATGTTTTTGTGCTTCGTTCTTCTAGAGGGAGCTTTTGAAATGTAAAATAATATACCTAAGATGCTGATAATAAATCACATTCAGCCTATAGATTTACTTTGTCCTAAATAATGCACATCATATTTATACGGATACGGCGCTCGGAGTCGCGATACACTGCATGTGGTTATTTTACGGCGCATTGCAAATGTGAATCCCGCGGGGATATTTTTAATGAATTAAACCGGGCGTTTGGCTCTGATTAGTTTAATATTCTTCGCTGTGTATTTCAAGCATACATTGAAGCGTCTATGCGTGGATTGTGGATATGAATTATGAGGAATCTGAATCTGTGGATTGTTTAATTGTATCACTGTCACTGTGACAGTCACGCGTTATTGTGATATTGTAACTGGGTTTAAAATATATGAGGAGATGCGCTGTTTGATGGATTTGATGACGTGACGTGACTTGATAAATTGAATGAGCCTTTGACGTTTTTGATGAATGAATTTGAGAAAATGCATTTATCTTTTCAAGCACTGTTATCTGATGATGAACATGAGGTGTCACTGGTATAAACCAAAGGTTAATCAATTCAATGCATGTATGGATGATGTCCAAAACAGATTAAAACCTGATTAATAGTGTAACTGCAAGCCTCCCTCCAAGCCTCTCTTTGGGAACCATGTATTTATATAGTACATAATACCTAAGCACATACAGTACAGATATCCTCATAATATAATTCGTATCAATTAGATATACTATTTGGGCTTGTTTTTATCCTTATTCTGAAAGAGTTGAACTAATTATTTTAGCTAGCAAGATCTCATTTGATTATTCATTCCATTAAGCCTACTGCCAGCAGGCACATTTAAAGAAATATGATCTGATTGATTGGGGTAATGAGGGACTTAAAATTAGCCTATAGATTATGCATTTAACTTCTCGGCGAGGCTATTGAGCCGTACTGTATTGTACCCATTCTGCAATCTTGTTAATAAAGTTTTAAATCAATTAATCAATCAATGCCGTTGGAAAATCAGGATTTCTGCGATCTACACCTGCTGTCTTTTCAGGTGAGGCGGTCGCGTGCAATTATCCTGAGTATCAAGTCTGGTTCGAATTAACGAGACTGAATCCACCTTCGAGACTTTCCCTGGATTCAAACATCGGGTTAATTGAATCTGGATAATGGGACTTTTGATCGACTTAGTTGAACCAGGTACGGGGAATAGGGCCCTGGTGTAATTGACTATTCGTTGTTGTCATCAAGCAGCGCCATTGTACACTGGTCAACCTCCACATAACATTCACTTAACACATACATTTACATAGGCTACCACTAGGTGGCAGTGATAATAACAGTTAAACAGAGACAGAGACCTACTGACTAGGCTCCACTACAAGAAACAACATAACATGTTCCACCTTAATTAATAACAAACAATAAACATCCTGCAACATTATAAGTTGTTGTATATGATCCTCTTTTTTTTCTTTTTTTCTTATACAACAATCATTTAGCAAACAATAAAGACTACAGATCAAGTCTGTTAGGAGCCCGGATCTGCCGTCCATAGCGTTACATCTCTGGGGGCTTTGCTGGGGTGGTTATCGGATGAACAGGTGGGCTGTCTGCCTGCCTGGGTGGGGTAGCGCATGCCTCGTTACCACCCAGCTGTTCGACCAGTATCTCTGGTCCCGCCTGGCTCAAGGGGGGCCCATTCCTCAGCAAGCTGCTCTCCACACGGTATTCCGTCTTCTGTGGTGTGGTTGGCTCTGCCACACGAAGATCAACTCTGTTTCGGCGGTATAGTGATCCCTGCACCTCGACCAGGTAAGACCGTGGGGCAACCTTCTGCACGCAGGATCCCCATCTCCAGATGCCTGTTCGGTCACCAGGCAACGGCTTCATCCGCACTGCTTGACCTACCATGAGCTCTGGTAAATCCTTTGCTGAGCTGTCATAGCTTGCTTTGGAGACCTGCCTCCTGTGACGCAGCTTGTCCAACACCCCCGTCACCACACATGGTTCCAACAGCCTGTTGGCCACCGGTAGCGCCGTCTTCAGACGCCTCGACATCAGGCGCTGTGCTGGACTGCTGTCCATGCCTTCCGTTGGCGTGTTGCGCCACTGCAGGATCGCTTTCCAGGCGTCGCCACCTTCTCTGTGCGCTTTTCTGCATAAGTTCTTTGCTATCTTTACTGCGGCTTCAGCTTTCCCATTGGCCTTGGGATGACGTGGAGATGAGGTGATGTGTTCAAACTCCCACTCTGCTGCAAACCGCTTGAACTGGTGACAAGAAAACTAAGGGCCGTTGTCAGAGATGACCCGATCAGGCTGACCGTGAAGAGCGAACTGGGCTTTGAAGCGTTTGATTGTGGTCTCGGCCGAAAGATCAGGGAGTAGATCAATTTCCCAGAAGTCCGAGTGATGATCGACTATCAGGAGAAAGTCTTTGCCATTATGTTGGAAGAGGTCCGTGCTTACAATCTGCCAGGGGCGTGTTGGCAGCTCGTGGGACATCATTGACTTTTTCTGCTGCTCAATGGCATACTCGTTACAGACTGTGCACTTTCCCACAAAGTCTATGATGTCAGCTCGCATCCCTGGCCAGTACAGCGTGTCGCGTGCTTGCCTGTAGCAGGCCTCGCCCCCTATGTGGCTTGAGTGAACCCGTGCCAACATCTCGGGATGCAGCACTTTGGGGATAACAACCCTGTCGCCTTTGAACAGCACTCCATTTTGAACACTAAGCTCCTCCTTGTAAGCCCAATATTCTCTCACCTCTAGTGCAGCCTCTTCTTTGAAGTCAGGCCAGCCCCTCAATGTCACTGATTTCACTGCCCGGAGATGTTCATCTTTCTCTGTGTGCTGTCGGATTTGTATGAGTCTCTTGTCTGTGACATTGAGATAGTCGGCCTGGTTGATGTGCTCTACATCCATCTGCTCCCAGACTGCAGACTGTGTGCACACCGTGCCTGGAGCTTGTGGGTGTGTCTGACACTGTGGCTCTGCTAAGCGTGTCACTCACATACATCTCCGGCCCGAGCTTGTACACAACCGTGAGAGTGTAGCTCTGTAGTGCCAGCAGCATGCTCTGCAGGCGCTTCGGGGCATTCAGTAGGGGCTTGCTGAATATGGCGACGAGGGGCTTGTGGTCAGTCTCTGCTGTGATGTTGTTGCGCCCATACAGGTACTGATGAAAGCGTTGGCACGCGAACACAATGCTGAGACATTCCTTGGGCATAATTGGTCTGATTGGGACATTCCTTGGGCATAATTCTGCTCCGTCGGTGTGAGCGCTCTTGAGGCGAATGCAACAGGCTGGCCCTCCTGCAGCAGGACACAGCCCACAGGCCATGCTGACTCGAGTCACTCTGGATTGTCACCGCCTTCGTCACGTCGTAGTAACGCAGCACAGGTGCTGTAGTCACCAGCTGTTTCACTTCCTGCACTGCCGTGTCATGTTTTGGGAGCCAGTGCCACACTGCGTCCTTATCCAGGAGCCTCCTCAGTGGCTCGCAGACCTCTGAAAGGCGTGGCAGAAACTTGGCCAGGTACGTGACGAAGCCAACGAACCGCTGCACGGCCTTCATGTCGGTTGGGGGGGGCATGTCTCTGACTGCCTTCACTTTCTCCGGATCAGCTTTCAATCCTTTTGATGACAGGATGTGCCCGTGAAAATGAACCTCTGCCACTTTGAACTGGAGCTTTTTCATGCCAAGCCGCAGCTTGACCTGTCTGCATCTGTCCATGAGAGCCAGCAGCTTGGTGTCATGGTTTCGTCCTGCCTCTTCGTCTGTCTCTCCACAACCCACGATTAGGATGTCGTCTGCTATGGGCTCCACCCCGCCGAGTCCCAGCAGGAGCTCGTGTTGTTTCCGTTGGTACACCTCCGGTGCCACCGAGACGCCTAAGGGGAGTTTCAACCACCGCTTGCGACCCCAGGGTGTCCAAAACGTGGTCATGTAGCTGCTGGGCTCGTCCAGCCTGCACTGGAGGAAAGCGTCCCTCGCGTCCACCAGGGTGAAGACCCTAGCCTTGGGGAGCTTGTAGAGTATGTCTTCCAGAGTGGGCATGATATAGTGTGACCGCCGCAGAGCCTGGTTGAGATGCTTTGGATCTATGCATATTCGCAGCTTGTCTGGTTTTTTGATGATAACCATGTTGCTGATCCAGTCAGTTGGCTCTGTGACTGGGATGAGGTGGCCCTCCGCCTCGTATTTATCGAGCTGAGCCTTCACTGCCGCCCTCATGGCGACCGGGACGTTGCGGGGAGCACACTGGACTGGCTGAACTGCTGCATCTAGCTGAAAGTGCACCACCCCTGGAATGGATTCTACTGGCGCAGTGAAGACATCCTGGTATTTTTGAATGAGAGCGTCCACAGCATTCAGGTCTGCCGGGACGGTGAACTGCATAAGTCCGAGGCGCTCACATGTGGATCCCGAAAGCAAAGGCTGCTGACCGGTTTCGACTATTTCGAAGTCTAAAGTGTGCCTGCGGTCACTCACAACACACTCTGTCACGAACAGTCCCATCGAGGTCATCAACTGACCCGAGTAGAGCTTGAGCTTGGTGCTGCTTGGTGTGAGTTTGACTCTGGGTGCGATTCGCAACTTTTTTCCTTTTGCTCCTACGGCCCCGATGCATTCGGTTGAGAAAAGATCATCTTCAGTACCATCCATCTCTTGGACTAGCATTGGATTTTCCATGGCGTGAACATGTGCCTCTGTTCCCCTGGTTTTGATGCACACCCGTGCAAAATGGTTAGTTGTACCACATGCCTTGCACACTTTGCCATAAGCAGGGCATTGCTCTCTTCCCCTCCCATGTGATATACCACAGTATTTACAAGCGGATGCACTGTCTGTGGCTGGGGTGTATCTTTTCTGATACTTTCCTGTGACCTGAGGGGATTTTTTTGATGTCGGTCTGAAAGTTGCATTAACGCTGTCCGTATGTGGCCTCTCTTGTTGTTCCATGGACCTCAGTGTCATGTCCGTCAGCTCTGCAGCACGGCATGTTTCTATGGCTGTAGCTAGCGTCAGACCCCTCTCTCTCAACAGGCGTCTACGCGTGCCCTCATTGGCGATGCCAAGTACTATTTTGTCCCTTATCAGCTCATCCCTGAGAGCCCCATAGTCACATGTTGCAGCCTTTTCCCTCAAACGGGTAATAAAAGTGTCCATGTACTCACCCTCCTCTTGTTTGCAAGAGCCAAAAACGTATCGCTCATATATTACGTTTTTTGCCGGTTTGAAATAGCCCTCTAACGCATCCAGAATGTTTTTCACATTGGTCCGCTGCTCATTCGTCAATTCCAGGTTGTGCTTGTATACATGTCGGCATTCTGTCCCCCTCAGAGTAGCTGCTTGGACAGCCTCCGATGCATCTCCCAGTTCCACTGCTAAACTGTAATCTTCAAATTCAGCCCTGAAGATGTCCCAGTTTGTGCTCCAGTCTCCGCTGAGCTTCATTGGAGTGGGAGCGGGAATGGTGTTGTAAAAAGCCATGGCTACCAATCCTCCGTAGCGTCAGTTAGCCACCGAAGCTAAATGCTAAAAGCTAGCTAGCCGAGAGCTACTAACTAACTAAAGCGCCTCTGCACTCACAGTCACATCTGTGTTGGGATTCTGTCCATTAGCTGTCAATCTTGCAGCTTTTATTCACAGCTAAACCACTTCTGACACCATGTTTCAATAACGAGATGAGACGATGGTCTGGTGTAATTGACTATTCGTTGTTGTCATCAAGCAGCGCCATTGTACACTGGTCAACCTCCACATAACATTCACGTAACACATACATTTACATAGGCTACCACTAGGTGGCAGTGAGATCCTGTAACAGGTGGCGGGTGTTAATGTCAAGCCCTGTTTATATTGTACATATCTTGCAGTCCTGTATATTGTGTGTTGTATATTGTATCTTATATTTTTACTTTTGTTGTTTATATCGTCTATATCTTTTTATATACACCGTGGGAATGGTGGAACGTGATTTCAACTTTCTGTATGTCTTGTACAAATTGAAAATGTACAATAAAGTACAATAAAGTTGATCTTACAGCTCTAGTGAACTGTAGACACTATTATCTCAACTATTTCTCCTTCAACCTTCCTCTGTGCTTCCACCACTACAGTTGAAAACAGTTGAGGAAATAGCTTGTGCAGCAGTGATCAGGAGACGACACTTAAAGGACAAATGAGCAGCCAGAGCTGAGGAGCGTGAAGGAGGTGTGAGCTGAGCTGAGGAGCGTGAAGGAGGTGTGAGCTGAGCTGAGGAGCATGAAGGAGGTGTGAGCTGAGCTGAGGAGCGTGAAGGAGGTGTGAGCAGAGCTGAGGAGCGTGAAGGAGGTGTGAGCAGAGCTGAGGAGCGTGAAGGAGGTGTGAGGTGAGCTGAGGAGCATGAAGGAGGTGTGAGGTGAGCTGAGGAGCATGAAGGAGGTGTGAGCTGAGCTGAGGAGCGTGAAGGTGTGAGGTGAGCTGAGGAGCGTGAAGGAGGTGTGAGCTGAGGAGCGTGAAGGAGGTGTGAGCTGAGCTGAGGAGCATGAAGGTGTGAGGTGAGCTGAGGAGCATGAAGGAGGTGTGAGCTGAGCTGAGGAGCGTGAAGGAGGTGTGAGCTGAGCTGAGGAGCGTGAAGGAGGTGTGAGCAGAGCTGAGGAGCGTGAAGGAGGTGTGAGCTGAGCTGAGGAGCATGAAGGAGGTGTGAGCTGAGCTGAGGAGCATGAAGGAGGTGTGAGCAGAGCTGAGGAGCGTGAAGGAGGTGTGAGCAGAGCTGAGGAGCGTGAAGGAGGTGTGAGCAGAGCTGAGGAGCGTGAAGGAGGTGTGAGGTGAGCTGAGGAGCATGAAGGAGGTGTGAGCAGAGCTGAGGAGCGTGAAGGAGGTGTGAGCAGAGCTGAGGAGCATGAAGGAGGTGTGAGCTGAGCTGAGGAGCATGAAGGAGGTGTGAGCTGAGCTGAGGAGCATGAAGGAGGTGTGAGCTGAGCTGAGGAGCGTGAAGGAGGTGTGAGGTGAGCTGAGGAGCGTGAAGGAGGTGTGAGGTGAGCTGAGGAGCATGAAGGAGGTGTGAGGTGAGCTGAGGAGCATGAAGGAGGTGTGAGCAGAGCTGAGGAGCATGAAGGAGGTGTGAGCAGAGCTGAGGAGCGTGAAGGAGGTGTGAGCAGAGTTGAGGAGCGTGAAGGAGGTGTGAGCAGACAGAGCCCAAACTAGAAGGAGGTGCTGAGGAGGCATGGCCACCAGAAATGAGTGAGGAGGTACCAAGGAGGCATGAGTAGCCAATGCTCTGGCTGTGCTGTGTCGGGAAGACAAGAGAAGTTAAGAGGTCAAGGAAAATGTGCATGTTTGATTTGTGAGAGAAAATTCAGGGCTGTTGGTCTGAGAAGCCTGTCTGAAACAATAAAGCTATGGAGGAAAGTTTCTAGGGTGTCGATGCCTTGACTGTGCATTATTTACATTGTGTTTTGCAGAGCAAATCATGAAGTGAAACGTGGTTAGCAGGTAGCTGACATTGTTGAATTTGGTGTTCCAATGAAGTCCGGTGAACGTTGTGTAGTTTGAGGAGGCCAGTTTGTGCTGAAATGAAATTGGTAGGTAGCCTAACACAATAGCAGTTTAGCTCTATAGTACATTGTGATATTCATCCTCCATCTTCATCCTCCACCCATCCATCTCCTCCTCCACTGCGGACGCAGAGGTCTACTCCTCTGGGGGCTCCTCGACACACCGTCTCCCCCCAGGCGAGTGCCCTTTTGTCACCTGGCTGTGTGTGTGTGGCTGGAAGCCACTGATAGAAGTTTCCTCTCCATTGGTGTTGGACCCGACAGAACCAGTCACACGTAGACGGCACAGATGGATAACGTCACCTTTTCTACACAGATTTTCATGAACGCACCACAACTTTTCCCTCTGCTGGGATATCTTTCATCAGACCAATGTTCCCATGTTGGCTTTCTATCCATGCAGACACTTTTGCTTTATTTATACTTTTTCGTTAGCCTCATACGATAATTGCCTAAGTAATTTTTGGGCCAAATTGAGATTTCTGCCTAACTGTAATCTCCTCACACTGCTGCATCGCCCTGGCTTAGTGCCTATATGTCCTCAGCCAATCAGAACGCTTGTTATGTTCAAAAATCCCCATCTGCCTGGGGCGCTCCAGTAGCACACCACATAGGGCGCTGAGTCGCGAAGCGGTCGTCCCGGGTTCGTTTTCCCAGTCCCGGCGACCATTCGCCGCATGTCTTCCCTACCTCGCCTCCCGTTCTCCCTCTCTCCCTCTATCGGTCCTGCGTGGTCAGAAAAAGTTGAAAATGCTATAAATAAAATAATAATAATAAAATAAAAAATCCCCATCTGCCTAACTCACTCGTGTGACTTGTGCATTTTAACGTTACATACACAGATGCCGATCGCATGACTTAGGCAAGTATAACAACTGCCTTAGTGTATGACATGCATGTATGTACGAGGAAAAAATGCCTAAGTCACAACATATTTAGTTTAAAAGTCATCTTATTTTGTTACGCAATGGTTGTTGTGTTTTTGTATTTTGCCAACTTATTGATACACCTTGTGGAACTTATTTTCAAAATATAAATTAAAAACTTGTACACATTTGCTGGAAAATTAGTTTTTTCTTCTTTTCCCAAAATCTTGAAAAATTACTTAGGCAATTATCGTATGAGGCTAACGTTTTTTTACCCCGGCCCTTCCCACTCGTCTCCCCACATTCCTCACCTTCCTTGCCCTGTTTCCCACATATTGTGTTTTAAGTTAGGTACGTTTGGCACAGGTAGATTATTTTAACTCCTAGTGTTTTCCCTTGTTTTCCCCTACTTGCTCGACACACAGTGGTCCACTATGGGGGGGGGGACCTTTCATGGTTGCAGCAGCAGTACTGTGCACCCCCTCTTAATACCAGCCACTGGTTGCATGCCGTTGTGTAATCACTGCCATTTGATTGAGTGCATGTTATGCCCTGTGACTACTTGTAAACAGCGTGTCCGCTTGAGTGGCTCATAAATCTATCTTGTGTGGCCATTGGGTGTCGGTGTGTGCGGCCGATTTATTTAAGTTGTGGCAATTCTTCTCATATTGTTTTGTTGGTTTTGTGGCAACAATTTTGTATTATTTAGTGTGACGCCATTTTGGCATACCAGTTCCCCCCTGCTCAGCGGCGGTAGGCCAGGGTCCCACCCAGACCATCTTAACGGCTGCTGCGACCACATGGGGGTTCCCTGTCACCAGGCTGTGCTGCGTTCAGGCCACCAGCAAGCAGCCCGAAATTAGGAGTTTTCCGTCCCTATTCCCATTGTGTAATAAAGTAATAAAACTTTTCAAATAAAGATTTACCTGCTCTGTTACACCTTCATCTGCTGTGTTGGGAATCTAAGAACCGAGTCCAGGTCGATTTCCTCGACCTGTGACAATCACAGTTCACAGTTCACAACAAGACAAGTTCACAAGTTCAAGAGTCAGGAGTTGGTTTCACTGATTCTGCTCATGTTCCAGTGTGACATGTCTTGGTCCCATGGGTGAGGAGGAGGACCTCTTCCCCTTAAGCCCCCAGGCAACAACTTGTTTACAAGATCCAGTAATAAGACACCAGATTATGATGTTTTTTTATGTTGATGTATTTCTCACATCAACTCATTGACACAGCTGTTGTTTTGCACATAGCAAACATAGCTATGTACAAAACAATGGTTGCTATGTTACAGGCAGCCATGCTGGAAGAAAGAGAACTACACAAACATTCTGTGCAAGGCCTCCATTGGGTCCGTTATTGTCACTTTGAGACTGTCTATAGGAAATAAGGCATGTGTCCTGCTATCAGATACTCAGTGGTGGAAGAAGTACACAGTTCCTTTACTTAAGTAAAAGTAGAAATACCTAGATAAATGAGTAATCTGGTAAAAGTAAAAGTCCTCCATTCAAATTCTACTTAAGTAAAAGTAGAGACATATTCTATATTGAATGTACTTAAGTATCTAAAGTAAAAGTATGCATTCTGCATGACGTTTGTGTATTCCAGTGCTTGGGAGCATTCAAACCTCAATCCATTGACCTCTATAGGTTATGTTAAAGGTATGTCGTCCAATTATGCTGCTCTGATCATGTCCGCTGTGAAGGTATATCATCTTCATACATTTTTACCATGTTTTCTATGCAAAATCTTTTTCTTCAAAGTAACTAGTAACTGATGGGTTCAGATAAATGGAGTGTAAATGGAGTAAAAAGTACAATATTTCCTTTGAAATGTAGTGGAGTAAAAGTATAAAGTTCCCTAAAATGAAAATACTCACATAAAGTACAAGTAGCTCGAAATTGTACTTAAGTACAGTACTTGAGTAAAAATACTTAGTTACTTTCCACCACTGCATATACTGTATGTCCCTCCCTCCCCCTTTCTCTCTCTCAAGTACATTTCTTACTTTTTTTTTTTTTTTTTTTTGTCCTCCATTTTCCTCCGATTTTCTCCCATCCCAATGTTAGTCGTTATGCCAATTCCCAATCCCCTTCCTGGTCGCTGCGCACTTACCCCCCACAGTCAGATCATCTGGGAGAGTGGAGCTCTATCACGTGCTTCCTCCGACACACGTCCAGCCAATCAACCGCTTCTTTTCACCTGGCAGCGCGGATATTCTCCGAGAGGGCGTAGCGTGTGGAAGGATCACACTATCCCACTCAGGTCCCATCCGCGCTTAGCAGGCGCCCCGACCGAACTGTAGGAGTCGCTGTGTACAACGACCCGGACCCACCCCGCCAGCTTCTCCCACCCTCTAATACTGCCAATTGTATTAGTGTGAACGGCCAGCCAAGCTGGTGACAACCCCGGAGCTGTGAGCTGGATTCGGGGTTGGTGACGAACGCAATCTCCGCTATGCCACCTAACCGCCCCCATTTCTTATTTTTTTAACACAATATCAATCAAAATAATCATGTTTATGATTTTTGCCATAATCAAGGAGCTCTAGTGTGTGTGTGGGGGTACAGAAAGGCAGGAGTGGAGGAAATAGGCCAATCAAATTGTGTTTTTAGAGCAGTACCCTTTAAAATACGGTACAGTACTTGAGTAAATGTACTCGGTTACTCTCCACCCCATACATAGGAGCGACACAGGGCTGCATGCCTCTCTCAGCACCACAGCATTCCGCATGACGCCCACTGACACCTTTACATGTTAGGCCTCTCAGATACTAGTATTAATACATAGATTAAAGTGTAAGTGGTATTTGTTTGTCAAAATATGTGTTAAATAGCTCTACATTCCGACAGCCATCACTGATATAGAGTGTCTGGTCAGTAATGTGGGTCTCCCAGTCCCTCCGCAGTAAAGAGGAAATACATTTTCTGGGGAAATACCCCTTCCCACTTTATCCAATCAGGAGAGAGAACCCTAGATATTTCTTTATTTCAAGAAATCTTGCAGAGCCAAATTTGCTGGCAGATTATTTGTACTTGTTCCAAGCATATATTTGCTTAAAACTAGTTGGTAACACTTTATAATAACACTCAGTTATAAAACCTTTATAAGGTATTTGTAGATAATGAACTAATCATGAACAAATCATTTATATACATTCGTAAATTATTATTAAATCATTTATAACTATATTTGTATAACATTTACAAATTAGTTCTACATTATTTATAACTCATTATCAACAATGTTTACTACTATTTGTTCATCATTAAATAATGTTGTTTAATGTGTAGTAACACATTTGTAGATGCTTTGAAAAATGGATATGAAAAAACTACTATACTGTACCTCCATTTATTTGTTCATGTTCAACAAATGATTTGTTAAGACATTCATAAAACATCTATAAATCATTTGCAGATGATATTGTGTGCCCTAATCTGAAGTGAAGCCTATTCATCATTAACACTTTGACTGCCGGAAAACGCTTAAAAGCGTCATTCCCGGCCATGCTCAAGTTGCCGGAGGACGCTTTACAGCGTCCTTATATCAATATTTCAAAAATCTGCGATCGGATTCATATTTCCCCTCCGCTGGCCTGAGATCCACCAGGAGGACCCACTGAGCTCTCTGGCAGTTCAGGAGCGCCATCTGGTGGCCGATCGGCACAATCGCCAAACAGGAAGTGCTATGGAGGTTGTGCTGGTCGGCTGTATTACTTCCGGGCACTCTGTTTGGCTACCGGGACTCGATCTCGACACAATACATAGCGATCGATTGCCAATAACTCGATAAACAACATGATTTGGACATATATACTATTATACAAGCTGGAAATGGACCCGATATTTCTACATACCATAATAGGTAAATGACTGTTCCACGCTCATCGCCCAACGGCGCGAGGAGGATACGGTAAGATTCAGCGTTATTTTTGATCGTATTCCATATAAACTGTTATGATGAACATATCACCCACACTAGATGAATGATATAACGCTGCCCACGGAATTATAAACGATCCCCCGCCCATCCGGTCATCATCAGATCATACGTAGATCATTCTAGAAGTACGTCCAATTATATCGCCCCGATTGCCATCAAACTGTATTTCATCATTGTTGTGAAGGATCAGATTAAACCGAATATATATATTTGTTTATATATATATATTTAATTGTATTTGTATATCGTTTGATATCCCCTGTATATTCCTTGTACAATATGCACTGAATATCCCTTTAGTCTACTAAACAGCCCATAATAGTTTCATTCTACCATTGGACGAGAACCTGGCGCCAGGTTGCCATACCCCTAGGTCCAAGTTCAATCGTGCCGCCCAACATGTCGTGGCAAGCCCCGGTTCCGCGCAGGAATATGTTGGGCGAAATATGAATGGTACTATTTGTTCATAGCGCATATATATATGGCGCAAGTAAAGTAGAACTTTCTTTTAGTCCAGTTCTTTACCCTCCAACAGAGTGACAGACGCGAAGCCTCCCCACGACGCACGTGTGGTGTAGTAAGGCCTACTTGGCCTCAGAATAGGCATTGAGATATCGTGTAGATTAATAGTTGAATAGTCATAGTTTGGCACTATACCGTCGAGTTGGACGTATTCTATTAAGCTAATAATAGTCTATCTATGTATGGTGCATCGTTCGGTTAGAGTTCTAAAGTTATCAGTACCCCCATCGTTCCTGACGTTATCTGGACGCTTAACCAGGCTGGGCAGACCCCTAGTGGTGCTTGCATCCGAGGAGCTCCGGGCCAGGGCGACTGGACCTGTATATTGGATTACTCTACCCGGACGACGGCGAGCCTTCCACGGCTTGGATTATGCTTTGGGTGCTTTGATTATTCCATGGATAAAGGCCAACACTGCGGAGTGTTGGAACTACCCCCCGGAGAGGACTCCAGGTGAGACGGCGCTCTACACCAGTGAGGTCGCCTCACGTCTCTCCGTTGTGGACCGGCAGCTACCGTCCACAGAGGGTCCAGCTGTATTCGTCTGCGGACCGAGGTTCTGTGGGCACCGTGTTCAAGACTTTGAATTCTCCCAAGAAACCGTCGGCCAGATGGGATACCGCCAGCGGCTTCTCTAACCCCCCCCTCCTACTGTCTTACAACCAGAGGGACCCCCCCCCCCCCTTAGTGTATCCAGCTATAATCATTTAAGTACCATCGCTATAGTTTCCTAAATATCCAGGTTGTATACTTACTCCCTGCGTAACCAGAGATTGGACATTCAATGTTGATTTACCTACGAATACTCATTTGCCATACAAGTGCATATTTCAAATCATAAGTGTAAACAAGTGAACGTTGTATATACCTTTTGCTATATTAAACCTTCGATTTGTACATTTGTGTGGATTCGTTTCATCAGGTGGGAAAGTGTTCATCATACTTATATCATGTACTGGATGGCCAGAAGTTAAAGTACAAGAGGTAGTGGTATTAAATACCATATCTAACAATACAGTCAGGGAATTGTACCCCTCAGTTACAATTGGTCCTTCGAGCCGGAGGGTAACTAGTGTAATATTAATATAGTGTTATTAATATTGAAATGGCCTATGATGAACACTCCACGAAACGATCCTCCTAACCTAGAACGCCCGCGGCGCAGACGACAGACACCTCAGTACTTAGAGGCTTACACTGTCAGTCAACTACCTAGCCTTCGACAAACGGTAAACGCGGTAAAAGTAGAAAGTAAAATTATGTCTGACCTTAACGACCAGGTTTCCCCGACCACAGAGGCCCTAGTAGGTCCTAATGTAACTGACCAAGCTCACGGTGGGGACCAGGAGGGAGCGGACATGCCTTTACCCCCCGCCACTACCCAAGAAGTAGTCCCCGACCACCCCCGGGAGGAAGACAACCCTACAGAGAGAGAACTCTGCACGGAAGAAGAGGAGGAGAGCGCCGAGGAAATAGAGCTCCAGGACTCCCCAACGAGTACCCCCAGGAGCGGCTCACGCAGGAGCGGCTCACCTCCACAACCGCCTTCCCCCAGCGAAGCGGAGAGGATGCTACAACAGGCGTTCCTCGTCAGCCTGACAGCCTCTACCGAACGCGATCGACTCCAAGCGCAGACGCTTAGCGAGCGCGAACATTTTACCATTGAAAGAGACCGTCTCCAAGCACAGGCGCTTAGCGAGCGCGAACAACTCCAAGCGCAACAACGGAGCGAAGAAGAGCGCACACGCCTGGAGATGAGACGCCTTCAGACAGAAGAGAATATGGCAAGAGACCGGGCCGACGCCCAGCGTGCCGCTGCCGGTGCCCAAAGAGAAGCAGATCTCACCAAGCGCGAAGTCGAGCGCGACAAGTTACAAGCGCAGCTAATGGAGCAGCTGATCCGCAAGGCAACACCCTCCCCCTCCGCCAGGGGTTCAAGGAACTCGTCGAGACAACAGTCAAGGGCAGCGTCCCCTCAACGAGCAAGCGACCCTGAACTTGACCAACAGACCGAGTCTAGACCCCCCGCAGACCCCTTTCCCAGACCGGTCCAAGCGAGACCCAGCTACAAGGAAGGAGCGGCATACACTGCGGAGAAGCTAAATAAACGATTACAGGATCTGGAAGATCTGATAGAGGAAGAAGAGGGAGAGGAGGAGAACCAAGCCCGACGACAGCACAGTACTCCACCGGACCAGGAGGTCCCATACAGTCCAGGCTATACCCCCGCGGCGCTGCGCTACAGACCCCCGACTCTATTCACGGGTGAGCACGACGCACGACCAGCCCCGAGGAATAGCACCTGGACCAGCGGGCCATGGTACCCTGTCAGTACCAGCCCACAGCGAGGCGCAAGAGGGGACTCGCCCAGGAGGTCTCTCCCCCAACGCTCGCCGATGTATCAGCCATCCACGGCGTCATACATTGCCACGCCGTCATTTCCAGACTTCGCCTATGAGAGTCGAGCACAGTACACGGAGCTCCGGATGTGCTTAGAGACAATGATGGTGGATGTCGCTGATGAACGCCACAAGTATGCAATATTACTGAAGCACCTGAAAGTACCGCGAGCGCACAATATATCGCTAGCCTATGCCACCTCTTCGACACCATACACAGCGGCCCTAGCGGCGCTGGACCAGAGATATGGACGTATATGGGATTACGTAATCCAAGAGATAAGGCATATTGATCGCCTACCCCCAGCCACGGACAATCGCTCATTAGACGACCTGTCAATCAAAGTGCAGTCCCTGGTAGGGATGCTGGGAGCGCAACGGGAAAAGGGCATGCATGAGCTATACGCCAACTCTAACGTCGAGAGGATTTTGGAGAAGCTGCCACCCGCAAGACAGGAGCGCTTTAGGCGGCAGAGAGACTACCGGGATCCCAACGGCCCCGAGCCATCCCTCCTTGATCTAGCCGACTTCCTGGCGAGAGAAGTCAGCAGCTTACGACTAGATACATTCGGGCGGAGCATGCCAAGCTCCAGAGAGGGACCCAGGAGAATAAATGATGGAAGAAGATCGGTGACTGTCATGCACCAATCAGAGTCAGTACCGAGCAGTAAGAGTCACAGCACCCCCTCGAGAAAAGAGAAGTGGAAGATAGCGTGTCCCTACTGTGAGAAAGAACACTGGCTGTCACAATGTGACCTATTCACAAAGATGAATGCAGAAGAAGTGAGTCAATGGATAAAGTCCAACAGGCGCTGTTATCGATGTGCGCGGCCCCACATGGCAGCCGAATGCCGCCTAAAGAAAAGGTGCAGCCGGTGCGATGGAGCCCATCTAGATATACTACACGAAAGTAACGGAAGACGGCCTCCACCTGCACCACGGAGCGGCACCAAGGCAAGTGTCATGTACATTGACCCCGCCAGCAGCAGCGGCGCCCAAGTGCTCTTAAAGGTAGTCCGTGTGACATTGAGCTACCAAGATAAAGTCATGGACACTTACGCCGTCCTTGACGACGGGTCAGAGAAGACCCTTCTGCTCGCGTCCGCTGCGGCCCAGCTGGGACTGCGGGGGAGCAAGAACGAAATGACGATTCGGACAATAAGAAGAGATTTAAAGACGATAAAGGGCGAGAATGTCTCCTTCACTATCGCAGCAAACGGGCAGCCAGAGCGACGGTACAAGATTACAAATGCTTTCACCAGCCAAGAAATAGGACTATCGCAGTACACCTACCCTGTCACCAAGTTGATGGATAAATATGTGCACCTGCGCCAATTACCTATCCCGCTCATAGACGGCGCTACCCCGACCCTGCTGATAGGCTCCGACCATGCAGAACTCATAGTCCCGATTGACCGGGTCCATACAGGACCCCGAGGCTGTCCTGCAGCAGTCGAGACCCGCCTAGGGTGGACCCTACAAGGCCCCCTCGCTAAATCTCTCAACCGAACAGCAGCCACTAGCTGCCTCCACTCCAGAACGACAGAAGAAGACACCACTCTCCTGCAGCATGTCGAGAGGCTATGGACACTAGAGACAATGCCCTTTAAGAACGAAAAGAAAGACATTCGTTCTAAAGAAGACATTTACGCCATCAACCTACTCGAGCAGGGGACAAAGAGAGTCACAGTCGGCGGAGTGATGAGATACGCAACTCCACTCCTGAGGCGAGAGGGAATGCCCACCTTTCACGCAAAGAAAGACGCCACGGAGCGCTATCTATTGAACACGGAGCGGCGCCTAGCCAAAGACCCCGCTCAAGAGAGTGTGTACCGCGCTGAGATTGAGAAGCTAATCACAGCGGGACACGTAACAAAGATTGACATTAAAGAGGCCGATCAGACGACCGAATCATGGTACGTGCCGCATCACAAGGTCCATCACAACGGCAAGGATCGCATTGTGTTTAACTGCAGCTACCAGATCGGATCCCAAAATCTGAATAAAGAGCTCTTGCCCGGCCCCACACTCGGCCCCTCCCTACTAGGCGTGCTACTGCGCTTCCGCCAGGACAAGGTGGCTATCAGCGGGGATATCAAAGGGATGTTCTTGCAGGTGAGACTAGTAGAGGAGGACAAGCCTCTGCTGCGGTTCCTATGGAGAGAGAGGATCGGAGATGAGAACCCAGCCATCTACCAGTGGGAAGTACTCCCCTTCGGAACCACATGCAGCCCGTGCTGTGCTACATTTGCACTACAGAAACACGTCGCAGAGGACCCAACAGCAGATGAAGAGGTCCAACACAGTGTGAAGAACAGTTTCTACGTGGACAACTGTTTACAAAGCGTTTCGACTCAAGAAGAAGCCGAGGCTCTCCTAATCAAGTTACGCGCCTCCCTGATCAAAGGCGGCTTTGATCTCAGGCAGTGGGCCAGCAGTGACCCGCACGTATTGCGCAGCCTCTCCCCCGCGGACAAGGCTGCCAGCAGCGAGACCTGGATGGCGACAATCCCAGGAGAAGCCCAAGAAATGACACTAGGACTAGTCTGGCGCTTCAAAACAGACTCGCTCCACTATAGACACAAACCCTTGGCTCCAGAGCAGGGAAGGTCGACGGCGATACCGACCACCAGACGGAGTGTGTACAGAACACTCGCCAGACAATATGACCCGTTGGGATGTATTCTACCTTACACCACCAGGGCAAAGATGATTGTACGAGCACTATGGGACAAGGACCAGGGCTGGGACGACCCAATACCCGCACACCTTGCCTCAACATGGAGAGAGTGGGAGACGGAACTCCGCTCACTCCCAGGCGTCAATATACGCCGCAGCTACTTCCCATCCACAGTGAGGCCAGAGACATGCGAGATTGATCTACACGTCTTCAGCGACGCCTCCGAAGTAGCCTACGGATCGGTGGCCTACTTGCGTGCCCAAGAGAAGGGAGGAAAGATACACACTGCTTTCATCCTGGCCCGCTCAAGAATAGCCCCACGTAAGCAACAATCTATCCCACGTCTAGAGCTCTGCGCAGCCCTAGCAGGAGCGCATCTAGCCACGTTAATCCAACGTGAACTCACCATTCCGGTGCACAGAACAATCTTGTGGTCAGATTCCACGACAGTACTCACATGGATCAAGTCTGATTCATGCAGATACAAAGTCTTCGTGGGAGTCAGAGTCACCGAGATTCAAGAGTTAACAGAAGCAGCGAGCTGGCGGTATGTGGACACCAAACACAACCCAGCTGACGTCATCACCCGGGGAATGTCTCTGGATGACCTAACCCGTCGCAACATCTACAGTGACGGACCAGAATTCCTCAAGCTCCCGGAAGGAGAGTGGCCTACGCCCACCCCGCGGGAAGCAAGTAACGAGGAGGCTGAGAACAAGAAACCTATGTTCTGTGGACTGAGCACAGTCGCCTCCACAGACCCCAACATAGATGACTGCATTACCCTAGAGAGTGCGCAGCAAAGAACATTCCTGCGGCACCACCCAGAGATTCAGTCCACCACTGACATGTCAGCAGCTGACTACGAAGAAGCAGAACTTCTTCTACTACAACGAGCCCAGAGAGACTCGTTCCCCGATGAGCTAGACTGTCTACAGGGAGGAAACCCCGTCCCATCAGACAGCAGACTGCTCCACCTGGCACCAGAGAGTGACGCCCATAATCTCATCAGAGTGGGTGGTCGCCTGCGGAGAGCCCCCGATCTACCGGATGATATTAAGTACCCGATCGTCTTGAACAGCCGACACAAGGTCACAGAGCTGATCATAAAGAAATACGACGAGGATGTACACCACGCAGGAGCGGAGAGAGTCCTCACGGAGATCGAGGGAGTATTGAACTCAAAGCCCCTCGGTTACGTCTCCAGTGATGTAGCAGATGTCGACCCAGTCACCCCCAACACACTCCTAATGGGGCGGCTGGACCCCGCGCTACCCCAGACAATGTACAGGCCTGAAGAAGCGAACGGCCGAAGAATGTGGAGGTACAGTCAAGTACTAGCTGACAAGTTTTGGAGCAGCTTCCTACTCCACTACCTACCGTCTCTACAGACCCGCCAGAAGTGGGTAAAAGAGAGAGACAATTTGACAGAAGGAACAGTCGTCATGATTATTGACCAGTCACTACCCAGAGCTATGTGGCCGGCTGGCCGCGTAAGCAAAGTGATCACCGGTGCCGATGGCAAGGTCCGAGCAGCTGAAGTACTCGTCCAAGGGCGCACTTACACACGTCCCGTGGCGAGGCTCATAGAACTGCCCCGACTCCCAGATACTATCGATGATGACCATGACCCCATGACTTTGTGAGTTGACTGACCCTTACAGCGGACCTTGAGTGGTAGACAGTGCGGTTAATCTGTCTCTGTTTAGCTAATTAGGTGGGACTAATTAGGGGGCGGCTGTTGTGAAGGATCAGATTAAACCGAATATATATATTTGTTTATATATATATATTTAATTGTATTTGTATATCGTTTGATATCCCCTGTATATTCCTTGTACAATATGCACTGAATATCCCTTTAGTCTACTAAACAGCCCATAATAGTTTCATTCTACCATTGGACGAGAACCTGGCGCCAGGTTGCCATACCCCTAGGTCCAAGTTCAATCGTGCCGCCCAACATGTCGTGGCAAGCCCCGGTTCCGCGCAGGAATATGTCGGGCGAAATACGAATGGTACTATTTGTTCATAGCGCATATATATATGGCGCAAGTAAAGTAGAACTTTCTTTTAGTCCAGTTCTTTACCCTCCAACAGAGTGACAGACGCGAAGCCTCCCCACGACGCACGTGTGGTGTAGTAAGGCCTACTTGGCCTCAGAATAGGCATTGAGATATCGTGTAGATTAATAGTTGAATAGTCATAGTTTGGCACTATACCGTCGAGTTGGACGTATTCTATTAAGCTAATAATAGTCTATCTATGTATGGTGCATCGTTTGGTTAGAGTTCTAAAGTTATCAGTACCCCCATCGTTCCTGACGTTATCTGGACGCTTAACCAGGCTGGGCAGACCCCTAGTGGTGCTTGCATCCGAGGAGCTCCGGGCCAGGGCGACTGGACCTGTATATTGGATTACTCTACCCGGACGACGGCGAGCCTTCCACGGCTTGGATTATGCTTTGGGTGCTTTGATTATTCCATGGATAAAGGCCAACACTGCGGAGTGTTGGAACTACCCCCCGGAGAGGACTCCAGGTGAGACGGCGCTCTACACCAGTGAGGTCGCCTCACGTCTCTCCGTTGTGGACCGGCAGCTACCGTCCACAGAGGGTCCAGCTGTATTCGTCTGCGGACCGAGGTTCTGTGGGCACCGTGTTCAAGACTTTGAATTCTCCCAAGAAACCGTCGGCCAGATGGGATACCGCCAGCGGCTTCTCTAACCCCCCCCTCCTACTGTCTTACAACCAGCGGGACCCCCCCCCCCTTAGTGTATCCAGCTATAATCATTTAAGTACCATCGCTATAGTTTCCTAAATATCCAGGTTGTATACTTACTCCCTGCGTAACCAGAGATTGGACATTCAATGTTGATTTACCTACGAATACTCATTTGCCATACAAGTGCATATTTCAAATCATAAGTGTAAACAAGTGAACGTTGTATATACCTTTTGCTATATTAAACCTTCGATTTGTACATTTGTGTGGATTCGTTTCATCAGGTGGGAAAGTGTTCATCATACTTATATCATGTACTGGATGGCCAGAAGTTAAAGTACAAGAGGTAGTGGTATTAAATACCATATCTAACAATACAGTCAGGGAATTGTACCCCTCAGTTACAATCATCAATATAATGCATTTGGGGCTATATATCACGTTCTGGAGAAAGCTGCAGAAAGAGATGAAAACATACTTATACATTAGACCATACTTTACTATGAATATGTGAATGAAAAAGTTTAACGTTGCTACACAATGAACAATACATATAGGACTTTGAATGGGCCCTAATAATGGCAATGTAGCAATAGAATTTAAAAAGTTATAGCCCTGCAAAGAAGGGGAATTTCTCCATAGACAAATAGCGCTGGCAATCCACAGTCATTTTCCGGATTTCTGGCCGGCACCCATAGTGTTAACAAATGTCTATACAGTTAATTATTTGTTTACTTTTTCATCACCTGTTACAAATGCTGTTACAGCCTGAAAATACAAATAATTATTACCGTCGTGTCATCATCACATACCGCAATATACTGAGCACACATTAGGAACAAACACATAATAACGTTAGCGCCCACCACATCAAGTACGTCTACACAACATATAAGAGTTGTAGGTCGGAAATGATGGAATAGATTTACCAACAAAAAAGGTGTTTAGTCTGCTCATACCTTAAAAGTGTGGGGCAGGCGCAGCACGAATAACTTGTCTCTGCTAATGTATCGTGCTTCCATCCAACAGACGGCAACTCACGTCGAAGTCAAGTCTCACTCACGTGATACTTCCTCTACATACTCTGTCAATATACCTGACCACCCCGTTACACTATAATGTTATGCACATGTATTTTATTATGTTAATAAAATTGCATTTATCTATAGTCCTAATTCTGTCACTGTTTGATGTCACAAATAAGGGTGTATCCAAAAGCTGTACAACATTTGTAACAGGTGATGAAAAAGTAAACAAATAATTAACTGTATTAGACATTTGATAATGATGAATAGGCTTCACTTTAGATTAGGGCACACAATAGCATCTGCAAATGATTTATAGATGTTTCTTGAATGTCTTAACAAATCATTTGTTGAACATGAACAAATAAATGGAGGTACAGTATAGTCGTTTTTTCACATCCATTTTTCAAAGCATCTACAAATGTGTTACTACACATTAAACAACATTATTTAATGATGAACAAATCAACTACAAACAATGTTGATAATGAGTTATAAATAATGTAGAACTAATTTGTAAATGTTATACAAATATAGTTATAAATGATTTAATAATAATTTACGAATGTATATAAATGATTTGTTTATGATGATTAGTTCATTATCTACAAATACCTCATAAAGGTCTTATAACTGAGTGTTATTATAAAGTGTTACCAACTAGTTTGTATTTCTTATACTTCTTATACTATAGACCAGTTTTGCAGTGTAGAGTTCTCTCTCCTGATTGGATAAAGTGGGACTGGGAGACGCATGTTACTGACCAAAGACTCCATATCAGTAATGGCTGTCAGAATGTAGAGCTATTATTTGAACATATAGACCACTTATTTTAACAAAGAAAATACCACTTACAGCACCTTTAATACGTCTAATGCTGTATATAGCCAAGCATCTGCTACCGCTGTATTCAAACGTTGACAGGGGCGTTTAGAAAAAGAGACTCGCCAACATTGACCCTCCAAATATAATTGAGCTATAAATAGGTACAGTAATGATTACTACATTGTAGTCGTAGTAGTAGGGCAGATTTAGTAACTACCACTATGCTGCTCGTCTTCAAAAGCCCAGATGACTGATTGATTTGAAAAGTGCACGTCCGTCACCAGCTACAGAGACGGGGATTCCTGTGCAACATCTGTTCCACACGGTGGGCAAACATCTGTTTCACACTGTTAACAAGTGTGAAAAGCAATTGTTTGCTTCTCTGTATGTGTGTGTGTATGTGTGTGTGTGTGTGTGTGTGTGTGTGTGTGTGTGTGTGTGTGTGTGTGTGTGTGTGTGTGTGTGTGTGTGTGTGTGTGTGTGTGTGTGTGTGTGTGTGTGTGTGTGTGTGTGTGCGTGCGTGCGAGTGTGTGTGTGTGTGTGTTAGGGCTGGGAAATTAATCAAGTTTCAATTTCAATTACGACTTTGTCTTCTCACAATTATGAAAACAAGATAATCGAGATAAAAACGATGCCGTATTGCTCTCATTTTGTCTTGTGTTGTAAATGCAACGCCCCCTTTCCTTCAGAGCGGTGCACTCTGCCAACCCCCCCCATTCTGAAGTTACTAATGCAAAAAAGGTAAATCACATTTAGTGCTAATGAAATAGAGTTCTGAACTTGAGTTGAAGTTGAACTTGTGTACTCAAATTTTTCTGTAGTGGTTGCAATATCAAAACAAATATATATATAAAAAGAAATAGGTATAAGCTGGAAAACATCAGTGGATGATTGGCAGTTCTGGAGCGTCGGGAGTCTGGGGTGGTCATCTGACGTGTGCACGTAAAAAGACGCTCGCCTGACATATCGTCAGGTAACTCGAGAACCGAGGCACGGATTTGGTCGAGTGAGGTGGTGTTCGAACGGCAACAAATAGATCTTTAATTCTGTTATATATGTTATATGTTCAGTGAAAAATGCAGCCCCGAGCCGCTAGACGTTTGCAAATTGCAGTGACTTTGTGAGTTCCGCCCATGGGCACGCCCGGGTCATGCACTTAGAGGTTAAAGTACGGTACAGTACTTGAGTAAATGTATTCGGTTACTCTCCAGTCCACCCCTACATAGGAGCGACACAGGGCTGCATGCCTCTCTTAGCACCACAGCATTCCTCATGACGCCCACTGACACCTTTACTTCCTCGTGACGCCCACTGATACCTTTACATGTTAGGCCTCTCAGATACTAGTATTAATACGTAGATTAAAGGTGCTGTAAGTGGTATTTGTTTGTCAAACTATGTGTTAAATAGCTCTACATTCTGACAGCCATCACTGATACAGAGTGTTTGGTCAGTAACATGGGTCCCAGTCCCTCTGCTCTGCAGTAAACAGAAAATACATTTTCTGGTATCCCTTCCCCTTCTCTATCCAATCAGGAGAGAGAACCCTAGATACTTTTACTTATATCAAGAAATCTTGCCAAGCCAAATTAGCTTTCTGTACTGACTATTTTATTTGTTTCAAGGACACATTAAAACTAGTCAGGCCATTTTTGCAGTGTGGGGTTCTCTCTCCTGATCGGATAAAGTGGGAACGGGATACCAGAACATTTATTTTCTGTTTACTGCAGAGCGGAGGGACTGGTAGACCCATGTTACTGACCAGACAATCTATCAGTGATGACGGTTGGAGTTTATAACTATTATATGTAGACCACTTATTCTAACAAACAAAAAAATACCACTTACAGCTCCTTTAATAGGCTAATAGATCCCTCTATTCAGTACAAATGATTAACTGTATAATTTACTTCCAACTAGTTCGTATTGGAGTTTGTGACACTGGTATCAGATTGTTGTGGTCAGTAAATTGTTAACTTGATAAAATAGCCTAAATAAAAGGTATTCAAAATTTGTCCAATAAATCAGTCCAATAAATTATACATTTCAAACACTTTCAATGAAAACAAAGATATATATTAATAAACAATAGTAAATGTCCTAAACCAAATAGAGCCAACTTTTAAGCTACGTTATGATTTGTAGTTTTTACCTTCCATTCCAGTCATTCTTAGAAACTCTTTGACCAACTAGTTGAAGAACTGACATTGAGTTATTCCAACTACAGCCAACTCTCTCCCGAAAAGGCCAGAAACTGTAGAACCTGAGGTGCCATAAAGGACTTTATGGTTATTGATTATCCCTTACGGGGGAAATTAATTGTAAAATAACTGGACCCTTGAGACAGAGAACAAGATCCATTTGAAGTGTTTAGACGGCCCAGGAGGGGTTGGGGTGTAACACACTGAGAGGGCGGTCAGTCATGTGTGACATGCCGTGGAAGGAATAACACCTTTTCCCTTTTGGTAACCCAATCTCCATGACAAGAAGACACTCCCGTCCAGAAATACTTTGGATATCATATCACGAGAAAGCAGTCGCGCTCAACAACAATGTCAACCTCTAGCAGGATGGCCTGGGGGTAAAGAGGCTGGCCAGTAACCAAAAGGTTGCCGGTTTTGATCCCCGTCTCCAACAGGAGGGTGTATTCCAGCTGTGAGCTGGTGACTGAAGGGATTTACATCTACAGTGCCCACCATCCTGCCTACGTGCCCTTGAGCAAGGCACTGAGCTCCATGGGGCGCTGCACTGTGGGTGACCTTGCACTCCGACCTCTCTGATGAAATGGATATGTGTGGGGGACTGTGTGTATGTGTAGCTAGGGGGGATAGAAGAAAATACTAATTTCAATGTCCTTGTGTACGTTGACTATAAAATAATCTTCTAAAAACCTCAATAACAACAACAACAACAACAACAACAACAACAACAACAACAACAACAACAACAACAACAACAACAATGCAGACTAACAAAAAACCGTCAAATGAGTGGCCTCCGTCTGAGAAAAAGGATATTGCACAACGAACGTTTTCCTGGGAGATTTCAACATTTTCTCAAATTGACAAACAACATGAGGCAGTTTGGATGCTGATAGATGTGTCCCTGCTGGCCATGATTCAGTCAGGAGAGTTATTTGTTCCTAAATATGTCTGATAACATCAGGCTGCTGCTGCCGGCAGGGTCAGGTATGTACTGCAGACAAGGCCAGGCACATACATGCAAGCTGGAATTTTATCAAAAGCATAATATACACTACAAAATAAACGGCACGCTTAGTAATGTGATTTTATCTTGCATTCAGACTTCTCCATTGTTGTTGATGTTTTATCTCAATGGGACTTCCTGGTTAAAATAAAGGAAAAATCTAATCAAAATAATAACATGTATGTTATTGTTATGTAATGATTACAATATAATTTCAAACAAGTTTAGATATTTCATAATTATCTAATGAAACAAGTCACATTTTCACAACACAAATTAAATGTCCTGAAATCAGCAAAGTTATCTGCTAGTACTACAGTGAGACAATTTGGTTTATCTTGAAATACATTTGCCAGGCATGAATGTGAGATAAAGTCACTTGCCTAAACGAGTCATTCTTTTCAGTGTGGAAGCTGGAATCTTATCAGAAGCATATTCACTACTATTTCATGTCAACCAGTGATGACAGATAGGGGAGGAATTCCTCTGATCCCAAAACCATTGCGAAGTAAGACTTGAGGAAACTTAACTCTTTTCTTCTTCTCTGGCTAAAAATACTATTATATTCGCTCCATTGCTCACAGAACATGTTTCAAAGTAGGAACGGGCATTTCATGCCTGTCAATCAAGAGAGATTCTTAGACATGAATGAAAACAGTGTTGGGCTTGTTACAAAAAATAAATAAAGTAATATATTCCTTGTCACTCATTTCAAAAATAATTGATTTACTTTACTTAGTACTCCCTGGGAGTGGTAATCCGTTACACTACTCGTTATATATTACTTACATTACACCCCCCAGAATTGCCTCCTTTCTCACAGTCTAAATTCGGTACAACGTACATGTAGGCTACTTTGCCTGTGCCTCTGTGATGTCAGGGTAGCAGCATCACCTTAAAGGGTTAGCCTAGGAGGGGCGACTGTGTGGCGTAGCGGAGATTGCGCTTGTCACCAATGCAAGAGGCTGCGGTCTCAACTCCCGGAGTCAGCATTGCCTGCGGCTTGGGCCAGTCGTCATACTATCTCAATTGGCAGAGGTAGCGGGTGGAAAGTCGATGGGTGGGGATTGAACGTTGTGGACAGCGACTCCTACAGGTCGGTTTGGTGACGCCTGTACAGCAGAGTCAGGAAGTATCGGGGGCAGCGTGAGCCTCCCACGCGTTACTCCTCGCCACTGAGAGTCCGCGCTGTCTGGTGAAAAGATGCGACAGGCTGCCTCCTCGTGTACCGGAGGGGACACGTGATGCAAGGCTTCTATCCTCACTACAGCCGACCAGTGGGAGGCATAGTCTAGCAACGTTCAAGACAGGGGAGGGGAGAATTGAAGGGGAGAATTGGCGAGGCGAAATTGGGATGGGAGAAAAATAGAAAAATAAGGAGAAAAAGTGGATAAAAAAAAAAAAGGGTTAGCCTAAGCATTGTCCAACTAACACCTCTCCCGGAGGCTAACCGGTCATGTCTACTTCCATTCATTGTGCTAAGCTGGGCTAACATGCAGCCAGATAGCTTTCTACTGAACGCACAGAGAGGAAACTGGTATCTATCTTCTTGTCTCTCTCTGGAGAAGATGGTAAGCTAATTTCCCAAAATGTTGGCATTTAGTGTGAAAGGGTAGTGAAAGGGTTAACCCTTTCTAGTTGGTAGTGAAAGGGTTAACTGTCTGTAGTGTGGTAGTGAAATAGTGAAAGGGTTAACCATCTAGTGTGGTAGTGAAAGGGTTAACCGTCTGTAGTGTGGTAGTGAAAGGGTTAACCCTTTCTAGTGTGGTGGTGAAAAGGTTAATAATTTCTAGTGTGGTAGTGAAAGGGTTAATAATTTCTAGTGTGGTAGTGTTATGTACTAGAGGCCTGATCACTCCTGTGTCACCGGGCATGCAGGTGAGGCCTGCCAATTAGCCAATTAGTGCTGATTGGTTACCTGCTGGGAGCTTTAAAGGCAGACCTAGTAACACACATGCAGTGTCTGTGCTTAGAGAAAGAGCTGTCAGGTTCTTCCAGTCCTTGTCCGTTGGGTTACCTTAGTACATTAGTTTATAGTTACATTAATAGTTCCTTGAGTTAGTAGCACTTGGAGTTAGAGCACGGGGTTTTGGTGTTGGTTTGCACATAGGTTGCGTGCCCCTGAGCCAGGGTCGTAACAGTTGGGCGCTCGTCCGGGATCTTTTACCCCTAGAACTTTGTTTGGTGTTTTTTTTTTTGTGTTACACGGGGTGTCATGGTATTATGGTTTGGGTGGTGTTCGTTACATATGGTGTAACGTGGGGGCTGAGCCATTTCATCAAACAGGTGAGTATGCCGTATTTGTTTGTAATTTGATGTGACTACTTATGCTGTTAAAATATATAGTTTAGTGGGCACCACATGTAGATAGGGACATTATTTTCTGGTTGTTGGTTAGCGTCCTGTGCACCACGTACTCCTGGGGCGGTCAATGAAATGATTGGTATATGATCTTTGACTGGTAGCAGGTGTGGTTGAAGAAAGTTAGGTCTACAGGGCATTAGTTTAAGGGTAGGTAGATTAGGGCGGCCAGAAAACACAGGTAGTGTGGTAGGGCTTGATTTAGTGTTTCTTAGGGTAGACATGTGGTGGGCCGGTTTTTTCTGCAGTTTAGACGTAGACGCATATGTAGTCATATCAGGTTAGAAGGCGCACCTGTTTGGAATTGTTTGTTGGATTTATTTTGTTTGTTTGAGTGTTTGGTGAGCATACCTGGTAGCACCTAACACCCTGCGTGTATGACACGTCTATTTAGGGTGGGTGTGTTTTTTTTTATTTTTTATTTTTTTTATTGTTTTTGTGCAACCTAGAAAGGTGCGCTCCGTAGAGCTCACATTTCCACCGCGTTCCCTTCTGGTTGGTATTATTGGCATTTAGCATTATTCATGGTTCTTCAGTGGTTCTTCGTGGTTCTTCAGTGGTTCATTGGGGGGGTCTTCGTGGTTCGTTAGTGGTTCTTCGTGTCTGTGAGGTAGGGTGTGTAGCTTGGGGTGGCTGGTTCAGTGACAATGGCTTCCATCAGGGACTTTGTTGATCGCCCGTCTCATGACTTGTTAGACAAGTTTTCCAAAGAACAACTGCTAGAACTTGCTGTACACTACAGGGTAGAGCTTTCTGCAGGGGAGAAACGTTTGAAGCCGTCTGCCTTGAGTGCTTTAAGTGTGTTACTCATTAGAGAGCAGGTGCTTGAGGAGAGGGTGGAGGAGCCTCCTTCGTCTGGCGCGTCTCCGCTATTACCTGGGGTAGAGGGTGAGTGGAGGATTAGGGAGTTGGAGTTTAAGGAAAGGCAGCTAGAGCGAGAGCGTGAGGAGAGGAGAGAGGAGCGTGAGCTTAAGGAGAGAGAGAGTAAAGAGGAGCGTGAGCTTAAGGAGAGAGAGAGGAAAGAGGAGCGTGAGCATGAGCGTGAGCATGAGGAGCGTGTGTTTAAGGAGAAACAAATGTTGCTGGAGCACGAGCGTGCACAGAAGGAGCTTGAATATAAGCATGCTGCCTTGCAGGCGGGTGCTCTGCATCCAGAGTCACGTTCCGGGTTTGATGTAGGCAGGAATATTAGGATGGTGCCACCATTTTTTGAGAAAGACGTGGAAAGATATTTTCCCCTTTTTGAACGGGTGGCAACCACATTGAAGTGGCCTGATACCGCCTGGACACTGCTGCTGCAATGTGTTTTAGTTGGTAGGGCACAAGAAGCCTACACTGCTCTGTCCCTTGAACAAAGCGCTGATTATGAGCTGGTTAAAGCTTCCATATTGAGGGCTTATGAGTTGGTCCCCGAGGCCTATCGTCAGCGTTTTAGAGGCTATCGCGGGTCGGAGGGGCAGTCTTATGTTGAATTTGGAAGGGAGAAGGAGAACCTGTTTGACAGGTGGTGCACTTCTCAGAAGGCAGAGTCAAGAGAGCAGCTTAGGCAGTTGATTCTCCTAGAGGAATTTAAAAGATGTGTTCCTGATACCGTTTCCACACATCTAAATGAGCGTAAGGTATCGAAGATAGGCGACGCCGCTGTCTTCGCTGATGAGTTTGTGTTGACACACAAGTCCGTGTTTTTGGAGGACTACCGTGTTGAGTCCGGGGATAGGCGTCCTGTTCAGGGGAGCCATTTCCCAAAACCTGTGTCTGCTGGTTAGTTAACCTCACCTCCTAGGCGGGGTGGTTCTGCTGGTGCATTCCCAGAAGGGATTATCTGTTTCTACTGTAAAGAACCTGGTCATATCGTTGCTGGGTGCCCGGTGCTTGAGCAGAAAAATGTCAGAACCGTGGCTCTGGTAGAAACCATATGCAGAACGCCTATGCCAACGTTAGATGGGGATGGGGGAAGTATCAAACGTGTGGACAAAGAGCTCGAGGGTTCCTCAAGGTTTATGATGAATGGATTTGTTTCCCTGACTAATGCACTAGAGTCCAAACAGGCTATAACAATTTGGAGAGATACCGGTGCTTTTCAGTCCCTCATTCTGGAGGGGGTTTTGCCGTTTTCAGAAAACTCTTCTTTGCATTCCGGTGTCGTTGTTCGGGGCTTTGGGGGTGGATTTGTGGATGCACCTTTGCATGAGGTCACGCTCAATTCTCCCTTAGTATCAGGCAATGTTGTTGTGGGGGTATGTTCTCACATTCCCATAAAGGGGGTGTCCTTCATTCTAGGGAATGATTTGGCTGGTGACAAAGTGTTGGCTACTCCGGTTGTAACTCCCATTCCTGTGGTTTCTGAGGTCTCTAATGAGCTGGCACAGAAACATCCAGGAGTGTTTCCTGTGTGTGCTGTGGCACGAGAAATGTCAAAGGACAAAAGTGATGTTGTTGATACTTCGACTTGGGACATTACACTTAGTGACACATTCTTTGTTGAATTAAAATGTGTACCTGTTGAGAATTTTGGAAAGCACACTGTGGATGTACCTCTGCATAATGATTCTCTTGATTGTGGTTTTGTGTTAGGCCCGGTGGTGAAACCAGAGTTGACATGCGTGCCGGAGAAGCATGTGACAGGAGATGATATGGCAGCGCAGTGTCTCAAGGTCTTCCCAGCCTGTACGGTGGCTGAGGCCACGAACGAATTGGAGGATGAGTGTGGGAAGGATGCTATGAGAGGTGCTGTTGTTTCATGTGACACCGTTCTAGTTGGAGAGGCTACTAAGCTTGACTTAGGCTGCCAGCCTTCCCACAGTAGCTCTATTGTCCCTACTGTTTTACTTGTGGGCAGGGATGGTCCCAGTATGTCAGTTGATGATTCTGACATTGATCCACATGTCCACACTGTTTCTCTGCCATGCACTAGGTGTGATGGTCAACCTAGTTACCTGTGTCCTGTGGAGCAGGAGCCGCCTTCGCGACCTGATCTGTTGAGTGGCAGCCATTTTGATTTTGATCAGGACAATGTTATTTTGGGTGACACCATTTTAGATGGTGTTCCAGACGTTATTGTGACTGTCGTACTGCCATGTTCCCGGTACGCTGGGGCTGTACCTGAGGCGGTACATCCTACTCTGGATGTTCACGGTGTGCAGTATCCTGAACTGCCAGTGCCAGGTGGAATGGATATGGGTGCGGTGGTGGTATCAGTGATCTATGGTTTTGTTGTGCTGTGTTCTGTTCTGTTAAGCGCAGTTCTCAGGTTGATTTTGGTTTGCAGTATAATTTTGACAGATCGGTATCGGTGGTCGTGTTCGACAGGGGCCGACCCGGTTCTTGCCTTGAACCATTTTGATGTTTACGTTGGATCCTCCAGTTTACCCCTTGTTGTGTATACAGACCATAACCCTTTGGTTTTTCTTCGCAGCATGGTGAACTCGAACCATCGTTTGATGCAATGGAGTTTGTTCCTCCAGGCGTATAACTTGGATATTCGCCACATCGTGGGAGGGACAACGTGCTAGCAAACGCCCTCTCACGATCATAGTACCGGTGTTTGTGGTACCCGTTATCGCTGTTGTGGTAGTGGCCCTGACAACTAAGGGGTCACAGTTGTTTTTTGTTTTGTTTATGGGTTGTTGTGTAGTGGTTGCCTCTTGGGCAACCAGTTTGGTGGGGGAGGTGTTATGTACTAGAGGCCTGATCACTCCTGTGTCACCGGGCATGCAGGTGAGGCCTGCCAATTAGCCAATTAGTGCTGATTGGTTACCTGCTGGGAGCTTTAAAGGCAGACCTAGTAACACACATGCAGTGTCTGTGCTTAGAAAAAGAGCTGTCAGGTTCTTCCAGTCCTTGTCCGTTGGGTTACCTTAGTACATTAGTTTATAGTTACATTAATAGTTCCTTGAGTTAGTAGCACTTGGAGTTAGAGCACAGGGTTTTGGTGTTGGTTTGCACATAGGTTGCGTGCCCCTGAGCCAGGGTCGTAACAGGTAGTGAAAGGGTTAAGTCCCATGATGGAAATGGTAGAAAGGTAGCTTAACACTTTCAGCGCCAGACCCGAGGATAGTCGGGTTAACTCGCCAGCGGTTGAGCGTCATACCTGAGTATAGTCGGGTTTTCATCGTTATTTCGTTTATTCGAATTTTTTTATTCATTTCAGGTTCACGGACCTCGTGTTACCATAGGAAATCATTCTGAGATCCCTAGAGTGCAATACCGGCCGCATCCTGCTAGGTGGCAGTATCGCCCACCCTTTGAAACCTTATTGCACACCGTGTGTTACATCTAAACCCCTCCGGGCACAGCATTTTGGTTCAGGCAAGTCTAGCGGTTCACCCGATCACATTGAAACGCGTCCAATGCCCCTCGATGCATGTGTTGTGCCAGATTATGTTGGGGACCCAATGGACACCAATACTGGAAATTGCGATCAGACAATTGGAATATTCTTTTTGGGATACCTCCTAGTAAAGGTAAGGACTATATGACATCAAATAATAGCCTGTCCAGGCGAGCAACGCCAACGCTTTTAGCAGAATTCACGTATGGCTCCATAGCGTAATTTTCAGGAATTAGCCAGGATCACTCTGAAACTATACAATATTCACCACGGTATAACACGCAAACGTATACATGAAAACATTTATTCTTTTTCACATGTTGAACGATGGATAGTTGATGTCAAATGAGCCATAGTATTGTCTCCATAGCTATAATATAGAATATAGATATAGCCCTGCAAACACCGCCACACATCCCTATCTCTTAAAGCGGTGACCCATTGAGTACAAGGATGACAAGTGTTAAGAGGCGAGACTTTTTAGGTTTCCCACCTGAAAAAAATATCTGCGGTAAATTTTTATTTGAAAATTGTATTTAAATACCGGTGCAGAAAGAACCCTCACGGTTTGGGGTTAGGAAATCTTCTACTTGACACTTCCGCCTACCAGCAACCAATCGCTAGTGCAGAAAACAGCGGCCACGACGCCTTACCCTATGGGAGATACCCTGCGGTACGCTGACCTACCAGCACTGAGCGAGACATAAGAGACACGCCAAAAAGGCGTCAATTACACACAGTTACCACAGCGAAATGGCGGAACGTATTCACAGTCTACAAACGGCAAACTGGCAAAAATTACATATAAACATGTAGGTGCAAAGCACCACCCACAGTGGATTCTACTTTGCTATTATACTTTACGTTACACCCTCAGTATGTTGAGCCACACAGGTCACGCACAGGTTTTGCACTAGCAAACGGGCTAAACATGCACTCAATAAAATGCCTGTGGTTACTCAATGGCATGCACAAAGTGCTGCTTGTGACTCATATTAATAGGGTACTGGGTACTGTGCTTCTACGGCCACGCAGGCGCCCTTCCATCCTACGGTGGGAGCCGTGCAACCAGACAACAGGGATATACTACCTGAGTCTGACATACCACTTACCTACTCTAAAACACATTTGGGGGGTAGGAAAGTCACAAACATGGGGAGACTGCCTAAGGATGGGGACGGGGGGAAATAAATGAAAATTATTCTGTTCCCCTGGAGTGTATAGCTTTGCCCACATGGTACCAGTTGACCCAGTAAATACACACCAGGCAGAAAGCAAAAACAACAATGGTGCATGAATTAAAAAATCTCTGGAGAAAACCAGGTTCTCCAGGTTCCGGCCAAGTCTGGTCAGTTCCACAGAGCAATTCCACCTGATGGAGAGAAACCTGATCAATGGCTTGTCGTTTAACACAGTTTAATATCCAATCAGATTCAGGATACACAGGTAATCATATAAATCCACACTCCGCCAGCTGGCTTTAAAGGCTAATAAATAAAGGCTAACACTGTGCATACATCTGATTTGCACCATTACTCAGTAGTAGGCCTACTTGTTTATATATTTTATATAAATTGCACTTTACTGTTACATTTTCACTGGTTAGATGCTTCTTTTTGTTCTGCTGTATAATGACAATAAATCTGATTTTGTAACTTTAGTACCTGCAGTACCTTGGTTTTTCTATTCTTGGGGATCCATGCTTTTGCACTATTGAATCAATATACTGTATCTCAGCAAACAAGTGTTGTAAAGTTTTTGCCCGACATGCGCGATAAGTGAATGTTGACGGGAATCCTTCTGGAGCATTAAAGCCTCTGGCAATGCTGCGCTGACAGGAATCATCCTCTAATTTATACCCTGAGAAAAGGCTGCGGACGTTCACATACATTTTGTTTGCGGCGTGCATTGAGAGAAGAGAGGGCCCATAAAAACAGCCAGAGAGAGAGAGAGAGAACAATGGTTAACCATCGGGTGGGGAACCCCAACAGCTGCAAGGCCTTCTAACTACACACTCAAACATACACAGTTTCTCACTCTCTCTCTCTCTCTCTCTCTCTCTCTCTCTATCTCTGTCTCTCTCTCTCAATCACTCACTCACTCTCACACACACAGAGTCAAGCACACTCACACGAACCCCCCCCCCCCCCCCCCCCCCCCCCCCTCTTTCCAACAGGCTGCTCTGAATGGGGGCCAGCCAAGCAGATGTTCTGCCCCCGTCGTCACAAAGAGGCCAAGTGAGTGGCTGGTGGAAAAAAAGAGAGATAAAGAAAATACTTCCTCATTTCCACTGCAGCCTGAAATCACGGTGCAGAGCAATAATACAACACAGCTTGTTATGCATGGGTTGTGTTTTTGCACTTAACAAACTCCCCCTTCTTCACACCAGAAGGAGTTGAACAAGTAGTTGAGTTATAAGGCTACCTTCTGGAGAAACACAGTTTGGTTAACCGAAGATATCTAGAACAAGTAAATGGTAAATGGCTGCATTTATATAGCGCTTTTATCCAAATCGCTTTATAATTTGTTCCTCACATTTTACCCGTTCACTCACACATTCACACACCGATGGCAAAGGCAACCATGCAAGGTGCCGCCGACCTACACATCGGGAGCAATTAGGGGTTAAGTCGTGTCTTGCTCAGGGACACTTCAACACCCTGCCCGGGAGGAGCGGGAATTGAACCGGGAACCTCTGGATTACCAGACGACTGCTCTACCTCCTGAGCCACTGTTGCCCCATGTAGTTCAAACTACTGCACATATATATATATATATATATATATATATATATATATATATATATATATATATATATATATATATATATGCATTGTCATATGAAATTATAATAACATATAATGCAAATTTATCTCATTTGGAGTTATACCTATATCGAATGATAGGGACCAAAATCTTTCGAATTGATCAAGTCTTAACCCATTCAGCGCCAGACCCGATGATAGGCGTGGTTTAAATACTCAGGCGAGGTAACCTGTTTCAACTATACATCTGCGAGGCTGCCCCCCCCCCCCCCCTCAATATGCAATGCTGTTGAAGGTGGCACGGACCTCCGCGCCCAGTACTTCAAATGGCGATCAGATAATTGGATTATTTCTTTTGCATTACATCAGATACAAGGTAAGAACACTATATATAAATTTGATCGTTGATCTGATATGTCTTTCTACCACGATCGCGGCTGTGTGTGTGTGTGTGTGTGTGGCTGTGTGTGGACGTGTTTAGTGTATTCCACTAAAACGCTATTATCGCGTTTTTCTCTGGAATTACTCAGAAGCACCCAAAGTTATACTCATATTCAAAAGGCTATAAAACGGAAATGTACTGATGAAAAAACAATCCGTTTTGTACATGTTGACTGGAAGCAACTCACTGATAATCGACGGGTGTATTAGAGCCATAGCTATAATTTAAGATATATTTTAAGTAGGGCTGTCAAAGTTAATGCTTTAACTTTGGAGATTAATTAAAATTATTTAAAGCGTTAATTTTCTTTAATCTAGATTAATCTATGGAGTGAACAATTTTCAACATTCTGAACTTTCAGCAGTATATTTGCACTTTAACATAGGCCTGGGTTGTTTTTATTTCTGTTAGCTCCGCGGATATAAGAAAGAGGTCTAGCTGAGTCAATGTTGATGGTTTTGTTGAACATTTGTATTTCACAGGAGAGAAACTATTCAAAGAAAGCTATTAAAATAGTCTTTGAATCTAAATATACTTTCTTTGTGTTGATTTTACATTAATTCCATGATTTTACTCAAGTAAATATCTGTTCGGTCTTAAGTAGAAAAATGCAATTTTGTATCTAGATTCATCTAGATTAATTACAGAAAAATGTGAGATTAATTAGTTAATACATTTTTTAATCTATCAACATCACTAATTTTAAGCACTCGCAAATCTCGCAGTGCCCCCATTGACTTACACTAGCGGTGGCGTACTAGCGCCATCTCGCGGATTAAGGCCCAGCGCTGAATGAGTTAATGTTAGCAAGCTGCATAGCTTAACGTGCATAACATGCCTGTGTAACGGTAACTTGTGTTCCGCTGGGAAAGTTCAGCATCACTACATACACTTGGTTTAATCCAAACATCCATTCGGAAACATTGTATTATGAAATAAGACAGGTGAGTCTCTCTCTCTCTTTTTTGCACGATTGATTAATTTCCTGATAATGTATGACGAACTGTAACCCATCCTCATCTCGACTAGACTGTGTTGTGTCTGTGTTCGTGCGTGACTTTCAAATTATTGTAAATACAACATAGTACTGTGATATTCTGATATATATCACATGCTGAACACGTTTTTGTTTTTTTCCTAACCCATTCGGTTCGAACCCAGTAATTAAGATTTGAGTGCCAACGTAACGAATGAAGGTCCGAACCTTCGAACGTTTGGGCTCAGCCCTACTCTGGATCAGCTTCCCACTCTCTCTTGCCACATACCAGGAGTAAAAGCTTACCTCCTCCACTCCTTGGTGTGTGTTTGGTAGGAGTGGCAGCCTTTGACTTGCGTTGTCTGACGCCTGCCCCTTTCTGCCTCAGTGTAGTCTTTTGTAAAGCCAGAAATTGGAGCATGCGCTGTAGTTTAGGGCTAATATCTCTGGCCTGACTATATGCACATGGCTGGCTGTGGAATTCCTCTTCAAGAACCCATGACCTTTAGGAGTGTTTAACAAGTCATGGACTTCGAAGTATTTTTTTCACTGAGGTTAGCGGTAAAGCTGTGTGCTGTTTTGTAAGGAACACATGACGGCTGTCAAGACTACAATTTGAGTCGTCACTTTGAGACAAAACATACAGAAAAATACAGAAAGAAGAAGAGGAGATGGTGAGGACAGCTGAGGGATTTCTAGCTAAAATACAATACAATGAAGGAAGGAACTGTACAAAACAGTTATGTATTAGCTCACAGAATTACCAAAAAGAGCAAGCCTATTTCTGGTATAGCAACATCAGGAATTACACCTGTCTTTAGTGCTAGTTCAAGCCCATCAGACACTCAATTCCTTCCACTGAGTAAGTTGGCAAAACTACCCATGTACTGTAGTTTGTATCAGATATCTTGCTGTAACCTAAACAACTTTATCATAACGACTAATGCACTTCATGACGACAAGGAATTGTTCATTCCTTCTGTTGATAAATAATAATAATAATAAACATACATTTTATTGGAATCCAAGTCCATTCAACTCAAGCCCTCCATTTCTAATCACTAGGTGGCAGACAAATGTCTTGTCTCAAGTCATTTGTAAACACTTATAAATACACAGAGGCAAATCGGTTTATTTAACAGTTTATTTAAATATAGTGTGTGGCTCTGTTCCATGGCGCAATGAATCAAACCATTTTAAGAACATGCTGTTTGCAGTGATTTTCAACATACAGATAGAAGTGCAACATACTGTATGTTTTCTAATAATCCAAAAATAGAATTAGAGGCTAAGACATGACATAATTAATTTGGCTCTTGACAGCAATCTGGATTTCTCATGTGGCCCCCAAGGGAAAATAGTTGCCCACCCCCCCCCCGCTTTAGGCTAAACCGCCACCCAGTCCAATCGATATGTCAGTGACTACAACCTCTGGCAGGTCATTGGCAATCTGGATCATATTGCATTTGGAAAGTGACCTTCCCAGCCACAGATATGTGAGTCAGGTCAGAGGTCACAGAGGAGAAATCACCTCACAAGATCCACGTCATGATAAAAGTGTCAGGAGAAAATCTTTGGTGATCCATCATTTAGTCTAGACCTCTTAAGTGTTGTTGTCATGTGATCCACATGAAGCCCAGCAGGTTCCTTTGATTTCTCTTATACATTATTGAATTCAATCTTTATTTTGAACATGTGAAAAATGTAAATACATAGAAAATGTAGTGTATATAATATATATAAAATATTGTTTATAGTTCAAACAAATAAACAATATTAACTTAACATGTCCGAAAAGGAGTAGGAAGAAGTATAAACGTATTTAATCCTATACCCTTCTCTACAACTGAGTGATTGTGAATATCACTTTCTCACAAGTCACAATACATACAGGATATATACACATACATACATATATCTGCAAATGTACACTATTAAACTGTTCTTTATACATTTAAATACATACCACAATAATAAAGTAAATAAATAAATAATAATCTATGTGATTGTCAAAGCCTATTTTTCTGCCTATATTAAAAATGAACAGTGTTTTTCTTGACCGTTTACCAGTAATTTTGTCCTTTATACTGCATTTTGGGTGAGAGGTAAAGTGATACTGATAAGTGATAAGTGTTACTGGAGGATTATATGTTTTGCTAACTAGCCTATTTTTAAAGAGCCACATTGCTGCCTGACACTAAATGAGTGGAAGTTGCAATTTTGTTACGCCCCCCACTAGGAGAATGCACTGAAGCTGGAGACCTCGGGCAGCTGTGCAGCAACGCTAAGCTAGTTTTGGCTAATGCTTCTTTCATGTATTAATTGCTGCTTCGAAATTCAGAGAGACATCGATATCAGAAGACCTCATTCAAGGTAAAGAGCCTGTGTGAACCACAGACTAAGCTATACCCATTCATTTTCTCCATTCCGTGGGAGACGGCGGGAACCGCCCTCCCTTATTTGGGCGGGAAAGCGATGCCACGTGAGAGGTGGTAAGAATGGTGAGGCCTATAAAGATTAGAGATTACAATTTACAATTTAGTCATTTAGCTGACACTTTTATCCAAAGCGATTTATAGATTGTGGAACAAGTCACCAGGAGGGGTATCTAAGGGTCAGTGGCATTGTTTGTCAAATAGTATCGAGCTTGAGTGTTACTCTCTGAGTGCATTGTAGTATAGACTATTAGCATGATAGGTAGCAGTATAATTATAGAAGCTTATTACATGGCGTTTTAACATTCGCCAAAATGCTTGATTGTGATTGGTCAACAGCGGTAAATAATTTCTCGATAATTCACAGCTGCTATGGGCAACGCGCAATAATGACCGCTGTTAGGGACAACAGAGCGCTATTGACCAATCACAATCAAGCATTTTGATCGCAGTCACGAAAGCTATAACCTCGTTCCCAGCTTTATCTCGCACAGCTGCACTACATCAGGTGCAATCACGTCCACACCTGCCGATGACAGAGGAGCAACAGAATAACTGCGTCTGCATTTGATCTCGTCTTGTCGATGGTGTAAAATCAATTACGTATATTGTTAATAAGTTAGCCATGTAATAAGCGGGATAATGTATAGCTATACTCGGTCATTGTCGCAAAATAATTGACCTTCACTGTGTCAATGACCTCGTAGCTATACATTATCCCTTACATAGTAGTAGGGTACATAATAGTAAAAATACAGTAAGTAAGAGGTTTATTTTAATTTTATTTGTTTATTTGTTTTAAGAGGTGTGTTTCTAGTTGGCAGTGGGAAATTGGCCGGCTTCCAGCTGTCCTGACTGGTTGGGAGTTCGTTCCTCCATTGTGGAGCGAGGACTGAGAATAGCCTTCTTCATTTTGATGACCCCTCAGGAGCTAGGATAGGAGTGGGTCTGAGGCGGCCAGAAGATGTAGAGCGAAGGGGTCTTGAGGGTGTGTAGTTAAAGACCATTGACTGGAGGTAGGATGGAGCCATTCCCCTCGCTGCATGGTATGCCAGGTCAAGGACCTTGAAGTGGATTTGTGCAGCAATGGGAAGCCAGTGCAGCTCTCTAAGAAGTGGGGTAACATGGGCTGATTTTGGTAGATTGGAGATCAGGCGGTCCGCCCAAATTTGTATGAGTTGAAGTGGATTATACAGAATCTGGGCATTGTTTGTCATCAAAATACAGTTTCAAGCTTAACTCAATCAGCGCCAGAGGGATATGTGTAATGTGTGGTTAAAAGGCCAGCGTTCTAAAGTATAGGAATACGTGGCGGTGTTTGTAGGGCTATAACTATATTATATATTATATATATTATTATACAATACTATGGCCCATTTGACATCGAGTACCTATCGTTCAATATGTGAAAAATAAAAAAAAATGTCATCCATATAAGGGTGGGGTGTGGGTCACAAGCAGATAATAGGGACTCTTTAAGTTATCCGTGTATGAATAACCACTAAACTGCTTATGCAGACATCAAGGAGAAGGGGGAAAATAAACAACAAAAAACAACCTTTTCAGGTGGAAGCCTCAAAGTGAGTATTTAAGAAAATAAGTAAAGTCCAAAAAACAGGACGACACTCAATACAGAGGTATTGTAGAAAAATAAATACGCCACAAAGGCAACTCCTAAAAACAGAGTTTATATTGAAAACATAAAACAATAAACCTCCACCAAGGGAGTTTATGTGCAAAGGACAGTTCCAAAATAACACAAGAAAATACTACCATAAAGGACTCAGCCTCTATAAAATAAAGTGTAAAATAAGCCAGTAACCCAAAACAACGATGGGTACAAAGAAGGCTAAATGCTAAATAGGGCAGCACTACACTTTAATATAATAAGCCTGACCAAAAGGATAGCCAACACAAGCAAATGAAAAAGCAGTTGACACTGCAAGTTCCAAACTTAAATAGACTCAGTTGCACTGAATCAGGTGCAATCAAGCCCACACACCTGCCGACCCATGAGGCAATCAACCACAGAGGCCAGTGATTGACAGCTATCCCTCACAGGAGACGAAATAGACAGCTGTCCCTCACAGAAAGGAAAAATAAAGCAAAAATCATGACACATACATTCCCGTTTTATACCGTGATGAATATAAGTATGGTTTTAGAGCGGTCTAGGGTAATTCATGGGAGGCTGGTAATAGCCCGCAACGTGTATTATACTAAATGCATTGGTGTTCCGTCCCTACACATGCTACAATAAAAAAAATCAAATGCATATGATAGGTATTATGTTCCATCATGAACGCATGAAAGGATGGGGGGGGGGGGGGGGGGGTTTGATGCTTTGATCGTCACCAACGGAATACGCTATGGACTAGCATTACACACATATACGCTCGGATCGCAATGAAGGCATGCTTTGATCAACGCAAGATTGATATCATATAGCCCTTACCTTGAATTAATGAATTAATGAAAACTTTATTTAACAGATTGCAGAATGGGTACAATACAGTACGGCTCAATACACACAATTGTTAAGGGGATGCAGACCAGAGAAAGACGTTTGTCTTGTTTACATCAGGGTCCCCCATTTTCAATTCATAGTGTTGACTAGGATGTGCCCCAAAAAGAATATTCCAATTATCTGATCGCGAGTCCCAGTATTGGTGTCGATCATGTCGCCAACATAATCCGCCACACATCATCCATCTGGAGCATTTGATGCTCCTCAAGCCGATTGATACAACCGCTCCCCTTGCCCGACATGGAAAAATCAGACCGGAGACTTTAGAATCTAAAGTCTAGATCGACGCACAGCCCAAGACACAGTGTTTCAAAGGGTGCTCTATACGCCGCCTGGTAGGATGTGGCCGGTATTGCACTTTTGCGATCACAGACTCATTCCCTATGATAACACCAGGCTCCCTGGATGGATAATGAATGGAAATATCGAATAAAAGGAATAACGATGAAAACCTGACTTTTCTCGGGTTTGGCGCTCAAGCGTCGGCGAGTTAACCCGACTTTATTCGGGTATGGCATCCATTGAGTTACTACTAGGCAATGCTGTTAGGTCTTGAAGGAAATAAACAGCTCTAAAATCATCCCCCCCAAAATGTACTTGGTAGTCCATAAATAAATTACGAAAAAGTAAGGGCACCTGGGCCCTCATTCATCAACGTGTCTTACGCACAGATATGTGCTTAACCTGTGCGTACGACCATTTCTAAGCAAAGAGTGGGATTCATCAATTTCAACTTGAACTTCACTTCGTGCTTATGTGTACGCACAGCTCGGAGCACACTTAGCTGACGCCCAGTGGTAGAATATATTATTACAACAAGGAAATGAGCTTCTGTGCATTAGTTTCAACACTGGCATGTTCTGTATGAACCGTAATTCATTATAGTTCATTGTAAAATAGCAACAGTAGTGTAATTATGGTCAAAACCCTATAAATAGCATTTGGAATAATAGATCTTTCTCTCAGAATGAATGCAGCATGGTTTATATAGCGTTATCGGAATATACGGGGTGTACTGACTGACTGCGCTCCGCGTAGCTCAACTCGTTATTATTTTGCGCACAGACCGCAGAAACACGGGAACGTTTTGATTATATTTAAAAGGCTTTACGTTAAACGAAACAAGTGGAATTTCGAAGCTGTAAGTAGAATACAAGTCATATGAACACCCACGATATAGTGTTCTTCCCCTTTTTTACTGTATAAGAAAGAATAAAAAATGCATTGCAATGACACCAGATAGTGGACAGACTATGTATATGATGGGATTCAAGTTCGCGTTTTTGTTGATCATAGGCATGCTGTCAGAGACTCAGAGTATGATATCTTAATCAAACATTCTAGAACATTTGTCGTCACAGATCATGTCCTAATAGAACATAGGCTATGGCATGGTCCATCGTGATATTGTGTGGACTGTTATTACTGTACCGGTACCACCCATTGTGACAACAGCCTTGTGAGTCCCGCACACAAACATGATGGAATTCAAGTTCATGTATTGAAAGGCAGGCTACATCATACATGCAGTGAGATTCATTGTTCTTGTATATGCTCTCGTATTATTGTTTATATAGGCTACCCAATACTGACATCAAAATAGATTGTAGTATGCCTCTAGAAATCATATGCAGCAGGTAGAAAATTGACGGAAAATCCATCGCGATTTGGAATAAAATTGAGGAGAACTTTAATCCCTGGGTATTAATCAAACAACACGGAAAAGGCAGTCATATTCCAGCACGGTCTTTATTAGTGTTTGCGCTGCCCAGGCAGCAATGGTTAATAGATATCATATCCGACATCACCATTCTCATAACACGCTTCCCTCGGCTTAGTCCATTTTTCCACATTTCATGGGGGTATTCCATTACCGTATATGGTTAATCGGGCGGGTTCTGGTATGCAAATACTTAAAACAGTGCACGAGCTCAAACGTAGGATCAAAGTCATATTTATCAAGACAGGTGTGCGTAGAACCTGTGTACGCACGTGTGATGAATCCCGTTTTTTTCGTGCGTGCACTGATTCTAAATTCTGTGCTTACGTGTGGAAATAGAACATATTCTACGCCACGTTGATGAATGAGGGCCCTGGACTTTTGTATCAAGAACCAAACGTTAAATACTCAAGTAGTAGTTCCACCTTTAAAAGAACACGCCAACATCTTCTCCAAAGTCAGACAAGAAGATAGATACCAATTTCCTCTGTGCGTTGTGTTCAGTAGAACCGAACGCTATCCAGCTGCAAGCTAGCCTGGCTTAGCACAAATGAATGGGGGCAGATAAAGGACTAGCCTGGCTGTTGGCCAAAAACACCTCTCCCAGAGTTTTAAGCTAGGCTAGTGGTCCGTATCCACTTGCATTCCTTTGTGCTAAGCCTAGGCTAGTTTGCAGCCAGATAGAGGAAATTGGTATCTATCTTATTGTCTGACTCTGGAGAAGACGGTAAGCGCATTTCCCCTAATGTTGGCGTATTCCTTTAACACCACTCAATTAGTGATTACTCCTGTAGAATTTTGACTGCAGAAAACGGTAAATCACAAGAATCGTTTTTTTCTCTGTCTGGACAGTTGTGCATGTTTAGCCTGTGGCACAGTGTGTACCCTGGGGGTTTTGCTGAAATGTCTTAACAGCCATCATTGAAGGTGTTGATGGGATTCTCGTTCAGTGCTCATGGACTTCTGTTCACATGTTGGGACAAAGATCTGTTTGAATATGAATACAAAGAGCAGCTTCTCCAATGCTGTAGATGCCCACATAAAGTAGACTATACTATACAGCTTAACATAGGTCCACTTTACATTGCAGGATGTAACTTTTTGTGATCACTTGTCATTAAATATATGGGCAGTATTAGACGACATAAAAAACGAATAATCTTCTCTGCTGTCACAAATTAGACCTGCAAGCTTACCAGTGTTATTTTACAGTTGGATCAAGTTATAAACATCCTGACTTGACATCATAAATTATAGGCTGTTGTAGTTTACAGCTGTGTAGGGGCAGTCTTGGAAAGCCTTCTGGAGAACCCTTGCTCAAAACAAGGCCCCTCTCTCTCACCTCTAGAAAATATTCCAAATATTTGAACTGCCAGCACGGGGAGGTGGAGGCGAGAGAGCTCGCTAGAGGGAGAGTAGAGCGAGGGGGAGAGAGAGAAAGAGAGAGAGGGGAGAGAGAGGGGAGAGAGAGAGAGAGAGAGAGAGAGAGAGAGAGAGAGAGAGAGAGAGAGAGAGAGAGAGAGAGAGAGAGAGAGAGAGAGAGAGAGAGAGAGAGAGAGAGAGAGAGAGAGAGAGAGAGAGAGAGAGAGAGAGAGAGAGAGAGAGAGAGAGACGAGAGAGAGAGAGAGAGAGAGAGAGAGAGAGAGAGAGAGAGAGGGGGAGAGGTGGTGCTAGTGGGACAGACAGACTGGAGTAGAGTGACAGGACAGCGGAGAATGGAGAGACGCTCGCACGCCCGGCGAGTTTTGACCGCAGCGACTCGCGAAAACACAGTCGTTCTCTTCTACCTTTTGAAGAGAGTGCGCTGAGAGAGAAACCCCCCCGGAGGAGGAGACATAATACCGGGTCGAAAAGGAATGGCTGATCCTCTGCGGAGGACTTTTACTGGCGAAACTTAGGGGGAAGAAATCCAAGAAAGGAGGACCGTCGGCTGCCGGTGGAGGATACGGCTCTGCTGCTGCTGCTGCCACCGCGGCGGACGGGGGCCGAGAAGAAGGTAAAGAGAACGTTTTGCAGAAGCAGCAGCAAGAGAGCTGCTGCGAGGAGGCGCGTCCCGCTGCAGTCCTGCTCGCAGGGTTGGATTGTACGCTGGTGGCAAACAGAATGAGTGCTTATGAGAATTGTTATGTTAACGGTGGTGCGTTGGAGGAGGAGATCGAGGGGTGTCGTCTAGTTCGGAGTTGCGCCGCGGTGCTAGTGCGAAGTGCGCTCCTTCCACCCGACTACGAGGTGACTTGTGCTGCTGCTGCGCACCGCGTCAACACCGGCGGCCCGGCGGGGGGAGAGGAGCCGCTGTCCGGCGGCGGGCGTCGGTCTGACGACGAGGAACTGTCGGGGGTCTCGCTTCGGAGAGACATGCCGCTCGGGGCGGGGGACGTGATGAGGGAGGCCGACAGTGTGTACTACTGCGCGCCGGGCCAAGTCGCAACAACGCCGGTAGTGGCATTGATCGGAGGATCGCAGCAGCATGCACAGACCAAACACTCTGTGCACTTTGCGCTGCACTGTATTTCGCGACAGTGCAGCGCCGGGGATTCGATTGGGTTCGGGGGCGATCATCATAATATTAATAACCACATTTTATACCGTTCACCACAGCGGGCCGCCGCGCCGATTGGCGGGGTCGTTATTAAACCAACAGGTGGTCACGTTTGTGTCCCTAAAACTAATGGGACAAAACGGTGCCTCTTTGACAGAGATCAGAGTGAAAGGATAGAGCCGTGTTGCTTTCGAGACCAGCACATGGCAGAGAGCAGCAGTGTGGTGGCTGTAATAAACCACCGTGCGCATATCATCGACAACTCTCAGTCTACACTGCAGGGAACACGTTCCACAACTTGTGGGACGCAACATGATCCCAATAGTCTACCAGGCTATCATCTGGCGGCTGGCAGTAGCACGGAAGAAAACGTGTTGATAAGAAACATTGAGAGCTACGGCAGCTCACCCGTGTGTTCGGGGAACACCAGGATGTCCACTTTGCAAAGTCCGACATTTTTCCCAAAAGATTTGGACATTTGCGAAATTAATGTGGCATCCCTGTGCACCAGAGAGGGGTCTTCGCTCAGACACCATTCTCTGGATAGTGAAGACGACGACTACTATGACAACGAAATTCTCCCATTTTATGGAAACAACACAAATGAAAGTGAAGGCGATAAAGTGGAGGTGACAGAGGTAGTCCATACCGGGGTAGACAGCTTAAGGAAAGGACAGAACAGTGACAGTAGTGCAAAGGAGACGGACAGACTTAGGAGTCAGCTGAAAGAGGCTTATTACCTCCTTATTAACGCCATGCATGATATCAGCCTCGATGGCCAGCAACTCTCCTTCATTGACCACGAGAGTTCTAGCACAAGCCACTCCAGGGACAGCCTGTGTTCGAGGCTGTCATCCAAACACCTAGACAGTGACTCCTGGTCATCTATAGGAGACCACAGTCCGCAGAACGTGTCAGATACCGACTCTCTCCTGCTCCGTCCCAGTGGGAACCTCGAAGCGTACCTCAAAGGCAGGCTGAATAGTAAGAGCCTACAGAATTTGTTTGCTACAGAGATAAGGCCCACTTTACTGCGCTCTGCTAGCGACGGAGCCATTAGGTATCTGGATTGGCCCCAGATTTGTATCTGTGGAAAGAATGGAGACGTAGCTAAAGACAGGGCTGTCGCCTGCCCTCATGGGCCCTCAGTGTGTGTTGAGGTCGAGCATCCTGGGGCTCAGAGCCTGGATACCTGTCAGAATGAAGGGGTTAAAGAGACGGCCGCAGAGGTCACCGGAGTCTCTGAGTTGTCGGACACCTGGGCCTGTCACGATCCCGCTGGCAGTGACGAGCAGCTCCAGGATGCCGGCGGTGAGGAGGACCGAGGCTCTGTCAACAGCCTCGCCGGTTCTTCGGACAACGCGGACGGCGCGACGAGCGTAGCAACTCGGGGCCACCAGGGGGATAAAACCCAGGAGCCGAGCGGGGCCCGGGAGAGGGCCGCTGCTTCCGCCAACAAAGGCCACGGCGTCACCGTCAACAAGATGCAGGCGTGGATGCACAAGGGACGCCTGCTGTCGTCTGAGATGAAGCAGCGCATCGAGGGCTCCCCTAACTCCTCCTCCTCGTCACCGTCCGGCAGAGGGCTGGAGAAACCGGACCACTGGGCCAACGCCGGGGCCTCTAAGGCGGAAGGGGCCCGGGTGAGTTCGCGGGCCCATGGAGGGAAGTCCTCCAAGTCCAAGTCGGCGAGTTTGAGTCGCGGGGGGACAGCGGCCGCCAAGTCACAGAGGAGTTCCTCTCTGTCGCCCCAGCAGTCAGGTAGGAAGGAAGCCCCGAACCGCCTCTGGATCTGCTCCAACTGGGTGAAATCTACCCCCCAACCCCCTTCACCTGATTATTCTCTCATCCTCCTTTAACCCGTAGTACACTCAATCTGGTGGCGGTACCCCACTCTCACTCCCCCCAACCCCCCTTCATCTCTCCTCCTCCTCTGGATGCAAAGTGAAAAGGGGGAGGATGGAAAACAGCCTGAGCTCGCCTCTCTTTGCTTTTCTTTTTAATATGATTCTTCTAACCGATGGTGACGGGTAACCTCTCCTTCACAACTAATTTAGGAGTAGTAGCACCTTGCTGTAGTGGCTCGTCGTAGGAGGTTACAGTAACCACTGCAGATGCAATAACAACTAACTCACTCGCTAGAATTGGTGGTGGTGGTGGTGTGTATATCAATGCCTAATGAATATGTGTGCATGCATTGATGTCCCCTTTTCTATTATACATTTTTTTCCAAGAATTAAGAGGTGAAAACATCTGTATCATGAAACCTTTCCTGTCTGCGTCATCAACCGTCATACGTTCAGTGCACATGTTTACGACAGTGGCTCAGGAGGTTTAGTGGTCATCTGGTAATCGGAAGGTTCCCAGTTCGATTCCCGCTCCCCTCGGTAGCATGTCGAGGTGTCCTTGAGCAAGACACTTAACCCCCTAACTGCTCCCGGTGAGCAAGTCGGCACCTTGCATGGTTGCCTCTGCCGTCGGTGTGTGAGTGAATGGGTGAATGTGAGGCATAAATTGTAAAGCGCTTTGCATAAGTCATTGGATAAATGCAGTCCATTTACTTAGATGCTTTAGGATCAAACAGGATGGAGCTTGAGGCGTTAGGCCGGTTCAAACATACGAAGGGTAGGAAACCTTCGGCGTGGAAATAAAATAATACTTTAATAATATAATATAATAATGATATAATACCATCCCAAGCTCTACGTTGGCTACACGGGATGTGGTGAGGGATTCCTCTTTTCTTTCTCTTTTCTCTCTTTCCACAGTCCTACAGACTCCCATTGTGGGCTATCAGTTGCTAATTAAAGGGATAGTTCTTAAAGAGTCCTTTCTCAGCACAAGCCAAGCCGTTTCTCATACTAGCTGCGGATAGTTAGCCACAACGCAAAGTCAATGGAGCCGAGCTCCCGTCTGGTATGAGCAGCTGAGGCTTACTGAAATTAATTTCACCCAGTGCACACAATGTAGTTTTCGGTGAGTTTCAGTCGGCTTGTACAGGACAGGAGCTCGACCCCATTGACTTTGCTTTGGTTTGTGGCTAAATATCTCAAGCTAGTATGAGGAACGGCATGGATTGTGCTGAGAAAGGGCTCTGCCGATCAACATCAGCATTGGTATGTAAGAAATAGGGCTAAGGTTCAGAAAATCACAGCTATCCCTTTAAATCACAACTATCCCTTTAATTTAAGGTCATTCAGTTGTTCACTGGTCACCAGCTGACCATTACTCAGTTCGCAGGCACAGGTCATGTAGGTGCAATTTAAAAATAAGTTCTTGACAAGCCATAGTAGTTCCGTTTCACATAGTGAAAGGATTTGAGTAATACCTGGAACACAATCCCTCCCATACTTTTTGATGCAATGGAAACTCTTTGTTTGTTCTTTGTTTACTGCTCCAGCAGATTAACTAAATGGCTACTGGAAATGGAGAGGTTTCTAGTCTGGTCAGCTATAGCCTATGAGCCAGCAAATTAACATCATGCTGCCAAGCATTACTGTCCAAAACGTTGCATGCGGTTTGCAAACCGTTCATGATCGGATAGTAACATTTGTTTAACAACGAGTGTATCTATTCAGAGACGATATCAACATTTCCTTAACGGCAGGATCTGACTAATGAAACATGTAATACATGTAGCTACAGTACTATGTAGGTGCGCCGGCGTGGGGCTGAATGGTTACGTGCTAGTTTCAAGAGACATTTCCTCAAGTTAGCGTATTTCACCCCTGTGCTTGGGTGTGTGACTTTGCTTGTGTTTGCGCGCCCATGTGTGTGTGTTTGTGTGTGTGTGTGTTAGCTTGCAAACATGCCCTTGTTGACTGTGTGTCATGTGCTGCCTGAAATAGAGTGTGATTTCCCAGTCCAGCGGAAAGCCTCCATGTTTGCCCTCCTTAGCTCAGTCCCACCAGGATGTCACAGAGTTTTTTGTGTGTGATTATAACAACCCAGAATGTTAGATTTTGCCGTTGCTTTTCTCAAAAATCGCAATGCAATTAGCAATACTTTCTTTGTTTTTATTGTGGGAAATTGGGAAGTCCATAACATTTTTTATATTTTTCGGCTATATATTTTTCATATATCATAATATATATATAGGCTACACACACACACACACACACACACACACACACACACACACACACACACACACACACACACACACACACACACACACACACACACACACACACACACACACACATGTAACCCCCTCTCTACCTACAGTACCTCTCTCAATCACCAACAACAGACACAGACACACATTATACTCGCACCCCTGCATCTATCTCTTCCCTCATACATCACACTCGTCTGGCCCTCTGTCTCTCCGTTCCCCTGTCCCTCTCACATTCACCATTTCATCACAAATCTAAGTCAAGCTCTTGCCACCAACTTCAAAGCAGTTCCCTCCTTTCTGTGATTTATTCTGTTGGACCCTAGCTTAGTGACCCCAGTCCTCCTGACGGTCAAATGAAGAGTGTGGCACGCCACTACATCATTACATTCATGTGGCCAAACTGGTCATAAGAACCAGGACCAGAAAATCGCAAGCAGCTTGACCATTTTCTGTGGAAACATTGCGAGGACCCTGGAAATTGTGAGCAGCCTAATCTTTTTAATGCAGAAATATTGCAGGGATGCGTCAAATCTGCAAGCTGTCGCAAATATTGGCGGGTTTGGTTGAATTTGCGTTAATTCTCGTGAAATCCTGGAGGGTCTGGTAGCTGTCTGCTCCGTCTGACTAGCCTCCTATGGTTTGCCCTCCTGCCTCCTATAGACATTTGATGTCTTAGACATTTAGCAGATTTTACCAGCTAACTTTTAGAATGTTGTGCATCTCACTAATACCCAGGAGTGCATTCTTTACTGCGGTTATGTGTACAACGCTATTGTTGCTAGGCACAGTCGAGTATTGTACTGCCAGAACTACAGAAGGGCCATAACCTCAGCAAATAGCTCCACGGTTTTATCCCTAATAAATATCTATGTTCCTTCCTTGTTTGTGTCCCGGGCAATGCTGTGGGGACCGTTACGTCCAATGGGTAGTAGCGTAGTTTTTTTGCTCAAACTCTGGCAATTTTAAGCTTGGGATTTGATTGAAATACAGAGTATTGGTGCCCATCAAATGAGGTGGTGTTGTTTACACAGAGAGAGAGAGAGCTGTATACTCTGAGCCAGTGTTAAAAAGAGTGAATGAGGAGGGACGCGAGAGAAGAGCCTGTCTGCTCTGTGCCAACACCAGGGAGACAAAAAGAGACCGAGAGGTAGAAGGGGAGAGGGAGAGAAGGGGAGTGCTGCTTTGCACCAACATGAAGATAGTGAGACAGGCGGAGAGGGAGAGAGGGCCCTGTCTGCTTAAAACCAAACATGAGAGAGAGAGACCCTCTATGTTTAGGAGGGTGGGGGCGGGGTTGGGTTGTCATTTTGCCTTCCTACTAACCAGTAGTTTGCTCTGAGGCTAGCGCCATGGTAACCAGCATTTGGAGCCAGGAGTGAATATTTAGAATGCCATTCCTGTTGTTTAACATGTTTTGCTCCCTGTTACTTAATTCCGCACTGTGAATGAACAAAATGGAGGGCATTTAACTATTTATTAAGGTCAGACCCAGGCTTATCTTGGCCCACAGGCCTGGTCACTGGACAAAGGGTCATTTAAAAAAGCTCTCAAAAGCGGGTCAAACGAATGACTAACTCAGCTGGAAAGAAAGAAAAAAACCCTTTTATGGCTACTTACTTAATTTCATGCAGATATTTATACGTTTCTGGCTCAGTAAATGTGAACGCCCCCTCCAGGCTCCGTCTTGGGAATTAAAAGTTAACTTTGAAGTAACTAATATCGTTTATATTTCACACCAGGAGTTTGGGCTCAATTAGAGCGAAGATCAATTATTTCAGTCTACTCTGCGCTGACTTGTTTTTAATTACGCGTTGAAAGCCGCGTCGATAACGACCCTGAGTTGTGAGCACAGTCTGGAATGCAGGCTGGAATAGTGAGGTTATACATTATCAGAAGTCTTGGAGAGAGAGGAGAGGGGGAGAAAGAGAGAGAAAGGGAGAGAGAGCCTGTGACTGTATGGCATGTATGCCCATACGTTTCCAAACATTGGAAAACGTACAAGGCCTGCCGCGATAAGCAATAAATCGATTAATCGGCACGATAATTAAAATTAATGCAATGATTTTGACGGGCGCGATTAATTGCTATTTGCGCGTTTGTTTTAATGACGCGGAACCAGTACCCCTCGTCAGTCACTCTCCGTGTGGGGGGGCGCTGGCCTTACTACAGAGCACAGCACGGGAGCTCCGTAGGGCAACGCCACATAGCTTAACTACATTTCTCAATAGTGTTGCTCCTTTTAACCAAGTAGCGTTATTTGTAGTGTAACGTTAGCTATTTTTAGACCCAAGTAGTTACTCGCTACTGCCCGGAGAAACTGGACTGCTAAATAAAGATTAAAGATCTAGCGTTTGTTGATGCTCATTCAATGCTAACAACATTAGCTAAATACCCAACAAACGAAATACAACGTATAGCATAGCTACAACACAGAATAACGTTAATACAATTACATGCATCATTGTTTACAATGAACGGGTGGTCAAAGGACTGGACAAGGGGACAAGTTAAACATGAATTAATTTATTATAACAGGTAATCGAGTTGCGCTCTCGTGCCTATGCACCACGGCTATTCTATTATATACGGCTTTGACGCTTCCTCCTCATCGTTGATTGCCTGTAGTAGCTGCATCTAACGTTAGTAGCTAACGTTAAAACTAACCTAAAGTTAGTTGTTCACCAACAATCTGACAAAACATTTGTTTTATCATTAGCTCAAAAACACAGAACCGGACGAGACAAGTTGGCTGCTAGGATAATAACAACAATACTTCCGCTCCGGTCGGTGGGCTTCAAAATAAAAGTCTAAAACACCGGAAAAGACGGAGCAGTGGGCTTCAAAATAAAAGTCTAAAACACCGGAAAATACGTTTATTTTGTACAAAGTTTTCCTCCACGAGTACTCGAGTTAGTCGAGTACATCATGTGATCAATCGATCTGGATTATATTTGCCCATCCCTAGTTTATCTTGTGCTGAAGTCTCCATTCCAATAGAGATAGTATATATTTTGGTGTTTATTTGATTATTGTTTCACTGCCTTTTTATTTATTACGTTTCCAGTTTTTTCCTCACACTTTATTAACATTTTGTACATGGTACCGCGGCGCAAGGTACATTAATAATACATGTACATGTTAAAAGGATGACACAAAAATCCAGACAGAGGGCTTGTTTCCAGTTTCAGTTTGTTTTATAATAAACAATCAAACTGTGAATTTTTTTTATTTAGGATATTTAAAATGTTAAATAAAAGTTTATTGCACTTTGAAACGGTGTCCTTGCATTATTATGCTATTATTATTAGTGATGCACCGATGTGAAAATTGTGGCCGATACCGATAACCGATATTAATATTGCTGTTCTGGCCGATACCGATATTTACCGATGTCGATATCTCTGTATAGAAAACACTTTTTTATGATAATCAAATAACAAGCTATTTTCCAAAACGCATTTTAATTTTTTTTACTTTTGTAACTTATTTTCAGAAATTACTGATATTTTGAAACTATTCAACTATTCAAAATAAATATCAGATCAAGTGATGCACAGATGTGAAAATTGTGGCCGATACCGATAACCGATATTAATATTGCTGTTCTGGCCGATACCGATATTTACCGATGTCGATATCTCTGTATAGAAAACACTTTTTTATGATAATCAAATAAAGAGCTATTTTCCAAAACGCATTTTTTTTAAAAACTTTTGTAACTTATTTTCAGAAATTACTGATATTTTTAAACTATTTAAGAACAAAACATGTAAAAATAAAAAATAAAGATTAAAAAAATAATAACTTTTTTTTATATATATATATATATCGGCCCTATCTTGATATCGGACCGATACCGATGTGTAAAAAAACGGCCATATTGGCCGATATTATATCGGCGGCCGATATATCGTGCATCACTAGCTATTATCATTATATTAGTGAATTTTTTAAAGGAAATTGAGAACTTTTGGGAAATAAATGTCTCTAAAAAAAAAAATTCTCTAACCGGTCGCAATAATATCGCTTATCGCGATATTTTCGGGGGCAATTAATCGCCCAGCAAAATGTGTTATCGTGGCAGGCCTGTGTTGTAAACCATGCACAAAAACCATTAATCTTCTCATCAAATTTCTTTGTTGTTTACTTGCTCCTTGCTGCCCTCTAGTGATTATTCCATCTAGTGATATTATCTTACTGCCAGAGTTTCCGCTAGCAATTATTTGGGCCAGGAAAGATTCTAATTTCTAATTTCATGTGTGTAATGCAGATATGTGCATGTGCAAAAATACATCTTTAAAAACAATGTCAGGATTGTTTTTTAGGCTACTTAAACTCACCCTTGCTTCTCAGGTATCTGGTAGGATTTAACGTCAAAGCAGTTGAAGATGGACATGTTGTTTTCAAGGAATCTGTCCTTCAGAATGCCAATTATGTGCTGAATGTACCGCTCTCTTAACAGCTTTGAATGTGTGAATGAACATTGTCGTTAACATTCTTGAAGACCGTGCCGTGTCTCAGCCGTGTGTGTGTATATTTCCAGCCTGAGAGATTGGTGTGTTCTCGGTTTTTTCCTGCCACAACATATTCTGCATGTTCCTCTTGTTCCTCCTTTAAAGCAATGAAACTATAAAAGAAGGAAGGGTCATCACGTCACTGTGTAGCGTGTGAACACACATTGGTGCCAAGTGTGGAAACTCAAACAACGTTGAGTTAAATGAGATCAGCCATCTCCTTTTTTTGACCCGTAATCTTTACCTTGGATGTAGGGCTGGGCGATATGGCCTAAATATGATATCACGATATTTTCTGACCTTTCGGCGATACACGATACGCATCACGATGTTTTTCTTTTTTTCCCCAAACAATTCATTATGAGGCTTACCAAGACAGTATTTGAGTTTGCAAGCTAACATTAAAGACAAAATAAAATACCCATGCATTTAGCATTTTTATATTATATATTAGATTTAGATTATTGGATTATTAGATTATATATTGCATATATTTAGCAATGATATATTATATGATTTAGATATGAAATATGATGAATTGAAAATGGGGGACCCTGATGTAAACAAGACGAAAGTCTTTCTCTGGTCTGCATCCTCCAGTCCACTGTTGACTGTTGTTGTATTGAGCTGTACTGTATTGTACACATGCTGCAATCTGTTAATAACGTTTTCATTCATCAGACGGCAAACAGAATCATTTTGATTGACAGTCGCGTCTGCCAATTACGTCACATCGCTTGCACCCGCCCTGCTGTTCTTAGCACCAATCGGCAAGCGCGTATTAATTTTTTATTTCCGCCATTGGAGAGCTCAATGACAACAACAATGGCAGTGGTAGCTCGCCGCGGCCGACGTTTAGCTTTTAGCTCCGCAGAATGACTAAACGACTGGAGGCATAATGATTTTACTGCAACGGATGTTATAATAAAAGCCTTTCCATACATCTGTCTGATTGAAAACTTTATTAACAGACCGCAGAATGGGCACAACTGAGTCAGCACGGGCTGAGATATGAACGACTAATGCTTGCTATATCTAGGTCGACCTCGGACGTTGCTATGTAAATACGCTGATGTTATTGAAAGTGTAACTATATAACGTTAATGCCACAAAACGAATGCCTTTGTTAATCATAAGTAGTAACTTTTGACTAGTGTGTGTGTGGGGCGGCGCTGTTCAAAAGTGTCAACGTGTGGACCAGATTGACGCGACACAAGCCTCTTGGGCAAAACATCACGATATCCACGATACGTTTAAAAAGTGTATCGTTAATGAACTGTACCCGATATTTATATAATATCGTCATATCGCCCAGCCCTACTTGGATGTCAGAATCATCTGCAATGTGTTGATTTGATTTGATTTTGATTTGAAATCTTTATTTCGAACATGCAATGAATACAAACAAACAATAACAAAAGCAAAACAACTCAATCTACATGTTCGAAAAGGAGTAGGAAGAAGTATACACTTATTTAATCCTACCCCTTTTCCACTACTCAAATGAGTGTACTATTTTAAAACATAAATATATATATATATATATACAAAACAAAAAACAAAAACTATATATGTAAAACATGAAAGAAATAAAATAGAAAACAAAATAAAAATGTAAACACCCGTGAATATCAAGTCCCTTCCTCATCCCTGTACCTTGTGAACCTTTCCTTATACATCAGTTTGAATTGTCTCATGTTTGGACATTGCTTTAGCACCACATTTAGACTGTTCCACAGTTTCACTCCACATATCGAGATGCAGTGTCTTCTCATGGTAGTGCGTACGTTTAGCACTTTTAAATTGTGTTCTCCCCTCAGATTATAACCCCCCTCCCTATCAAAGAACAATTCTTGAATGTTTCTTGGAAGTGCATGACTTTTTGCTTTATACATTAATTGTGCCGTTTTAAATTCCACAAGATCATTTAACTTCAATGTCTTTGACTCCAAAAACAATATGTTAGTGTGATCACGATAACCTGCAATGTGAACTATCCTTATGGCCCTTTTTTGGAGTATAAAAAGTGGTTGTAGTGTAGACTTATAATTGTTTCCCCAGACTTCAGCACAGTAATTTAAATATGGTAAAACTAGTGAACAGTAGAGAATGTAGAGTGATTTTCTATCCAGAATGTGCTTTACTTTACTCATGACTGAAATGCTTCGTGAGAGTTTAGATTTGACATGTTTTATGTGAGGTTTCCAACAGATTATCTATTATTACACCTAGGAATTTATTTTCATAAACTCTTTCAATAATCACATCATTTATTTTAACTTGTACCTGAGTATCCAATCTACAGTTTCTAAACATAATTTTAGTTTTGCTCAAGTTCAATGATAATTTGGGGGGACCCTGATGGAAACAAGACAAACGTCTTTCTCAGGTCTGCATCCCCTTAACAATTGTATGTATTGAGCCGTACTGTATTGTACCCATTCTGCAATCTGTTAAATAAAGTTTTCATTCATTCATTCATTCATTCATATCAAACCATTCCTTCAATTTCTTCATTTCAGATGTGATGACCTCTAAAAGCTGCTGGACATTCTTAACTAGCTAACGTTTGATATATTGGTTGATGTATATTTCCTCAGATAGGTGGTATATTTTGAATTTTAATACAGGCTTCAATAGAACTGGCACCAAAGTCTGGCGCCAAGCAGAGCATAGAACGCTGGTATTCTGACGCGATGACCCTTCCTTTCATAGTTTCCTTGTTTTAAAGAATATCTGTTTCGCCATTAGTGTGTGTTGCAGGAGGGCAGTAGTAGTCTCTGCACTGACATTGACAATTCACCAGTCGATGTGATAAAGAAAAATGTACTGGCCAAGATGGCTGTTAAGATTTATATGTAGGCTATTAGTAGTCAATATACCAACATCTGGTGGAGAGGGACATCACAAATGGGATGTACTGTACTTCGCCCACTGAGGCAGTGGGGACACTTCAGGTATAGTGACTGTTTTGGAAGGAACAATGTCACTTACCCTTAGCTGCCAGAGTTGTACCCCTCCTGCTGACTTATTGTACAGAACTTCGCTTGTACAGTAAGTCGCTTAGGATAAAAGTGTCAGTTAAATGACTAAATGTAAAGTAAACAGTTATAGGCAAACATTTATGTATTTGGGGGGTCACATTCTTTACGTACAAAGGTTTGTAGCCTCCTTAGGCCTAACAAAATAAATTGTTTGGTTCCTGTTGGTTGTCAGTTAAGGCCATGGGTAGGTAGGGAATTTATTTTATTTTTTATTTTATTTTTTCCCACAGCGACTATGGATAGGGAATTTATTTATTTAATAAAAATGTTCACGACAACATGGATGCATGTACTCTGCCAGCATGTTTAATATCCATAATACTAAAGGTTTGACTAAGATTTTTATGAAACTTTATTGTAAAAAAAAAATATATATATATATATATATTTAACTCATAAAATAAATTGGGTCGCACCTAAATCGGCAGGGTCGGTCGGCAACCGGAACCAAACCATTTATTTTGATAAGCCTTACTTTACTTAAGTAAAAGTAGAAATACTCAGATAAACGAGTACTCTGGTAAAAGTAAAAGCCCTCCATTCAAATTCTTCTAAAATTAGAGAAGTATTTGCTATTGAATGTACTTAAGTATCTAAAGTAAAAGTACACATTCTACATGACGTTTGTGTATCCATTAGGGATGGGTACCTTTCACATTTGAACCGATACCGGTACCGGTACCTGTGAATCGATACCGGTACCCAACGGTACCTTTTTTCTGTACTTTAGTCTCAAGAAATTTTATTTACCTACCTCAGTCGTAAAAAAAGAATTCAAACTTCAAATAACTACAATTTCGACAGTTTTCGGCTTGTCATTGCTCCGACTGCTCTGTTGTTGAATCAAGTCAAATCCTAGGTAAGCATATATTGTGCGTGTGAACGTTGACATGAAAAAAAAAAGTTAAAAAAAAAAGGTAATTTTTTTTGGGTATCTCACTTGATTCGATACTCGGTAGTACCGACGTGTTTCGGTTCGGTACCTCAAAAGTACCGAATTCGGTACCCATCCCTAGTATCCATTGACCTCTATAGGTTATGTTAAAGTGGTATGTGGTCCAGTTATGCTGCTCTGATTACGTCCTCTTGAAGTTGACAGGCTTCAAATGTGAAAGTATTATAAAAGTATATATAATACATTTTCTTTTGTATATATCTTTTGTAAAAAGTACAATATAGAGTAAAAGTATGAAGTTCCCTAAAATTAAAATACTCAAATGTACTTAAGTACAGTACTTGAGTAAAAATACTTAGTTACTTTCCACCACTGCACACCAGATTAGATCAAAGTAGACACAGAGATGTGTTTGCAAGAAACCTGTACACATATATTCACCGCGACTCTTGTCAAGTCATGTCAGGAAGGACGGCGTGGCGTTGGTTCGGCCTCTGAGACACTGAGCCAAACCTTGTCACTGAGCTGCAGTGGGTTCTTTTCAACATAAACACCCACAGCTCACGACGGCGGCACAATGCTTCTTCTTGTTGTGCAGCGGGTCGATGTATGGGTGATGGTAGCGCTAAAGACGGATCAGATGTTGGAAGGAGATGGCAGGTGTGGAAGTCGCGGCAGAATGTGTTGCATGTGTAGGGATTTGATGTTGTGTTACACATGGCTGTTGGTACCAGGTTTTAGTAGTGGGGAAGTTATCCAATACACAGATACTCTGTTTTAGGGTTTAGCCTGATATCAGCCCAGTATGTTCAGTAACCTGGCTGGCTGCAGGTCATCCAGCTGTCACTTTAGTTAAAATGTTGCAACAAGGGTGTTTTGGAAACAATGGGCAGGTTAATATTCTGGCTATGAGCCATATCCCGGTCAGGGTCATAGTCTTGGTTTATATGGAACCTGGATGACCCGTTTATTCATATACCTGTTTACATGTAATGATCCGTATCCTTTCCAACGTTTTCTTATTTTTCCACCGCTTGATTTAAAGGTGCTATAGATAACATTCAGCCACTAGATGTCACACTAGAGCACCAGCACATCATTTATCCAATCAGGTGCATTCCACGTGGGGAAACGGGAAGTAGGGAGGGGATACATGGCTGAAACGGGAAGTAGGGAGGGGATACATGCCTGAAATGGGAAGTAGGGAGGGGATACATGCATGCAACATGTAAACAACAACATTAATTTTGGACCCGCAAACATTTTAACACTTTGGTTGCCTAAGGTTAAATTAATGATATACCATAGATTGCCAGCGCTATTTGTCTATGGAGAAAGTCCCCTTCTTTGCAGGGCTATAACTTTTTAAATTCTATTGCTACATTGCCATTATTAGGGCCCATTCAAAGTCCTATATGTATTGTTCATTGTGTAGCAACGTTAAACTTTTTCATTCACATATTCATAGTAAAGTATGGTCTAATGTATAAGTATGTTTTCATCTCTTTCTGCAGCTTTCTCCAGAACGTGATATATAGCCCCAAATGCATTATATTGATGATGAAATACAGTTTGATGGCAATCAGCGCGATATAAAAAATTCCAACTAGACGTACTTCTAGAAGTTACTACACGTCATCTGATGTTGACCGGATGGGCGAGGGGGCGTTTATAATTCCGTGGGCAGCGTTATACCAATCATCTAATGTGGGTCAAATGTTGATAATATCAGTTATTATCGAAGACGGTAACGTTACACGCTGAAACTCACCCCAGTCTCCGCGCGCCGTTGGGCGATCATCGTCGAGTAGAAATTTTATCATTATGGGATATATTATTACCCGGTCCATCTCCAGCTTGTATAATGGTATATACGTCCAAATCATGTTGTTTATCGAGTTATTGGCAATCGATCGCTATGTAGAGTGACGAGCTAGAGTCACGGGACATGTACCGAGTGGCCGGAAGCAATACGGACGTCTAGCAAAACCTCTAGTGCGCTTCCTGTTAAGCGCTTGCGCCGATCGGCCACCAGATGGCGCTCCTGAACCGCCAGAGAGCTCAGTGGGTCCTGCTGGTGGATCTCAGGCCAGCGGAGGGACATTATGAATCCGATCGCAGATTTTTGAAATATTGATATAAAGACGACGTACAGCGTCCCCCGGCAACTTTAGCATGGCCAGCAAAGACGTCTAAAGACGGCTCCCGGCACCCAAAGTGTTAAGATTATAAATTCATGAATAATTTTCTTTGGTGGGGATACTCCCCCATTTTAGCCTTATATCAGCCCAATATCTGATATGCAGATACCCCGTTTTAGCCTGACATCAGCCCAATATCCAATAAGCAGATACTCTGTTTTAGCCTCATATCAGCCCAATATCCAATACCGTGTGACATGCATATTGCTTTATTTTGCCTCAACCAAAGTTGGCATTTTGTTCACGCCAACTGGTATAACTAGAGTTACATTTGTAACCGCCTTTATCCTGACATGATCACTCGCACAGCCAAAGTAGCCCATGTTGTACCAGGCTTTGAAGATAAGAAAGGAAGCGATTGGCAATTCTAGGGGGGGAGGGGGCTGTAACGGTGAAGTACTATACAAAGTATTGTAACAAATTACTGCTCCCAGGGAGTTACAAGCAACTCTTCCTTGGTTGACAAAACATGCCGCGAGAATGGCAGCAGCCTGCTCTGCGTGTGGAGCCTTTGTGGGATTCTCTGGCAGCCTCCTTTAACGGGGTCGTTCATAGCGGCATGCTGCAACACGTACAGCATTCCTCACAACAGCTCGCCAGATTTACGGCCCAACCTTCCACCTCTCTCAAACATCAGACACTTCCTGCACACCTTCACTGAGCCCATTTAACAGGCCACACTCGCTCCACGGGGATGGTGACGACTGTACAAATTGGCTGTCGCTAATGTAGGGTGTAACGGTGACTTCGGTTGTCATTTCTGGCTGGCGGCATGCGTTCTCACAGCTAATGTTATGTTTCAACTATCGCTCTCGACTCAAGGAGAGGCTGTAGTTGGCGAGACACTGTTTGTTTCCCATGACACTGACTGGATGGTATCCTCTCGGAGGGGGTGTAGCTGTTGGTCCACCAACCTCCAGGGTTGTTTGCTGGGTATTTCCCGACCACAAGTAGATACTGGGAAATTGTCCTCCCATTCTGTGAGGGTGTCGCTGTAACAGCTGCATAGGTGGGATGACTTCCACGGTTGTTTACCAGAGCTGTTACCCCATCTAACCCAGTAGGAATATGAAGGTACTACCATTCATAAAGAATCTAGATTGTATCCGCTCTCGAGGTGATGCTGTAAGAACTATTAAACTCCAGACAACTGCTGCGAATAACTACCATATAACATGCCTGCCTGCCGATAATAATTTACATTATTAACATCAGCTAAATGACAAAAAATGTGCATTACTCTCTCATTGCATTAGCGATACCCTGTCATTACTTTCAGTGTTGTATATAAAAAAATGCTGTTCCTTTTCCAAGAACATCCCCAGCTATAGGCCTTGCCCAGGTACAGCAAGAGGAGAAACGGTCAATTCAAGGCAATATTCCAAACATATAGCTTTGTGACATCACACTAGGGCTGGGCGGTATGGTCTAAAATGTATATCACAGTATAATTTGAAGCATAGACGGTAACGGTATATATCACGGTATATTAATTTATCATAACATTTCTGTATAAATGCTTCTGAAGGGGTAAAACACTGGTATGGCAGCTATTACTGTACTCTTCACATAGTACAGAGGTATTTTTTTCTCAAGTGTCTGCGGGCAGGTAAGGTAATTAATATTTTGACGCTGTTGAAACGTAAATACCGTAATTCCTCTAATAGTAACCGGTATTCAATTAAAAACCGGGTCTCTATTAATGACCGGGTGCGCTGTTGAGCTAAGCAATTATAAGCCGGCCTCCTAATACAAGCCGGGTATATTTTGTTATTGTTGTTATATGCTGGCCTGGCTGTGCAGTAAATACCATATAATGGTATGGTGTTAATGTTTACCAAGAGAGTAAGCCTACCTCAGAATTGTATAAAACAAAGTTATTATTATTATTATTATTATTATTATACCAGTATTGTGATTGCACTATTTTACTTTATTTAACTTTTTTTGACCACCTGTAATTGCACTGTTTACTACCGTATTTCATACAGTACTTGGTTTCAATAAATGAACCCAGTACATTTTACTGGGTTCAAACTGACACAAAATGTTGATTTATTCATTATGATCTGTTTGAAAATTAGAAATATAGGCCTCTCTCTTATACATGCCTCCTCCTAATACAAGCCTGGTATCCGCTACAGTTGAAACAAATACAAGCCGGGGTTACTATTAGAGGAATTACGGTAATAAAATGATTCTGTTACAGCTACTGAGCTATATACTATAGCTAATGTCCATCAATATCTTCCTTTTGAATGAAATAGGTTCAAGAATCGAATCAGGATTATTAGCAGAGAGAAAGAGGGAGGGGGAGAGAGAGAGGGATGGAGGGACGGACGGACTCAGCCCCCCCTTCCCTCACTATTGGATGCCAGGGATAGGTTTAGTTAGCGTTAGCAGCTAACATTAGTTAAGGTTTTAGCGCGACGTGGGCATTCCAGAATGGCGAGGATGTAAAGCATGTTAGACCATTGGACCCATCGCAGAGTTTACATTACACATAGTTCTAAACTGCGCGACTCGCGAGATACGTTGTCACACAGCTGTCAAACGCAGGGCTGAAGAGCTAGTTTGCTTCTAGAATTGAAGGTCCACTCTGCTTTGTGTCTATTATGAAATGACAATTGCGCGTTGACACGCCCACTATGCAAAGCCATTACTTGCACACTGTGCTCCTAAATGATTTTTCCAGTTCACACATATCTATTTTTAGGGGCAAATGCGAGTGAAATAGTTGCACTGTAGAGCCCTGGGCCCTCATTCATCAACGTGGACGTAGAAAATGTTCTATTTCCACACGTAAGCACAGAATGTAGAATCAGTGCACGCACAGGAAAATCGGGATTCATCAACCGTGCGTACACAGGTCCTATGCTCCTCCGTGTTGATGAATACCACTTTGTTCTACCGTCAATGCTCGTGCATGATTATCCATATATGGTCATGAAAGTGAGGAAACACCCCCCATGGGATGTGAAATAATGGACTGACCCGAGCGGAACTCTGAGAAACTTCACAGAGATTGTTCACTGCTGTCGAACCAAGAAGACACAACGCGTGTTATGGGATAAATAAAAGGCGGACTTGTAAACGGTGATGTCAGATATCAACGGCTCCCTAAGACCATTGCTGCAATTCTGCCTGGACAGCTCAAAATACTAATAAAGACCGTTCGTTGACCACTGTTTGGCGTTGGTTGTGTGTCATTATAACCGTGCTGTAATATGAATGCCTTTATTAGTTGTGTTCGATTGGCTATATGATTTTTAGAGGCATCTATTTTGTTGTCGGTATTACCGACAACAAAATAGATGCCTCTAAAAATCATATACTATTAGGTAGCCTATATGAATTACATATAATAATGACTTGGATTTGGATTTATATAGCGCTCTTCATGGCACCCAGAGCGCTTCACAGAGTCCATTATTCGTTCATACACAGTCATACCGGTGGTGGTAAGCTACAATTGCAGCCAGAGCTGCCCTGAGGCACCATATAATAGCACTGGCAGCCATAGCCTACATTATGCAACAGTAACTTGCGCATACCAGTGTATGCGACGGACCAGTGTATACCTTATATCATATCATATTCATATAATAGTTTACTCTATCAGCATACCAGCATGTAATATGTTCTTTGTTAGAACTCAACTCGTTATTATTTTGCACATAGATTGCAGAAATACGGGAATGTTTTGATTTACATTAAAAGGATTTGACATTGTAAAACTAAATACGTGGAATCCTGTAAGCATAATACAAGTCATATCACCCACACGATATGCTCTGTGTCCAGAGCATGTATGCTTTTCATTCATTTAAGACACATTATTGCAAGGGTTTTGTAATACACATACACCCTGGTGTCATTGCAATGCGTTTTTTATTCTTTCTTATACAGTAAAAAGGGGGAAGAACACTATATCGTGGGTGTTCATATGACTTGTATTCTGCTTACAGCTTCGAAATTCCACTTGTTTCGTTTAACGTAAAGCCTTTTAAATATAATCAAAACGTTCCCGTGTTTCTGCGGTCTGTGCGCAAAATAATAACGAGTTGAGCTACGCGGAGCCAGTACACCCAGTACACCCCGTATATTCCGATAACGCTATATAAACCATGCTGCATTCATTCTGAGAGAAATATCTATTATTCCAAATGCTATTTATAGGGTTTTGACCATAATTACACTACTGTGCTATTTCACAATGAACTATAATGGATTACGGGGGTCATACAGAACACGCGCCAGTGTCTTTATTTCCGCCTTGAAACTAATGCAGAACTGAGGAGCGCTTATGCGTAGTAACGATATTCTACCACTGGCCGTCAGCTAAAGGTGCTCCCATAGTCCAGCAGACTGTACACAGAGCAGACTCCGCGGATGTCCGCGCGGCTCTTTGAGCCTTCATAGTCGAGCAGATCTCAGCGGACGTCCGCGGTCTATTTCCTACATTTCTCGCACCAGTTTTACTACATTTCCCAGAAAAAAAGTTTTACGCACTTGAATAACAGGTAGCGAGATGCAATGTACCGTATAGGCTTGAGGTGGACAGCGCGTGGTGCTGAAATGAAACACGCATTGCATGAAATAAAAGCACCAGTTTTATTTAAAAATATTGGAAACGGAGATAACATTCTATGTTATCTCCGTTTCCAATATTTCGAAATAAAACTGGCAATTTTACACACTTCATTTAGAAAAGCCATTCAAACATCTCTCTGGAGCGAGTGGTCAGAGTAAAATGCAGATCGGCGTCACATTAAATGCAGTTCGATGTCAACCAAAACGCCGAGCAGCGTTTTGTGTGACACCAAGTCAGCGGCGCGGATGTCCGCGCCTCAGAAAATAGGAGCGTCGCACCTGTGGGTCTGCTGTCCGCTGAGATCAAAGCTCAAGAGTCCGCGTGGACGTCCGCGCGGACATCCGCGGAGTCTGCTCTGTGTACAGTCTGCTGGACTATGGGAGCGCCTTAAGTGTGCTCCGACCTGTGCGTACACGTAAGCACGGAGTCAAGTTCAAGTTGAAATTGATGAATCCCACTCTTTGCTTAGAAATGATCGTACGCACAACTGGTTAAGCACAAATCTGTGCGTAAGACACGTTGATGAATGAGGGCCCTGGTGTGGTTACGTCATTGCTACTTTAGAGCTGCTCTACCTGTCACAAGGTATAGTCAAAATCCATAACGTAGCGCAAATTCATACCGTGTACTTTCTATACCGTTTATACCGTCCACCCCTACATCACACTGGGCAATCATATGTGTGCATATATGTGTCTGTCCCCATGTATGTCTGTGTGTGTGGCTATGAATGTGTGTGTGCCCTAATCTCTTGACCCTGCCTCATAATGGGGCACGTAGTGATTGGGGGGCTGCTTGCCAAACCTGGAACCTTGGCATATTTGGCGTACGGAACAGTAACCTTCACCAGTGCAGTGCCCAACAAACACACACAACCGAGCAAGATGGTGGAGTACGCCGGCCAATTTAAATCTCCCTGAGTGAGCTACTGCAGAGTCCCTGCCTGCAGGGAGTGGGGATGTGCTTTTGGCGTGGCTAACACACACCCTTGACCTGAAGGTGTAACAGATGGTCCTAGTACATAACACAGAGGTGTTAATGTATGTATGTGTGAGGGAGAGATGTATGTGAGAGAGAGAGATAGAGAGAGATGGAGATAGATGGAGAGAGAGGGTAGATGAGTGAGAAAGAGGCATAGAGACAAAAAGAGAGGGAGGGAGGGGGAGAGAGAGATAGAGTATGTGTAGGCACTGTAAGAAGGCGCATTGCATGGCTAGATGTGTTGTATGAGAGGTGTGAACTTGTACAGTATGTTAAAGGAAAACGCCAACATTTTGGGAAATTAGCTTATTTGCCATCTTCCCTGGAGTTAGACAAGAAGATACATACCCTTTTCCTCTCTGTGCGTGCATTAGGCTTAGGGAACAGCCGCTCCGTTAGCGTAGCTTAGCTTCATCACTGGAAGTGGGTCAGACCTTTACCCTGAAGTTCCCTACAGGAACTTGAATTAGACGATTACGTTTTCTAAGCAAATATACTCGGAACTATTTTTTGCCGAACCACTCCTCTCGGGGCGCAGTCAGTGGTTTCACACAACGCAGTGATACTTACTAACGTGACGCCAGTGTTTGTTTACATTCTCATTTCATTCAAAGGATCCGAACCGATTGAAGTTTATGGATACCATGACTTAAAATCCTCTTACCTTGACGATTAAAAGCCTCCACAATTTAGAGAACAGTATTCCCATGGCTGGTGTTGATATGCTGCTAGCTAACGAAAACCAACAGCCGGACACTAAAGCAAATAACGAGGGTAAATTTTTACTTCCGGTCGGGGGGTTCCAAAATAAAAGAGCGATGTCTATAGCACTGGAAATACGTTTATTTTGTACATTATCTAACGTTAACACGAACCTAAACTAACGTTACAACTAACCTAAAGTTAGTTTAGGTTCGTGTTAACGTTAGATAATGTACAAAATAAACGTATGTTCCCTAAGCCTAATGCACGCACAGAGAAGAAAAGGGTATGTATCTTCTTGTCTAACTCCAGGGAAGATGGCAAATAAGCTAATTTCCCAAAATGTTGGCGTTTTCTTTTAAATAAAACGTAATTCCAATGCCATGGTTTGGTTCCGGTTGCCGACCGACCCTGCCGTTTTAGGTGCGACCCAATTTAGTTAAAAAAAATAAAAAAAATAAATTTATTTTTTATTTTTATTTTTTTATAATAAAGTTTCATAAAAATCTTAGTCAAACCTTTAGTATTATGGATATTAAACATGCTGGCAGAGTACATGCATCCATGTTGTTGTGAACATTCTAATTAGATAAAGAAATTCCCTAGATCCATAGTCGCAGTGGGAAAAAATAAAATAAAATATAAAATAAAATAAATTCCCTACCTACCCATGGCCTTAACTGACAACCAACAGGAACCAAACAATATTTTTTTTATGCCCTAGGGATGTATATACAACATTTTCACTTGCGATGCCCACGAAGTGTCAGACCAAGAGGAACTGTTTGGAGAATGAATGAGGGATATATGCAGAATGCAGTGCTGTGGGGGGGGGGGGGGGACTTCTACAATGACTGCCACTGTAGCCTTTTCTTCTCTTTCCTGAGTTGTTTTTATAAAGAGGGTCCTCTTCAGACCAAGTGCCAGACCCGGCTCCATACAGACAACACTTTGTTGTGTCTACAGAGCTTCCAGCTTCCTCTTTGTAGAAGTTCTCTCGCATGCCTATTGCCTATAGACACCCTGATGTCTGGCAGCATGGCCACATGGGTAGGATTCCAGGCTCATGATCGGAAGGCTGTGGGTTTGAGGCCCGGCCAAGGCCGCTGTGGTAAAGTGGTGTTGTTGTCCTGCAGGGAGCACTCTGTCCTCTGGAGTCTGGACCTGGTGGTGTTGTTGTCCAGCAGGGAGCACTCTGTCCTCTGGACCTGGTGGTGTTGTTGTCCAGCAGGGAGCACTCTGTCCTCTGGACCTGGTGGTGTTGTTGTCCAGCAGGGAGCACTCTGTCCTCTGGACCTGGTGGTGTTGTTGTCCAGCAGGGAGCACTCTGTCCTCTGGACCTGGTGGTGTTGTTGTCCTGCAGGGAGCACTCTGTCCTCTGGACCTGGTGGTGTTGTTGTCCAGCAGGGAGCACTCTGTCCTCTGGACCTGGTGGTGTTGTTGTCCAGCAGGGAGCACTCTGTCCTCTGGACCTGGTGGTGTTGTTGTCCAGCAGGGCGCACTCTGTCCTCTGGACCTGGTGGTGTTGTTGTCCAGCAGGGCGCACTCTGTCCTCTGGACCTGGTTGTGTTGTTGTCCAGCAGGGAGCACTCTGTCCTCTGGACCTGGTGGTGTTGTTGTCCAGCAGGGAGCACTCTGTCCTCTGGACCTGGTGGTGTTGTTGTCCAGCAGGGAGCACTCTGTCCTCTGGACCTGGTGGTGTTGTTGTCCAGCAGGGAGCACTCTGTCCTCTGGACCTGGTGGTGTTGTTGTCCAGCAGGGAGCACTCTGTCCTCTGGACCTGGTGGTGTTGTTGTCCTGCAGGGAGCACTCTGTCCTCTGGAACTTGACAGTAACAATGTAACAGGGACACTGTACGGTTGTGAGTGCCGTCCTTCGTAATCGCAAAGAGTAGGGGGTTCCCCGACGTTCCTGGCGAAATTCCCTTGATCAGGTCTCTTAACGTTGGGGAATCCCAAAATCTAAGATGTCTTAAATGGCCCTAAGAGCAAATTTTGTCTTAAGTCCGTTGGAGAATGAGACCCATTGTGCCTGCATAGCTTAAGCGCTTTCAGTGTCTAAATGTCTCAGTGTCTTATACAGCTTCCCTTTAACACTTTGAATGCCGACGACGACTATTCTCGTCTTATCAGACCCCCCGTTGAGTGCCGACGACGTGTATTGTCGTTTGATTTTTTTTATTAGCCATCTGAATTATCCCCCATCCCCTTTCCCCTAGGGGGCTTTTTACCCCCAAATAGGCCGTTATTGAAAATAAGAACTTGTTCTTAATTAACCTGCCTATTCAAATAAAGGTTTGATGGAATTCATATTTCATCAACCGAGTCTCCCGTTGGTACAGCAGCCCCTCCAGGAGCTCCGATGGGAAAAAACAGCCCCCTATCGTCTATCCCTGTGTAACTGCAGGTCAGTCGATTATACTGATTATACCAACTGGCTCCACTGTGCTGGCGAGCCATCTGATGATGAGGGATCTGATCGCGAGACGGAAAGCAGCCTGGAATATATATTTACAGCAGCCAATAATCAATCAATAAACGCGATCGATATTTGGAATGGCGATCAGGAATTGGAATAATATTTTTGGAGAACATCTGATCTAAGGTAAGGAGTCTATGTTACCAGTCTTGGGGTAATCGGAGCTGTATTCACTGAGATAACAGCATGTCCTGTGTGTGTGTGTGTGTGTGTGATTTTTTTTTTTTTGTTTTTTTTTTTTTTTATATAAACTTAAATTTTTATTAACAGTTTATAGACAGACAGCACTTACAAAAAATAAATAATCAAAAATAAAGAAACTAGCATCACAATAAAAACAAAAAGAAAAAACAGTGCACATAAATATTTACATGGGTATCATGGTTAGTTGTCTGGTTCCCCTACAGTTGTTTTCTAGGTATTTGATACAAAGGCTGATTGTGTATCTCCCTTAAACAGGCATAAACAGGTAATTCCTACTCAAAGATGATAAATGCTGACTAAGGCTTGTATGTAGGGCTGGGCGATATGACCAAAAACGTTATCGCGATAAAATTATAAAATTATTTTCATATAACTCGATATCGATAATTATCGTCGATATAATGTCTGTCAAGTTTAATTAACTTTTTATGCCCGGCGCCGATGGACGGGCTATTAATAGACTTATTTTTCTGCTGTGAATGTCTCGAGTTGATGTCGTCATCAGTCCGCGCACGTTAGCCAGAGCGAGCAGTACTGTGTATCCCATGACAATGTACTAGTAAATATCCCTAAAATACTCTGTTCCGCCACAATACATTGCAACGACGTCCACCGTATATCACACACTACTCTAACCGTGGCATCAGAATTCTCGCCACACACATACTCTGCACGTAAATATATAAAAACAGCGACGTGCAAGCTAGTTAACCTAGCCAGCTTAGTTTACAAGCGATGTATCCCATGACAATGTACTAGTAAATATCCCTAAAATACTCTGTTCCGCCACAATACATTGCAACGACGTCCACCGTATATCACACACTACTCTAACCGTGGCATCAGAATTCTCGCCACACACATACTCGGCACGTAAATATATAAAAACAGCGACGTGCAAGCTAGTTAACCTAGCCAGCTTCGTTTACAAGCGATGTATTCCATGACAATGTACTAGTAAATATCCCTAAAATACTCTGTTCCGCCACAATACATTGCAACGACGTCCACCGTATATCACACACTACTATAACCGTGGCATCAGAATTCTCGCCACACACATACTCGGCACGTAAATATATTAAATATCGCCGTGCAAGCTAAGTATCCTAGCAGCCTTGAGTCCTGAGCTCAGCTGTGGTGCGTAAGGACGTCATCACGTAACGTTGGTTGTTAGTGGTGAGTGTGCTGAGCCGAGGCTGAACGGAGCCAAACTTGGAAAATCGATATATCGAAACTTTGCGACCACGTTTCATGTTTATTTCGAGGAAATAATTTATCGCGATATTTATCGTTATCGTTTTATCGCCCAGCCCTACTTGTATGTGTGATCTGGGTCCAGAGACCCTCCTTGAGCTTCTTTCTTCCCTTATCCTTCGTCCTTTTTTTTTTTTTTTTCTCTTGTTTATTAACTTTCACTTTGCCTTTTGGTTCACCCATACACAAACCACATCATCCCTGAATATTTAATATCACACCGTTAAACAGACATAAATAATAAGGTATAAAAACATTCAGCAATTGTAATATCCCAAAAAACAAAATAGAAAATACTAACTAAAGCACAGGTGTGTGACATGGGTTCATAGACCCTCCTTGAACATCTTTCCTCCTTTACCCTTCGCCCTCTTGTGTTGCATTTGGTTCTTCCTCTGTGATGTCGTTCTCGTTCCTTTTATAATCCTCCCACTTTCCCCATCTTTCCCCAAATTTCTCTTCCTGTAACCTCAGCATGTGTGTTATCCTTTCCATATCCTGTATTTCTTCCACTATTCCTACCCATTGTGCTATTGTCGGTGGGTCTTCCTTGTACCACAGTCTCGTTATTGCTTTTCTGGCCGCTATCAACATTATCTTTATTAAATATTTGTCCCCCCCTTGTATTCCCTCGTGTGTCAGGTCTCCTAAGTAAAGCACCAGTCCTGTTTGTGGTAGCCCGTATCCTAATATTCTGATCATTGCTTCCCCTATCTCCTCCCAATACCCCTTCAGCTTCTGACATCCCCAGAATATGTGCGTGTGATTTGCCCCCTCCTTCCCACACATCCTCCAGCATGCTCTTTTTGTTGGTGCATATTTTCCTTTCAGCTCTGGGGTTATAAAGAATCTGATTATGTTTTTCCATCCAAATTCTTTCCATATTCTCGATCCTGTTGTTGAATGTTGTACCTCGCATATGTTCCCCCATTCCTTCCCTGTTATTCCTATCTCTAGTTCTCTCTCCCATTTCTCCCTTATATAATCGGTCGTGTGTCCCTTGCTGGTCATTATAGCCCGGTATATTGCTGATATTACTCTTCCTTGCCCCCCTTCGTATGCCCATACTATCATCTTTATTATTCCATTCTGTTCCTCGTCTTTGGCCCCCCTTATTTCTTTGTTGTAGTAGTCTCTAACCTGTAGATATCTGAAGTGGTCCCTGTTTTCTAGTCCAAATTTCTCCTTTAATTTTTGTAGTGTCTGCATTTCTCCCTTCTCTATCATTTTGCATATCGCTGTTGCCCCCCCCCCTCTCCCACCTTCTGAATCCATGGTCTAACCTCCCTGGTTTGAATCTCTTGTCATGTGCTACCCATCTCAGGACCCCTGACTGCTTCTCCAATTTGTGTGTTTTTACTACTCTGTTCCATATGGTCAAGGTGCATTTGGTGATTGGATCTAATAGTCCCTCTTTTTCTTTAAATAGTTCCCTATCTCCCACCAGAGCTTGTACCTTGTATCCCTCCCCTTCTTTTTCAATGTCTTTCCATCTTGCCTCATATCTGTCGTTACACCAGCACGTCACTGCTCTCAGTTGTGCTGCATAGTAATAATCTTGTAGGCTGGGTACTGCCATCCCTCCCTCTTCCTTTGGTAGTTGTAGTGTTTTATATCTGACCCGTGGTCTTCTCCCCGCCCATATGAACCTCGATATCAGTCTGTCCCACTCCCTGAATTGATTCTGTGGTATTTGTATCAGTAGTGACTGGAATAGGTACAGTAACCTTGATAGTATGTTCATTTTAATGACCTCTATTCTTGAATTGAAGTCCAAGGGCATTACTGTCCATCTCTCTAAGTCTCTCTTGATGTTCTGATTTATCTGTGTATAATTCGCCTCAAACAGTTTCTCCACCCCTCTCGTGATGTTCACCCCTAAGTATTTAATCTTGTCCATGTCCCATCTTATCCCGTACTGTTCTCTAATTTCCGTCGTTGGAGAATAGTTCCATGCTAAGGCCTGTGTCTTTGTCACGTTTAGTTTGTATCCTGAGTAGTGGCCATATTCCTTCAGTAGATCCATCAGTGCCGGGAAGCTCTTTTCTGGTTGCCTCATGTATACTATCACGTCGTCTGCAAATAGGCCTAGTTTATATTCCGTTCCCTTTATCCTTACTCCCTTGATGTCCTCGGTCTGTCTGATCAGTTGTGCCAGTGGTTCTATGAAAACGGCGAAGAGCGTCGGTGAGAGACAACATCCCTGTCTGGTAGCCCTCTCTAATCTGATTCTATCCGTCAAGCTGCCATTCACCTTAACCCTCGCTGTCGGTTCTTGATATATCGCCTTGATCATCTTCATCGCCCTCCCGTTCAGTCCGAACCTCATCAATGTTTTATATAAAAATGTCCAGCTCACACTGTCGAACGCTTTTTCTGCATCTAGGCTAGGCTTGGGCGGTATCCTTATTTTCAAACCGGCAAACCTTTATGTTATAATACCCCGGTGCACGGTATTTGACGGTATGACTTTCATTTTCATCCGCGGGGGGGGGGGGGGGGGGGGGGTTACGTGTTACCAAGTAAACAAATCATCGTCAGCTCTCAGAACGGTAGTCCCGCACCAGTAGAAGCCTGCACCGTTTTAGCGTTAGCATCTAGCCTATAGCCATGGCAGACTATTTGATTCCTTAAGGGCTAGAAATTGCCTGGGTTTTGGTCATATGCTCCCGAAATGCTCCCGTTGTTTGGCTACTTCTATGTGCAGTGAAAACTACTCGAATGCTTTATAACCTAGTCATTGATTTAGTTCAGGGTAATCTAAGATTAGTCGCAGAGCTAACGTTACTTAACGTGAGCTAACGCTAGTTATTCAAGCTCAGTAGCTCACAGAGAGAGATAAACAGCTGACAGCGGATAGTACAGGACGGCACAAATACAATAAAAAGGCGGGTGGGGGCTGTTGTGTAAACCTTGTACTCTTTAGTTCACATATAATAATTTAGTTCACATATAATAAGAGACGGATTGCGCCACAACAACACTGCTCTCGTCACAACGCTTTACGGTATTTTCACAGCACTGTCGCAACATTACCGTAAAACGTGAACACCGTTGTGACCCACTCGCTCCACTAGAGCGGTCTCGCCCTCTGCTGGCGCGTGTGTGCACTACACTCAGTGTGTGCACTACACTCAAAACTCCGTTTCACTGTTATAGAAACTGAAGCGCATCTGTGATTTTGACGGTGACGGACGGTATTGAAAATCAATACCGTAGGTATTTCTAAATACCCTGGTATACCTTAATACCGTCATACCGCCCAAGCCTAATCTAGGCTAATCAGTACCGCGCTACCCCCTTGTTTTTGTATCTCCTCTACTATGTGTAATGTCTTTCTCACGTTGTCCTGTGTCTGTCTCCCTTTAATAAATCCAGTTTGATCTTCATCTATAATGTCTGGCATAAACGTCTCAAATCTTTTTGATATTATCGATGTATACATCTTCTAATCTACGTTAAGTATGGACACAGGTCTGAAACTACTACATAATTCCCTATCCTTCCCTTCCTTTGGTATCGTGGTGATTATGGCTTCCTTCCACGAGGGGGGCATTTTCCCCTCTTCCATCGTGTGTCTGAACGCCGCCCCTAACATGGGTGCTAATTCAGTTCTAAATGTCTTGTAGAATTCCGATGGGAATCCGTCGCTCCCCGGAGACTTGTTGTTTTTAGCTCTACTAATTGCCTCTTCCAGTTCTTGTTCCGTAATTATTTTATTTAATTCTTCATTCTCTTCTTTCCCTATCGATGGTAACTCTAGCTTCTCCAGATACGTTTCTATTTCCTCTTCTCCCACTGCTTTTGGCTGTGTGTATAATTTCTCATAGTATTCTCTAAATGTCCTCTCTATTTCAGCTGGGTCCCTCAATATTTCATTAGTCTTTGTATCCCTTATTGTGTGTATCGTGTTCAACTTCTGTTGCGTTCTAATTCTCCTAGCCAACAGTCTGGTCGCTTTTGGTCCCCCTTCATAGTACGTTTGTTTCATGAACCTCGCTTTCTTTTCTATTTCCGTCAATAATTCCCTATTTATCCTGGCCTTTACTTCTTTGATTTCTCCGAGCGTTTCCTGTTCTTTTGATATCTGGTGTCTCCCCTCTAGCTTCTTCAGCTTCCCTATCAGATTGTGATATGTCTCCGTTCTGGCCTTCTTCAGCATTGCTGTTTTTTCCATCAATTTCCCCCTTATCACCACCTTCAGTGTGTCCCATAGAATGTTCGGGTCTACCGCCCCGTTGTCATTTTCTTCCTTATATCTGGCTATCTCCTCCTTGATCTGACTCACCACCCCCTTGTTATTTAATATTCCTACATTTAGTCTCCAAATCGTGTTCCTCTGTCTCCCTTCTAGATCTACTGTCAGATATATGGCACTGTGATCCGATATGTCCGCCACTCCTATACTGCTCTCCCGTGCCCTGTAACTGTCCCCCGTCGTCATCAAAAAGTAGTCTATTCTCGCATATGTCACGTGTGGGTGTGAGTAATGTGTGTATTCCCTGTCCATGGCGTGCATCCCCCTCCAAACGTCTGTAATTCCCATTTCCGTCATCTGAATATTCATATATCTACTGATGGGTGCCCGTCCTTTTCTAGTACTCGTGGTGTCTAGGTCGTGATTCAGTACTACGTTAAAATCTCCCGTACATATCAATATCCCTTCTAGTTCCATCACTATCATATCAAAAATGGTCTCATATAAATCCCTCTCACTCTCTGGGGGTGCATAAACATTTACTAACGTAACCATTTGGCCCTCCATTTTCCCCTTCACCAGAACAAACCTTCCCTCCTTTCTCCTTGTCTCTTACTTCCTTGATCAATTCAAATTTGACTGTGTTTTTGATTAAGGTGATTACTCCTCTCCTCGGGTTTTGTTCAAAGGAACTATAGTATGCATTTTCATATCCAAATCTCTTCAGTTTCTCATGACCCTGTGCTACCAAATGTGTCTCCTGCAGAAAAATCACTTCCATCTCACTTTTTTTACATTTCAACATCACTTTGCCCCTTTTTATCGCATTATTCATTCCATTAACGTTTAACGACATCATTTTTATACCTTTAACCCTTGTCATCTTTCTTCTTCTTTCGTCTGTCAGTCCCCCCCATGTCACACTCATTCCCCTCTCCGGTTGGAGCCTCCGCTCTCTTCACCGAATACATATAATGATTAACATAAATAAAAAACATAAACTTTACATAAAGTGCTCCCAAGGCGTTCGGGGGGTCCCTGTGTCCCCCCCTGTCCCCTGCTGGTGGGTGAGGGGTAATTGCCCTCCTAGCGAGGGGCCCCCTCCTGACGGCTTGGGGGTTTGAAACCCTTACCCCCAATCGCTCGTCATATTTGTCCAGCTTTCTTACTGTTTTTTTTGCTTTCGAGCTCCTGGTCAAAAGCGCTCTGTCCTTCCTTTTGATCAAAGACCCTCTTTTCTTGGTCCCTCTCAATGTGACTCATATGTTTCATTGTCCCTCCTTCCTCCCATATCCGTGTGCGGTGTCTCCCGTGTACCCCTTTTTACTTTCTTTTCCTCTCTATTTTCTATGTGATGTCCATTTATCCCCTTAATCCCTCCCAACTGTGTTACTCACAGCGTGTGTCTATGTATCTGTTTCAGTATGTTCTGTGTCTCGCCTATCTAACCTAGTTATATTTCCATTTATTTCCTCCATCAGCTTGTGTATTATGTGTCCATGTATACGTTACGTTCATTTCTATATCCTGCCTCTACCTGGGAATGTGTGCTTATGATGTTATTTCAGTTTCTATACTTTGTCTCTATTTGAATAGTTTTTTCAATCTCTTGTGCGTGTACTCATCCGTTCGCCTCCTCCCGCCTCCTCTCCGTCTCTGGCCTCCTCATCCGTCTCCGTCCTCGCTCCGTCACGTTTCACCTCGGCCTTCTCCTCTCTCCTCTCTCCGGTTTCGGTCTCCCGCTCTGATCCATCTGCGGGCTCCCTCCAATCTCTGCTGCAAGCTCCGCGTCTGGTCCTCCTGCCTCCTTCCTTCTCCGTCATCCGCATCCCTCGTCGTCTCATCTCTCGCTCCGCTTCTCGTGCCGTCGCGTACGTCGCCGCCCCTTCCTCCCAGTGAATCCTTAGCGAGGTCATGGGTGACTGGAATCTCATTCCGTTTTCTTTCAGAGTTTTCTTCAGTCCCGCGTAGGACCTGCGTGTTATCGCTACCGTTGTCGAGTAATCGTGATCAAATGATAGTCTTTTCCCTTCGATTTCAATCTTCTTGGTCCACGCGGTTCTGAGTACCAATTCCTTAACCTCGAATCTCAGAAAGTTAATAATCACCGCCCTCGGAGGTCTGTCCGGTTGTGGTCTCGGAGCCAACGCCCTGTGGGCCCTCTGTATCTCCATTTTTTCCAGTCCCGTTTCCTTCAGTTGTTCTTTGATAAGCTTTTCCACATATTGGGTCACCGATTCCCCTTCGACTCCTTCTTTCAGTCCCCATATTCTGATGTTATTTCTCTGTGACCTCCCCTCCATGTCTGACATCTTTGTCTCCATCTGTTCTTGTTTCTGAATCACACATGTTAATACCTCGTGTATCTCCGTGTTCCATTCCTCCGCGTGTGCCGTCCTAGTCTGTAACTCGGTCACGTTTCTGTCCTGTTCCGCCATCTTCTCCTCCACCCTTTTGAGTTCTGTATTCATTTCACCTCTGAAGTCCTCCTGTTCCTTCCTCAATTCCTCCCGTAGCTTCCCAATATCATTCCTTATCGTGTCCGTGTTCAGTTTTATCGCCGCTGTTATGTTCTCCAGTATCCCGGCCTGCATGACCACGGCCCATCCTGGCATTCCCGTGTCTGCCTCAACGGTACCTCCCCCTTCTTCCGCCTGTCTTTTCTCGGCTTCGCTTCGGGGACTCTGTTTCTTCAGATTCTCTCCTTCTCGTGTGTTCTCCATTTCTATTTCCTTCACAATCATTGTCTCTTCCTTACTTCTCATGTGCATTTTCATTTTTAATTACTTTTCTGGTCTTTTTTTATCAGTTTTTTCGCTCATTTGACCAGGAGCTCTATCGCACGTGTGTTACCCGTCTGCTCTCATACCGGAAGTCGTGTGTGTGATCTTGAGGAAACGAGAGAATAGATTTTTCAGCCTGCCTCTATAGCGTGCATAAGTACACATATACTATCGATAATCTAGCGTTTATTTGAAAACGATTCATAAATAGGCCGACAAATGACAACGTGTCTAGTGTATTCGAGAATATTCCAATAAATGCCGTTTATGGGGGAATCTTGAAATTTTCCAAAAATCTTCGAGAGAACGATAGCTTTTCGAAATGCTATAAAAAGGATATGAACCGATTAAAAAAAACAATCCGTTTCGACAATGTTGACTGCAAACAAGTCATTGATAAGCGACGGGGAGATTAGACACATAGCCATAATTTAAAACATAGATCATGCGTTTTTTTTCTTTTCTTTTTTTAAACTTAATTTTTTAGCGTTTATCGCTTTTCTGGTCAAGCATGACCGACAGAAACAGGTTGAAATGGGATGTAGAGCAGGGGAAGACATTCTGAGAAATGACGGCGGGTCCGGGAATCGAACTCGTGTCCCCCAGATCCGTGACGAGCACGGTTTTCCCCGACGCAGAAATAGCGCCGAGATATGCGGTGAGCTACGGGAGCTCCCCAGATCATGCGTTTTTAACGCTAACATTGAAGTGGATGATGCCATTTAATGGGGTAAAAAGGTAAACAAGGTCGGCACTGTTAATGGTAGCGACTAGTGAGTCCTATAGTTAAGCCCCAGGTTTCTTAAATGTTGTATCGGGACCCAAAGTGGGCCACAGATTTGTCTAAGTTGCTCAAGCGACAGATGATAGAAGTACTGAGTATGTTTTAATGACTCATGTCCATCATTTGTTGCCATATACTATCGCCGTCATGGTTTAAATTGATTATAAAATGGGTAGCTTCAAATCAAGCAATCTGATTGGTTCATAGCCATGGTATAATGAGCATATACCTACAGCTTTTTAATTTTAATTCCTTTTCACAAGTCAGTATCACTCCGTGTCTGAGGAAAACACTTTTAGCCTTGTTAAATGAGTCGGTCTGGTGTACGGGGGAGACTGATGCATGCCTCCACTTTGCATCCAGTCGAACTACACCCCTTAGCTGTGATATAATAACCATATACCACTATAAGAAAATAAAATATATATATATATATATTTTTTTTTTACTTTTTTTTTTTTATGTTGTGGGACTTGTACAGCACTTTGTTCAACTTTGTCAGTGCTGTAAAGTTTAAACCTTTTAAAATCTTAGACAAACAAAACACTTTGCTTTCATGAAATATTGTAAGCCGTCATTTGAGGCTTTATAAAAACAGCACAATGAACACAAATCTGTCAGTGCCGAGTCCGACCTCATCTTAAATAACAAACAGCATTGCTTGTTGTAGTTAACAAAGAGAGGCAGAGTTGATTTTGCAAAAATATATATAATCTTTTATTTTTTTTAATAAATAATCTAATTTTATTTTCATATTCGAATCCCATGCCCATCGAACGAAGCTTCGAAGCTTCAAAGTATTTAAGACAGCCCTATTAAATGGACTGTTATATCTTATTAAATTGTGGACATTTATTCATTCCCACTTATTAGACACTATTTCTGATGGTAAAATGAGCGTACAAAGCAAAATACAGAATTCTGAAATATTCAAACGGAAAAAACGGAATTTGGAAAAAAATTAAATGGAATTTGGAAAAAAATTAAACTGATTTCATATGGCTCTACTCAGGATGTCAATAAACTCTCTCAGTTTTGGTCCCTGGTTAATTTTTTTTATCCTACCTCTATCCTGCTAAAGGTTCTCAGTCCACATCCCAAGCTAACACTAACAGAGCGGTTCCTCTCTGCCTACTATACTCAGTCAGCAGTCAGCAGCACATGGGACAGCTGGAGAACATAGGCTTTAATCCAGGCTAATGCAAACACACCACCGCCTCGCTTCACGCAAACATGTCTCTCTGTAAATCAAACAAGGGTAGACCATCAGTAAATGGAGTGGAAGAGTACTCCAAGATGTGTAGACTTTGGTACCGTTAACATTTGAACCAATGCCGGTACCAGTACCAGTATCTGGAATTCGGTACCGGTAGCCTACCCAACGATACTTTTTTCAGTATTTTACTCTCTCTGTAATAACAACAATGTAATTTTAGTATACACATTTTTTGGAATAAAAAACACATTAGTCCAAACTTCTCAATTTCAAGATTATTTATTTAGAACAGGGGTTCTCAAACTTTTTCATACCGTGACCGTGACCCCATTTCATTGTGGATTTTTTTGGGGACCCCATACGTAATTTCAATGTGGAATTAAGGAATATCAAAATAAAAGCACTCATTGTTGGACTTGATCATGCATATTTATTAGACAATTTAATTACAGCACTATGTTATCAATACACATTTATTGTTGTTGTAACACACCACACAAAGTCTTTCACTGAAGACAAAAAAATGTGTCATTCCTGTTGCTGTCTCGTCTTGTATGACTGCAACTAATTGTAAGTTTAAATGTTCTTTTAAACCATGCTCTCAAGGTACCGAAATGTGGCACCGATCGATCTATCTAACATGAATCGGTACCCGGTAGTACAGATTTTAATTCAGTCTGTACCCTTAAAAGTACAGAGTTCGGTACCCAACCTTAGATACATGCTTTGTGTGTGTAATGTGCCGTGCGTGCGTGTGTGGTAGTATACTGTTTAAATTACATTGAATTCTGAGACATTATAAGGTCTGTCGATTAAAGTGTCTTTGATGCTTTATTAAAGTGTACCCCCCCCCCCCCCCTCCTTTAAAAATGCTGTAAGTGGTGGTTTTTTTATGTTAAAGGGGAACTATCTTATAAATGTCCTTTTTCAGTGTTTAGCATTGTTTCCTAGCTATATGGACTTATATGAATATGATCTATGTCTCTAATTCTCATATTGGCGCATTCTTCCAATTCTCCTCTCACAATATTCACCCTCACTGAACTGAGTCATCTGAAAATGTGCTGATTTGTGATGTCAGAGAGACTCAGCTGCATGATAATCTGCATGAGACTCACACACTCAGCACAGTTACCACAGTGGTTGGAGGCCAGGCTCAAAACGGCTTAAGATCTTGAGGTAGAAAAATGCTGTGAGTACTTGATTAGAAATACAAAACAATGAATTAAAAAAAAAAAAAAAATTACAAAGGTGTTCCATAAACTCACAGGAATTGTGTAAAAGTGCCCAAATAGTGAAAGAAATAGTAAAATAGTTCCCCTTTAAAATAAGTAGCTCTAGTCTACAGGACTGGTCATTTTAAGATGTACAGTAGAACACTTATTTGAACAAGAAATACCACTTGCAGCACCTTTTAATAATAACTTTATTTATATAGCACCATTCATACAGATTGCAGCTCAACATGCTTTACACAAAGAACTAAACAAAAAGATTAGAAAAACATTTTTATAGATTTTTTTTATAATAGCAAAATTATAAAAAAAAAATTATAACAGTAAAATAAGATGTAAAAAAAATAACAAATAAAATCATAAAAACAATAAGAAAATATTTAAGTAAAAATTATAGAAATAATGAAAAATAAAACAATAAAATAAAGATAATAATTAAGCTAGTTTAAAAAGGTAGGTTTTGAGCATTTAATTTTTTTAAAGTGCCAACCGAGTCTGCTGTCCTGCTGTCCTTTAAGTGCATTAAGAAGTGGCTTCTGTTTCTAACGGAACGAAGGCTGTTTTTTGACGCTCTCGTCGCAAGCGTCTTATGTAAATAGGTGAACGGGGGCCGCGGGAGACGCCGTCCACGCGGAGTCATGTTCCCACCGCTTGTGGTTAGAAGAACGCATAAAGGGGTTACCATGTAGACGCCAACATTCTGAAGACTGCTTGTGTTGTGGTGTTAATAAGACCCGCCAAGGCCGGTCGAAGGCGGGGGTTTAAGGGATTTGGGGGCAACTGGAGATGGTAGTGATTATTGCCGGTCAACAGTCGCTTTCTTGGAGAGTTAATAAAGTGAGTCAGTAGATCAGAGGAGGAGGAGGAGAAAGGAAGGGGGGGGGGGGGGGGGGCTGACGCTGAAGTAATCCCAAAGGAGCACCTCCTCCTCCTCCTCACCTCCTCCTCACAGGAGCGCCACAGGTCCTCCCCTCACGGTGCTGCTTTTCAAGGGGCCCACGTCAATGAAAATGACCACAACAACAACAACAAAAACACATTATTCTCAATCTCTGGGCTCAAGAGTTGCAGGTTATGCAACTTAAAAAGAAATGTAAGCAGGTGATTTTCTATCTGATTCCTGGACTCAGATGAGAGAGATCGGAGGAAACAAAAAAAAGGAGATTTTATTCTGACTCGATGCCACAGTGCTGCTCCATAATCGTACAGTGAACATCGTGCCACTTCCTCTTTCAAGTACACACACACACTCACACACACACACACACACACACACACACACACACACACACACACACACACACACACACACACACACACACACACACACACACACGAACACGCGCACCAGGCACTGGATCTGTTTTGTTTCATGAAGTGAAAATATGACCCTACGATGGAACAAGTCTGTAATTTAGTGGTTGTATCTCGGGGCTTATGCGAAAAACACATTTCCTCGAGGAAAAGGGGAGACGTTGTCATTATTCTCGCGTGCGCGGAGGGGCTCATCTGCGATCAAAACAGTCTTTAGATGGGCCTGGTGCACATGTTTCAGCAGGATGCTGCCCTCACACACACACACACACACACACACACACAGCATGTTTTTCTCATCAACTCTTATCTTGTCAACACTCGGTGGAGGGAAAAAAGCTCTTGCCAGACGACGGTGTGATTTAGTCGGAGGTGTGTGATTTGTTAGAACACAGCCTTGTGTGTAGGCTAGGCAGGCAAACACACACACACACACACACACACACACACACACACACACACACACACACACACACACACACACACACACACACACACACACACACACACACACACACACACACACACACACACACACACACACACACACACACACACACACACACACACACACACACACAAAGGATACTGTTTTATCACTGGTCCTCTGTTAACCCTTTTGAAAGAACAAGGCAACACATCACCACCTCTATTATTGTGTCCCTTTTCAGTCACACAGATATTGCTACACACACACACACACACACACACACACACACACACACACACACACACACACACACACATACACACATACATACATACATACATACATACATACATACATACATACATACATACATACATACATACATACATACGTATTATACACACACCCACACACAACCTCTCCATCTCTTCTAGGTCTGTTTTCACAGCTGTCGTGCCGGTGGGTTTCCTGCACTCTCTTTTCTTTCTTTTTTTGCTATTTTCTTTTTCCCCCCACCACTCTGTCAGAAGGAATGCATCGTAGAACCAGAGCAGCTAGAAAAGGTACAGACACGTTATTATGGAACGTTGATGATGTGAACGACACCTCTGTAACAACAACAAGCCTATTTCTGTGGAGCGCGTTGCTCGAGTCGCTCCCGTTCTCACCTGATCCGTTCCCAGCAAGTTCTATGTCGCCAGACATTCGCCAGACGTTGGTGCCAGTTCTATTGAAGCCTGTATTAACCCTTTCACTGCCACACGACAGAAGGTTAACCCTTTACTATCACACAACCGACGGTCGCCGAGATACAACCACTAAATTACAGACTTTTGCAACTTGTAAGTGGCTTTGGATAAATGACTAAATGTAAATGTATTGGAATAATTTCCCTTCACTTTGTATCGAGGGGAAGGACACCATAGTACTTGGGAACCTGACATCACATTTTGGGACAAGCTATGAGGGGTGTAACGGTACACAAAAACCACAGTTCGTACAGGTTTTCAGTACAGTGGGGGAAAGTTTGGCTTTCCATGTTCCACTCAGGGGTGATGTAGTGAGCAGTTACTGTTAACTCATTGACTGCCACGCTGTTTTTCCATATTTAATATCTGGTGCCAGCGTTTCAGACCATTTTGACGATGTTTACAGACCCATCGTATATTCTATATTATAGCTATGGAGACAATAGTATGGCTAATTTAAAAGGCAATATTTATACTCCCAACAGGGAACAAACTGTTTATTTCTACATACCTTCGTTCCTGCACAATCCCAGGCTAAAAAGTGTCCCGTTTCAAAATAATCCAGGCTCATTTCCTAGAACGCGAGATATTGCGTGTTTTGTGTGCAGTATGCACATTTTGTGCTTGTTGCTCGCCTAAATATTATTTCCAGGTCAAAGGTAAACATAGAATTGTTCACAAAGCCACCAGTTCCCTCACAGACTCGTTTTCGGATGCTGGGATCATCAGCAGGTCCGCCAAAACCCTGTCCACTCTTGCTCCAAAGTGTCTGAGTCAGAACAGGAACAATTTAAATAAATAACGTTAGTTGGCTCTGGCAGCATCTACCACGGTGCGGTGAACTGATAACGTTACATCCTCAGCCTGTTTGAAAATACTAGAATCCAACATAGTCTGGTGAAAACGCACCTTATGTTATGGATGGATCGTCACCGTTTGTCCGCTTCATAATAATCTCCAATAGTTCGCTCTAGGCGATCGCCATTGCCGAACGTTAGTTGGCTCTAGTCTGGAGTGCTCTCAACTAGGGCTGCAACTAATGACTATTTTGGTAGTCGACTAATCTGTTGATTATTTTTTCGATTAGTCGACTAATCGAAAAACAATTATATAAAATTATTATAATTTTTTTTTATTTTTTGCAGTACCTATCTTTGTGAAAGTGGCTTCTCAGCTCTGGTCCAGCTGAAAACAGAGCAGAGGAACAGATTGGACATTGAGCATGACCTCAGAGTTGCTTTGAGACTCTTGTCAGGACCAAACAACATCCCCAGTTATCCCATTAGTTCCCCCAAACTTACTGTCGGTCTGTTATGTTAAGCTAAGAAGTCTTCAGCTGGCTGGACCAGAGCTGAGAAGCCACTTTCACAAAGATAGGTAGTGCAAAAAAAGATATAATAATAATTATTATTATTATAATAATTTTTTTTTTTATTTTTTTAATTATTGCAAAACAAAAATTATTAAAAGTCAGTACTCAACACACAATGCATAATGAAACTAACAATCAAGGTGGCTAAAATGACATGCAAGTACAGAAACAGAAAACAAACAAAAAAGTCTATAATAATATTTTACCGTATACAGTATATATCCAACAAAATTACCAATTATACCAATGCCTTATACAGGATATACCCCTAATACCTATTTTCTAAAACCCTACACACATATGCACATATAATAATTTTTTTTATGACTAATCGACGCAACAATTCCTCGTCGTCGATTTTTTTCTAATCGACATCGTCGATTATGTCGACTAATCGTTGCAGCCCTACTCTCAACTCTGGTAGCGGCGACTACTGCGGAGCGGTGAACAGATAACATTACATGCTCGGCCGGTTTGACTATAGTATTTTTATGATTTACCAGAAGTGCTGAGTCCAATGTAGTCTGGTGAAAACGCACCTTATCTTATCATCCATAAGTGTGATCGTTTTAATAATATAATAATAATGCAGGACCTGTTCAGAGGTCTTTAATTGGCATGCAATTATCCTCAATGTTTAGCGGTTAGCACACACGGTTAGCACACACACACACCGGAACACACACGCATGCATTGTCTTTGTAGGATCGCCGATGCGATTAGTCTCTGCGATTAACCCATCCCGTCGTCCTTCCCCCCAAGGGCAGCCGGGAGCAGACAGGCGTCGGCGAGGGCCGCTCCCGGGGACCAATCCAAGTGCTCCTGCCCGTCTTCGTCAAGGACGCCACAGCGTTAGCGATCTGTTGTTGTGCATGTTTTTCCATTGGGTTTATCTTATCGGGGGGGAAACCCTTGCAAGCACGGGGAGAACATGCAAACTCCACACAGAAAGGCCTGGGAGATACCCCACCTGGGTACCTGGCATCATGGAAACCTGGTCCCCAAGCGGGAATCGAACCCTGGACCTTCTTGCTGTGAGGCGACAGTGTTAACCACTACACCACCGTGCCGCCTATCCTCTTCATAATAATCTCCAATAGTTCGCTCCACGCGTCGCCATTGCCAAGGCAGTTTGCTGGCTAGTGGCTACTGTGGCCAGTGAGCAACCCCCCCCCCCCTCCCCACAGTAAACTAGCCCAGATCAAAAGGTAGGCGAGACTGCCACCTATCGGGATTCGATCGTCATTTCAATTCTAATTATGTTAGGGTTACCAGGATCACACACAAGGTCGGGCGGACTGTTAAGTATGATAATAATAATAAAAACATAAAAAGTATACTCGTTTTTGGCGTTCAACGCATATACTCGTATACTCGTTTTTGGTGCCCAATGCGTTAAGTAGGGCTGTCAACGAATATTCTATATTCAAATTAATAATCAACAAAAAATTATTATATTCGATTGTGGAAAAAAGCAGCCCCCAGTGGGCGTGTGCCTGAATACACTGCATTATGGATAGGAGACACGCAACGTAACTTTCATTGAGCTGCCAGTAGTAACAAATGGACAACAACAACCGTGACCACCAGTCATGAAGACAGTGATTTGCACTTTGAGGTCTTCTAGCTCTGGCTTGTTGTTTGCGTTTGCCATACTATGAGGCTATGCTAAATTACAGGTATCTCTCAGTGGTGTGCGTGGGGTGATCTTGGAATTTTGAATTAAGTTTGGTACACAGCGCGTAGGCTACTGAACCGAAGGTCCCGTACAGAAACGGTTCGGTACGAATATGTGTACCGTTACACCCCTACAAGCTACCATACATTATATTACCCAGAACTCTCACCACGGCACTCATTGACTAAACCACCGGCAAGTATTCCATACAACTTAACATCCAACTGTCCCTTTAAGGCATTCCCAGATACCCTAGAAGCCGGTGGCAGGGGGGAATAACTACAGAATGGTTCCGTAATGGCTGTCCATGCATGTCATTAGAATGAAAGAGCCAGCGGTGGAGTCGTGTAATGATTATACAGCGCTGCAGTTTCTGCAGACATTGAGCATTTTCTGGCCCCAGGCGGCCGCCTCCGAGTTGTCTGTGCAGGGAAAACCCTGAGTGGGAGGAGAGTGAACGGCTGCCTGGTTCCAGAAACGACTGCGACGACCGCAGGTTTAGTGGTATTAGAATGAGTGAACTCATCTCATAGGAAACAATTATCTCTTGTATCCAGGGGCGGACCTTCCTACAGGCGATATAGGCGGTCGCCTAGAGCGCCACCCAGAGGGGGGCGCCAAAAAAAAAAAAAAAAAATTCTGTGCAGTTTTGGCGCCCCCCTCTATATCTGCAACCATTATTTTTACATTAAAAAAATTCTAACATAAGGGAAAATGAGCCAAAAATCTAAAACGGTCGGTCGGTCTGAGCCTCAGCTTTAGGTGTTCACAGTCAGAACATGCTAGAGCGCTGTGCATTGATGGGTATCGGTCAAGTGTTTATAGAATTGAACGTTGAGGAAAGAAAGACTAACGTTAGAGAACTATGAAGAAAAAAGCCAAAAAAAAAAAAGTGGTGAATCTCGCCTAGGGCGCCAAATGGGCTAGGTCCGCCCCTGCTTGTATCACAAGATTTTAAGACTAAAAAAACAAGATTAAATTACTTCTGGAGAAGGTTACTGTGTCGCCACATGTCACTCTCTGCTGTACACTTAGTGGTACGTATTAAGTGTTGTAGAAAGTGCTGTAAAACTAAAAAAGCCTTAGTGCTACATACAGCACACTCACTGACGGGTGAAAGATAAACTTGACAAGAGGTGTAAATCAAATCAAATGTATTGGTAGAGCCCGAAATCACAAGGACTTGCCCCCATGGGCTTTACAGGTCTAGAAGAAACATCACAATAGATCCAGAACAAAAAACACCATAAAATCCACATAAGCAACACACCCAGACTTCCCCCAATGAAGCTGAGGAACGACTCCCTAAAACCTAGAGGTAGGAAAAAGGAAAACACCACAGGCGGCGTGGAGGAGAGAAACCTCAGATGAGCAATTAGAAGGGGATCCCCCATCAGGATGTCAGTGATGATAATATAGTGTTGCTATGGATGATAGATGGATGGAGAATAGAACAAGCGAATAATTGGTATGTATATATACATGTAATAAAACACATACATGGTAGCAATAGTATCTAAGTACATAAGAACATTTAAAAATTTAAATAGAGCTAAGAACAAAAAAGTATAGGAATACAAGCGCTGGTATGAAAATTAAGATGAAGGCTCAAAGTACTTGTACAGCACTTGTTCAACTTTGTCAGTTCTGTAAAGTTTAAAACCTTTTTAAATCTTAGACAAACTAACCACTTTGCTTTAGGGATGCCCCGATCACGTTTTTTGCCACCGATACCGATCACCGATCGTCTTGAGCCATATCGGCCGATACCGATCCGATACCGATCGTTTTTGGTTTTATATAAAAAAAAATTAAAAAATATATACTTTTTTTAATTCTTTTTTAATAAAATATATATATTATATAATTATACTTGTAGTTGTATTATCTGCGAGACATCGCCACCACGCAACAAGTCAAAATGCTCGCTATCTCCACTCTCTGTGTGTATACTCTGCTTTGGTCAAATCACATTCAGCATGCCCTCAGCAGGGTATCTGCGGCTCTGCAGATATACCCTACTCCCTCAGCTAGCCCCGTTCGTGACTGCGATGCAAGCCGGGGCTCGAATACGCATCGAATCAATGTTATAAGACATTGATATCAGGAGCTATCTGTAGCTACTGCTAGCCGGCTAGATAACGTTAAGACAACGCCTCAGTGAACTATTTAGTTTAATGGGACATTTCGTTTTGAACAGTGAGCTAACGTGAGCTAACGTGAGCTAACGGAGGTATCAACATGCACTACTAGACTATTGCTGGAGCATTTGTTGATATCAGGAGCTATCAGTAGCTAGCCGGCTAGATACCGTTAGACAATGCCTCGTGTATTAAACTAAAAGTGAATAGTTGACTGGGTAATTTTGTTTAAACAGTAACGATAGCTAGGTAGCTAACGTTAGCTCACGGTCCCATGCACTAGACTAGAGCAGACTATTGCCCGAGGCAATAGGAGCCTGCTCTGTGTTTACACGGGTAAGGGAGGGGCAGGAGGAGGAGGAGCGGCAGTTTGCAGCTCTGTGTGTCTACAGAAGTCAGCGAGTGAGATCTCTGCTAAGAATTGGATCATGTTTTTCGATCGGTTTTCACGATCTGCGAAAATGAAGCATTATCGGAATTCACCTATCTCATATTTATACTGAATATCGGCCGATACCGATCACTGGCCGATCGATCGGGGCATCCCTACTTTGCTTTCATGAAATATTGTAAGCCGTCATTTGAGGCTTTATAAAAGCATCACAATGAACACAAATCTGTCAGTGCCGAGTCCGACCTCATCTTAAATAAAAAACAGCATTGATTGTTGTAATTAACAAAGAGAGGCAGTTGATTTTGCAAAAAAACTAAAACTAAAATTGAATATATTTCAATTTTTATTTTATTTTTAATATATTCAAATTTTATTTTCCCATTCGAATCCCATGCCCATCGAACGAAGCTTCGAAGTATTTAAGACAGCCCTAGTGCAGTGTGTGTATTTGTGTCCCATGTGAGGTGTGGGTGTACGGATGCATGTGAGACAGATGGAGAGAAAGTGTCCATCATCTGGGGTGATGGACATTTGGTGATTTGGTGATGGTCAAGCGGTGTAACAGTCGTACCTCCAGATGCTGTGGGTCATCAACCTCGTCATGAACACTGCTGTTGTCGTCACGACGCTCTGGTCTCCTGATACAGATGTTTTCAGTAGCAAACTCCAAGTCTCAGTTGGATAAAAAGAAAACTTTATGGCGGTTAGGTGGCCGAGCGGAGATTGCGTTCGTCACCAGCCCCGGAGCTGAGCTGGATTTGCCTGTTCGAATCCAGCTCACAGCTCCGGGGTTGTCACCAGCTTGGCTGGCCGTCTGCACTGATACAATTGGCTGTATCAGAGGGTGGGAGAAGCTGGCGGGGTGGGTCCGGGTCGTTGTAAACAGCGACTCCTACAGTTCGGTCGGGGCGCCTGCTAAGCGCGGATTGGACGTGAGGGGGATAGTGTGGTCCTCCCACACGCTACGCCCTCTCAATGAGAATCCGCGCTGCCAGGTGAAAAGAAGCGGTGATTGGCTGGACGTGTGTCGGAGGAAGCACGTGGTAGCCTCCACTCTCCCAGATGATCTGACTGTGGGGGGTAAGTGCGCAGCGACCAGGAAGGGACTGGGAATTGGCATACGACTAACATTGGGATGGGAGAAAATCGGAGGAAAATGGAGGGGGAAAAAGACCAAAAAAAAAAAAAAAAAAAGAAAACTTTATTATATTGATGATGGATTCTTCAGATCAGACTCAATATCTTTTGTCACATGTGCACAAGGGGCAGCACCATGAATGCAACACACACACACACACACACACACACACACACACACACACACACACACACACACACACACAGATTGTTGACATTAATAAATACCTTATATTACCGATTGGTGACAGTAATACATACATTATATTACAGATTGGTCACAGTAATACATACATTATATTACAGATTGGTGACAGTAATACATACATTATATTACCGATGGGTGACAGTAATACATACATTATATTACAGATTGGTGACAGTAATACATACATTATATTACAGATTGGTGACAGTAATACATACATTATATTACAGATTTTTGACAGTAATACATACATTATATTACAGATTGGTGACAGTAATACATACATTATATTACAGATTGGTGACAGTAATACATACATTATATTACAGATTGGTGACAGTAATACATACATTATATTACAGATTGGTGACAGTAATACATACATTATATTACAGATTGGTGACAGTAATACATACATTATATTACAGATTGGTGACAGTAATACATACATTATATTACAGATTGGTGACAGTAATACACACATTATATTACAGATTGGTGACAGTAATACATACATTATATTACAGATTGGTGACAGTAATACATACATTATATTACAGATTGGTGACAGTAATACATACATTACATTAGTTCACGTTGGTAGAGAACAAGGATAATGACATAAGGAGAACCGAGACTCATTCCTCTTCCTCTCCCTCTCCTACAGCTCTCATTGAGCAGCATGTCCAGGGACTTCACGCCAACGGCCCGTCCGTCGGGAGGGCCAACAACGATCTGTTGCTATGGCGACCGCCGGCGTTCAACACCATCACCGTCTCCAAGAAACGCAACTGGCTGCAGCAGAGCTCCTCCCCCGGCAGTAAGGCCCCCGGCAGCGCCGACGAGCCGCAGGGCATGCTGGGAGTGGAGGAGGAGAACGCCTCCCACCAGCTCCCTCCTCCTCCTCCCAGCCCCTCTCCGGGGGACCTGAGGGTGCTCCACCTCTCGCGCCCGCTCCGCCTGCACATACCCCAGGTTAGTGGGACGCTTGTCTGGATCCCATGAGTCTGTGGATACAGTATAAGCTGCACACCATCGGCCGACTATTTCAGCCGGACTTCTCCTCCCCTTTCGGTATCTGACTGTGACACTTTTTTGCACCGTCGCTGCATCCAGGGCTTAGCGCCGACCCAGGATGACTGTGATCTGTTTAAAGAAATACAAACAAGCCAGAGCGTTTTTTTTTTTTTTTTTTTTTTAATATACCGGAATGATAATAGATTCAGCCAGACCTCTCTCCAGCGCTGACACAGCGCTGACATAGTGTGGAGAGAGGTATGGCTATGCGAGACTAGTGTGATTTTTGACCATCTCACTGCAGCGACATTATAGTTCTTAAAGGAAAACTCCAACATTTTGGGAAATTAGCTTATTTGCCATCTACCCTGGAGTTAGACAAGAAGATGCATACGTTTTTCTTCTCTGTGCATGCAGTAGGAGTAGGAAGACGTTGGGAACTAGGCTAATGGAGGAACCTACTTCCAGTGACTGACACTAAGCTAGGCTAACGGTGCGCGTCTTCCTACTCCTACTGCATGCACAGAGAAGAAAAAAGGTATGTATCTTCTTGTCTAACTCCAGGGTAGATGGCAAATAAGCTAATTTCCCAAAATGTTGGAGTTTTCCTTTAAAGCAGGGGTGGCCAACCAGTCAGAGACTAAGAGCCACAAAAATTACTGTGGTACCACAAAGAGCCACACCATATACCAGCGTTTCTCAACCTTTTTTTTCAGTCACGGCACCCTTCATGTGTTTATAGGTCTCACCCTCTGGCCTCTGAAGTTGCTAATGTCTTTTTTATTTGGGCCTCACAGGGTTAAAAGTACCCTGTGAGAGCCACGGTTGCAAAATTACAAAATCACCTTTAGCCATTTAAAAAAATAATGTTTATTTAAAAAATGTTAAAGGGGAACTATTTTACTATTTCATTCACTATTTGGTCACTTTTACACAATTCCTGTGAGTCTATGGAACACCTAGATTTTTTTTTCAAAAACAAAAATGCATTGTTTTGTATTTCTAATCAAGTACCGTACTTTTCGGACTATAAGCCGCGGCTTTTTCCCCCATTTTTCGACCCTGCGGCTTATATAATGGTGCGGCTTATATGTGGACCAAACCCGAAAATGTAAAAATCGAAATATTGCTTTTTTTTACTGCATTGAAATGTTATTTATCTGTTCCCTTATTAAATATGCAACTTGTTTGTTGAAATGTTAATAAATGGGAGCTTCCTCAAACAGCCATCTCTTTCCCGACAATCCCCTCTGTGCACGAACCCTTACATATGGTAATTAAACATTAAAACACCTGCGGCTTATAGTCCAGTGCGGCTTATATATGTACACATCATTCAATTTAGCTGCTGCGGCTTATAGTCAGGTGCGGCTTATAGTGCGAAAAGTACGGTACTCAAAAACCGCATTTTTCTACCTCAAGATCTTAAGCCGTTTTGAGGCTGGGCTCCAACCACTGTGTGGCCTGGTGCCAACTGCCACATCAACTGCCACATTATTATGCAGCTGAGAAATCTCTGACATCACAGATATGCACATTTTCAGATGACTCAGTTCAGTGAGGGTGAATATTGTGAGAGGAGAATTGGAAGAATGCGCCAATATGAGAATTAGAGACATAGATCCTATTAATATAAGTCCACATAGCTAAGAAACAATGGTAAACACTGAAAAAGGCCATTTATAAGATAGTTCCCCTTTAAGCACATAGTCAATTGGTCCTGTTGTTCAGCCTCACAATGCTATTTGATAGTAAATGTGTTTATATGTCCCACCCTCTGGCCTTTTAATTTGGGCCTCACAGGGTTAACCTCTTAAGCCCGAGATATACATTAAAAGTGTATATTTTCAGCATTACGTTTGTTTACCAATTATTTTAACTGTTATTAGTGAAATATAAGATTATAGAAATCTCAGGGCATTGAGTCGGAAACCGGCGCATATTGACAGGAGGAAGTGGCACATCCAAAAGTGAGTGTAGTCTTTTGAAGGAAGAGACTCAGGTCTTTCAAATTTCGAAAAACGACCCTACCCAGCTCACACCAGCCCCTGTCAATCATCTGACTTCTGGATTTACTTTTTTATTTCTTTTATTTTTGGGGATTATCTCCCACAAACCTGAACGTTATTGCCATAAAACAGAACGCAGTTAGTTTCTCTACCTTTCTGTGAACGTCTTGCAAAAAACGGTGTTGCAATATGATGAAAAATGGTGGAGAAAAAGATGGAAGAATTCAGTACTATAGCTACAAAACCTTCTGTTTAATCATCTTCCATTTATTCATTTGCTTAGATTTTTCAGGTCTGGTAAATTTTAGCATGGTGTTATTCACAGTCAAAGAGAATTTTTTTTTTTAAATAGAATTGATATTCTCCTTTGGTTCATTACAATTTACTCAAGCCTAGTAACAGACACACTATTTCTGACACTGATCCATATATGTCCCTAGATTCAGATACCAAGAACATGCAAATGGACCATTTAAAAAATATTTGTAAATGTTTATTCTACGTCCTTATGGAATGAGTGACATAAAAATATATATATATATATATATATATATATATATATATTTTTTTTTTATGGATGGAAGAGCCGCACATTGACGGGCAAAGAGCCGCATGCTTTAAAGGATGGTCACTCTTTTTTGACAATGTCATTCTTGCCTTGTTTGGGGTTTATGTACATGAAGCATTCTGAGACACACGTTATTCACGTGTAGCCCCGCCCACTTATAGCCCCACCCACTTGTGCTGCTGCAGCTTTACTTCCTGCAGCTGAACTTTGTGATAAAGACGCTTGCTAGTGTAGATGTTCCCAAACCCAATTAATATTAATAATGCATCTAGAAGCACAAAGCTGTTTAGCTAGCTTGGTATCCTTGTAACAAAGAAAGAAAGAGAACATGGGCCTTGAAGGTTTTCATTAAAGAATGGATGGATTCTGAAGGCTAGACACTATGTCACCAGCTCACAGGAAGTTGAAAGACAAAATGGGCAACTTCCTGCTTAGAAACACGAGATATTTGGTAACCATTTTGTGCAGATTCATTACATCCATAGTACATCTGAAAATGTACCACCTAGATGCTCAAGACTCAAAGAAAATAATATGCTAACCTGTAGGATCTTCCATAAAATACATTCCTCATGCTTTTATTGTTATTGCTTTTAACATGCTCCCAATTTTTCAGTGGTCTCCCTCTGTCTCTCTCTCCCTCTGTCTCTCTCCCTCTGTCTCTCTCTCCCTCTGTCTCTCTCTCCCTCTGTCTCTCTTTCCTTCCGTCTCTCCCTCCATCTCTCTTTAACACTCCCCCAGATCTTCAGTGTATCCCTGTTGTGTTTGTATTGCAAATCACCTTCTATCTCTGCTTTGAGATGCACTTACAGTGTATTTCCATGGCATGGTTTCACACTCTCCTCTCCGCGTGTCTTCTAGGTGAGCGTGGGTCAGAGCCGCGTGGCCACCCAGGCCCGGCGGGTGGACCCGACCGAGGAGAACGACGCGGACGACGAGGGCGAAATCTGGTACAACCCCATCCCTGAGGACGAGGGCCCGGAGCTCCAGCAGCGGCGGCTCGCCGGCGCTCTCCCGGCACCGGTGCCGCCGCCACGCCTGGAGCCCCCCCACGACCCGCCGACGAGGCACTGCAGGGCCGGGGAGGGTCAGGACGGCGCGACCCCCAGGGGGCCCGAGGGCACTGGCTCGGAGGGGCCCGGAGAGAGCCTTGAAGGAGGAGGAGGAGGCGGTGGAGGAGGCAGCGGAGGAGGTGCAGATGGGAATCAGGGGAATGCCGTGCATTCCACGGAGGCAGTGGCTCTGCACAGGCAGATTCATCTCGCGTGCAAGGAGGAGGGGCTGTCCTCCGGCAAAGCTACGGGTAAGAACAACACATACGAGCCTCCTCTCCTTGTTCTCACTTAACCCCGCGTCCCTTTTCAACCTTAACCGTTTCCATCCTCTCTGCCTTCACTCTATATTTCACTCTTCACTGTCTTTTCTTCACAAACGCATTCCTCCGGATCCACGATTGAGAGCCAGTCGGCGTGTCTGTCCCACTGTCTCTCCGTCTCGTCCGTCTGTCTGGCAGTCGGGACAGATTCTTGCGGTTGCGTACACACCTTGAGCGTTAATTACCGCTGGTGGTGATAGATGGTGGTAAATCAAGAAGATCATCTGGGCCTATTTAGCTGAAAACAGATTTTCCTAAAATGGAGCAAAGGCTGCCTGTTTACATTTCAGATCTCTGTTACTTCCTCTGGTGTCCTGTCCATCCCTCTGACCGGGGTCCTGTCCACCCCTCTGACCGGGGTCCTGTCCACCCCTCTGACCGGGGTCCTGTCCACCCCTCTGACCGGGGTCCTGTCCACCCCTCTGACCGGGGTCCTGTCCACCCCTCTGACCGGGGTCCTGTCCATCCCTCTGACCGGGGTCCTGTCCACCCCTCTGACCGGGGTCCTGTCCATCCCTCTGACCGGGGTCCTGTCCAACCCTCTGACCGGGGTCCTGTCCATCCCTCTGACTGTACTCCACTCTTTGTTATTCTCATTTAATCTGATGCCGGTCTAAATACAACCGGGCCTGCCTGAGGAGGGAATCTCCTTCTGAGTTGTCGAAACGAAACAAAAGAGAAAAGGGCTTCTGTGCCTGGTGTGAGTGATTCACCTGAGAAGAGGCTCTGTCTGGGAAGTCAGTTTTTATTGACTGTGAGCACGCTTAAACTGGCTTAAGCAGGTTCTTCCTTCTTTTGCTGCATGTAAAAGTATGATCTCCGACCACTGACCACCATTGACTTGTAACTGTCTTTTTTTTATTTTTATTTTTTTAAATGTAGTTGTGCCTATATGTATGGACTTGCTGATAAACTGTCTTGTTTTGTAAGCTCGTTGTCGCTGTAAATGAGGGTAACCTCGAGTTGAAATAAGGGTTTGAATTGAAATGAAATGAGCTAACGATACGTCAAGCTTGGGATTGATAATTTGCCGGATACACAGTTGTTTTGATTTAGTGTGCGTTAGCCATCACTGTTTGGATGTAGCTGTTAACGTTTCAATTGGTAATCCAAGCCGCTCGCTTAACATTGCTGACGTTAGCCGTGTTGGCTCCAAGACTACTAATTTAACCACAGTAGTGTTAGCATCTTGCCCACTATGACAACACGAGTTCGGCTGAGCACCAAAGTGCCAATTAGGCTACGCCACAAATCAGTTTGGCCACTTAAGATTTAGGTTAGTTGGAACAATTTTCTTTTACATGTGAACATGCGACTAATTCATGACACAATTGACTAGACATTTAGCAAAACATTTATCTACTTGACTATGATGTCATGATGTAGTTAAACACATTAATAAGTGCATCCGATCAGTGAGCCTAAGTTAGTGACAAAGTTGTCAGTCTCAAATCATAGCATTACCTGTGGAATGAACATGTAGTAGTAGTAATAATAATAGTAATAATAATACACTTTATTTGTATAGCACATTTCAAGAGTTGCAGCCAAAAGTGCTTTATAGCAGTAAAATAGACATAAAAGTAGCATCAAATAGACAGAATAAAAGCAATGCAGGAAACAAGAAAAAGGGTCAAGGGGTGGGGTGGGGGAAACTGTACATTGGAGGGGGTTGGGTTTAGACATTTACAGGGGCCAGTTTCAAATTGCAGTCTCCCGTAGGTGCTCTTTGAGAGTGGTTTTGAAAGTGGGTAGTGATTCACATTCCTTTACAGCTGTGGGTAGGGCGTTCCACATTGATGTGGCATAATTGCGAAACGTGTTTAGTCCCTTGTTTGAGCCGAATCTGGATTTAACATGATTTGTGGAGCTCCCTCTGGTGTTGTGGTCGTGGTATTCACTGACCTTTGGGAAGTATTTTGACATGTACATGGGTACCTTAGTGGTGTAGTGTGTGTGTGTGTGTGTGTGTGTGTGTGTGTGTGTGTGTGTGTGTGTGTGTGTGTGTGTGTGTGTGTGTGTGTGTGTGTGTGTGTGTGTGTGTGTGTGTGTGTGTGTGTGTGTGTGTGTGTGTGTGTGTGTGTGTGTGTGTGTGTGTGTGTGTGTGTGTGTGTGTGTGTGTGCATGTGCACATGCGCATTCGCATGTGTGTCTCTTTTTATGTTTGTCTAATGTCTATGTACGTTTTTGTTTGTGTCCCTGGGCGTTTGTGTATGATTGTATGTGTCATGTGTGTGTGTCTTTCTTGCTCCCAGCTCAGGTGTCATGTTGTACTACTTGTATCATAAGTGTATGCTTGAGTGTGTGTGTTGTATTTGTGTAGGACTGAAAAGCGAAGGAAATGTCCACTAAAGTGAAGAATGAATTAGAGAATACATGATAATCATTGGAATGTCATTGCAAATATCTATGCAAACGTGTGTTTGTCTGTGTTTGATGGAACTGAGGTACAGTCATAGGCAGTGGCTTGACCTGTGTTTTGGCTCTGGATGAGGACAATGCATCAGAAAGGCCCCTGACATAAGAGCCTGCTAGTGGGGGGAGGGGTGGGGGCATGGTTGCCTGGAGTCAAAAGGACAACTGTCTGCTATGTGGCTTTACCCACCCAGCATTCAATGGCCTTGTTTCCACTACCCTGTAGTGACTACAGGGTTAAGCGGGGCTACTCCAGGGCTAACTCATTGGTCTGGTTTAATATACAGAGCTGAACGGGACCAGCCAAAGCCTCCTCATTATCTATCTCACTTCAAATTGTCCCCAAGCAACATTCCTTTGATTATTTAAAGGTCTCATATTGTGACACGCAGAACACCCACATCTAAACGCGATTAAATATTGTTTAAAATAAAAAGCTAAATACTATTATTCTGTGTGTCATGTTTCCAAATAAGATTGTTCACAACGGAAAATGCTGTATACGCTAAATTTGTTGGTTAGACATCCGTGATCAATCTCGCTCTCAGTGAAGTTTCTCGTTTCTAGTTTGCTTAGTCCATTATTTCACATTCCATGGGGGTGTTCATTACCATTTTTGGTTAATTAGGGGCGGTTCTGTATGCAAATGCTTACAATCGTGCACAAGCATAATGGTAGAACAATTGGTATTTATCAACACGGAGTGTGCGTACGACCTGTGCACGCACGGTTGATAAATCCCGATTTTTCTGTGCGTAGAGACATTCTAAATTCCGTGCTTAGGAACAAAAATAGAACACTTTCTATGCATTATTGAGAAATGAGGGCCCAGGTCTTATAACGCCCCCTATCTAATGTCCAGGTCTCATAACGCCCTTTAAATTTTCTCTCTCAATGTTGATGCTTATGATTATTTTTTGTTTATCATGGGTAATGAATTTCTAATACATGAATATATACATTTCTCATTCATATTGTTGCTATTTGGCTCAGTTTGTTCTGTCAATTGAGCAGTGTTGTGTGTCAAATGAAGGTTTCTAACAATGGGTAGGGTACAATGTTACATTTCTTTTTTTATATAATTTTTTTCTGGATTCAGATTTTTCCTCAATATACTTTTACAGAAGTGTGTATAAATTAAACATTACAAAAATACACTTTCCCTGTTTCTGAAGTGGGATTTTGATGTGGGCTCCTCTCTGGTTCCAGTGGAGCAGCTCCACTTTATACCTGATGACGTCACAGGTTTGATTCTTACTTCTCTGTTGTTGTTGTTGTTGTTGTTGTTGTTGTTGTTGTTGTTGTTGTTGTTGTTGTTGTTGTTGTTGTTGTTGTTGTTGTTGTTGTATGCTGGCTCCATCTGGGCCCTGTTTCTTGTACCTGGATAACTGAGTTAGCCGGATAACTTTAGCTGGATAACTGGGTTAGCCGGACTTTCCGATTTCATGTACGTGGATTTTCCAAATCACCATGACAACATATCCAAAAGTTTGAGCCTGGTCGAAAGCAGAGTTCAAGTTCAAGTTAGCCTGAACTATCGCCACGCCCCCGCAAAGAAGTGACAGCCCGTTTCCTGAAACTATTCCCACAGTCTACGATCTGCATTATACCATTCTGAATTACGTTTTTGTGCTCCATTCTTCCAGAGGGGGCTTTTGAAATGTAAAATAGACCCAAAATGCTGATATTAAATTCACTTTGTCCTAAATAATGCACGTTATATATACCGTGGCGACGGTGGCGCTCGCTCGTGCGATGTACACATGATGTGGTTATTTTAATTGTAACTGGGATTAAGATGTCTGATGAGATGCGCTGTTTGACGGATTTGAGAAATTGAATGAGCCGTTGACGTCACATTAATGAATGAGGATAAAGAGATAAACTTCATTCAAAACAAAGGATATTCTAAACACGGGTCTCTCGTTAATGTATAAACAATGAATTTATCCCATCTGGCCCAGTGGCCCAGCGGTAGTGCTCAAGCCTGCCAATCCAGCGACCGGGGTTCAAATCCCGGTGTTTCCAATATGATTTTTTTGAATATAATATTAATGATTATACGCCAAAGTAGCCTGGTTTTAAGTTAAAATATTATAAATCTACATGCATTGAGGATGTCATTCTTTATATAGCTCTCAACGTGCACCAAATTGAATTATTCCTATATTGCAAAAAGAAGGAAAAGACTAGGGTCTTGAACCCCGGTCGTCCGTGTGAAAGTCAAAAGAAGAACCCGTTACACCACAGAGAAGATAAGTAAACGATTGACTATACATCAATCAATGGGTAAGAGAGCCGTATCGTAATTCTGTATAACAGTTAACTAATAATTTTCGCTAGCAAGATCTCATTTGATTATTCAATCCAGCAGGCAAGTTTAAAGAAATATAATCTGATTGATTGAGGTAATGAGGGACTTAGAATTAGCCTATAGATAACGCATTTAACTTGTCGGCGAGGCGATTGAGCCGTATTGCAATCTGTCAATAAAGTCTTAAATCAATCAATGCCGTTGAGAATCAGGATCTCTGCCATCGATACGTGCTGGCTTTTCACCTAAAACGGCCGCGCGCATTTAGCCTGACTCGCAAGTCTGGCTTGAGTTAACGAGACTGAATCCACCTTTGTGAAACAGGAAAATCCCGGCTTCGAACATCGGGTTAACTGAAGCTGGATAATGGACATCTTGATCGACTTAGTTGAACCACGTACATGAAACAGGGCCCTGTACTAGACAAGCCTGGTCTTGTTCTTACTTGCTTTAAAAGTGAAATACTACTCCTTGTGATGATTTAAGACACCAGTCACAGCTGTAGAAGTAGAACGGGATGTGTCAAATTATCAGGTGTGCCGTTATGGTTTATAAAATCCCCAGTGATTAAAGGCTCGAGGGCTGCACTGCTGTCAGACAGCGACTCCACAGCTGAAGGACCTGCGCAGACAGATGAGCGTCTTGCTCCATTCATGGCAGGAAATGAAGCGTAGGCTTAATGTATTTTGTAGTAGTATATTAATACCAGAATGCGCTTGTGCTGATCTTCCTTACTCTTCTTCCCCAGCGCCCGTTTGAGGAATGTTGAATTGGCCAGTGCTCAGGACGCCATCAGGGTTATTTCTGGTAGTTGTTTTGATGCGGCGCTGTGTGCACTGAGGTTGTGCTGGCCACAGCGTTCTAGAATTAGCTGAGTTGCTAGAGTTACAGGACAGGCATGCCCCCCGAGCTGGAAGCCACAGCCTGCAAAGGTCCAGTCATGTTGTGGAAATCAACAACCACATTCGGAATGGATACAACAGGCATTCCCATGCGACTTGAACTTCCTGATTTGGTCATTTGGCTGGTAGACTTTAAGATGGCTGCCAGTGACTGTTTGTTGATGTTGTAAACACACAATGTGAAGATATTAAGTAAATAATGTTAGGCGAGCAAAAAGTAGCCCCATTTCACTGTGGAATCAGGTTAACTTCCACCACTCAGACGACACACCTTTCTTTGGGGTGACACACTGTCGCTCGTTCTTTTCTCTCTCCTGTCTTTCTTTTCTCCCTTTTTTCAAGTTTTTTGCACAGACGATTTTTCTTTAGGAGGCTGAGACATGATGCTCCAACCTGCACTCCTCCCGGCCTTGAGTAGCGTTCACACTTGGTGTGAGGGGGCAGGACTGAACCACTTCATGTAAATAGAAAGAGGGAGGGGGGGAACTTGGGAGGCAACACAGAGGCCTCTCTGCATGGTTACTATTTACCCAGTAGTAGAACTTTTGCTCCATTGATTTGTCGGTCTATTCAGAGACCAAGGGGAAATGAATACAATGCAATGCAACAATGCAACAACCATCAAATGCACACAGCACACACATCCACACGCACACACTCACTTTAAACAAACAACACACCGCAGCACCCACTCTCCACACTTAGATCACCTAAACACACTTTATATTTATTGGTAAAGGATTTGCACTGTCTACAACTCGTACACCTTACTGTAAAATTGTACCTAAATTGTACCTCATCCCATTTCTGCTTTGCACTAGATAGTATTGTATATTAGTACATTGCATAGTACATTGTGTATTGTATGGTAACTCAGTTACTTCTATTCTGCATCGAACATTGTACATATGTCTATACTGAACACTGTGACCTATTTTTACTTCTATTTTACATGCTATACTATTTTATTTCATACTTATCTTGTCTAGCACAGTCTCTGGAGCGTAACAGTAAGAAGCATTTTGTATACAAGTATTCTGTACTTCTGTATGACAACTATTAAAGAAACTTGAAACTTGACACAAAGTTGAAATGATTAAACAAAACTAAAAGATTTGGAGAAAAAACATTCAGGGCTGGAGCCCAAGTAGACCACCCCCCCCCCTGCCCCTACCCCACCCACAAATTAGATTAGCCTGATGTGTGTTTGTCAATGCAATCTCTGATATGCACAACATATAAGGCCATGTCCAGACGAAGACGATTTCGGTTGTATCCGTCAAAGTATTTTATCGTATGCCGTGCACCTTTCGTCCACACGGAACCGCGTTCTGGGAGCCTGAATACACTATTTTCTGAGAACGGGTCCCAGAGCGGACAATCAACGCCACCCTTGCGTTCCCGTCTTTATAAGCCTATACGCATCTTTCCTGAACCGTTGACGCGATAGCCCACCTCTCCCTTAATCCGCATGCGTAAACCCAGCCAACAAAAAATCTGTTAATTCCCCAAACAAATTTGAATACACAAATGTGGCTGGGAAACTGATTCACTCAGCATGAATGGACTATAGCTAGGTCAATAAAAACAATACAAACAAACAAAAAACATTAAAAGAATTATCTTTTTTTTCCATTTTTTTTGGATTAATTTTGATTATAATCGATTCTAACATATTCAAATCGATGCATCGAATCGAACACATTAGAAATGATGCATTTCGATTAATCAATGCATCGTTACACCCCTATTAAATAGCTATACCAACGATAGCTAGCAAGCTAACTAAATATCTTTGTTTGTCTGGACTATCATACTAGCTAACATACCCAGTTAACGTTAATGCCCTTCAGAATTGATTAACATAGCTACAACACACAGTAACGTTAATACAATTACATGCATCATTGTTTACAATGAACGGGTGGGGCTAGTCAAAAAGGACTGCACACAGGGACGAGTTAAACATCAATCAATTAATTTAATACAACAGGTAGTTCATGCCTACGACCGCACCATATTATATACAGCTTTGACACGCTCTCTCTCTCCTGCCGATTAAAATCAGCAGCTCTTCCTCCTCATCATCGATTGCCTGTAGCTGCATTTTGCGCATGTGAGCCGCGGTATCTCTCTCCTCTCCTTTGGAAAAGTAGCGTTAGCTCAAAAGCACAGAACCGGACGACACAACGATAACGGGGGGGGTTCAAAATAAAAGAGCAACGTCTAAAACAGGAAAAACTTTTATTTTGCACATTTGTGGCACGCATTTATTTCTTGAGACGATTTCGTTTTTACGGGAAACGTTTTTGAAATGAAAACTAAATGAAAACAAAAAAGATTGGATCCGTCTTCGTCTGGACATGGCCGAAGAGGGTTTTATGAGCTGTTCAGATTACAGATCTAATAAAGAACAGCATTTATTTGTCAAAATGTGTAAAACCTGGCAGCTGTGGGGTCTATTAACACTTTGACTGCCCAAGTTTAATTCCTTATTAGTCCCTTGAATGCCCAAGGCCACTTCAATGTTAACGTTAATATCGCCTAATCTATGTTTTAAATTATGGCTATGTGTCTAATCTGCCCGTCGCATTATCAATGACCTATTTCCAGTCAACATTGTCAAAGCAGATTGTTTTTTTATCGGTTCATTTCCGTTTCATAGCATTTAGAAAACCCCTCGTTTTCACAGAGAAAAAAGAGGTTTCCATGATAATCGCCTTTTACTGGAATATTCTAGAACGTTGTCATTGTTTATTTATGAATCGTTTTCAAATAAACGCTAAATTATCGATAGTATATGTGTACGCATGCACGCTTGTGGCGCGCGCTGAAAATCGCTTCTCCTATTTCCTGACTGCGCGCATATATATCCGTGAAAACGAGTCTGATTATCCTTAGACTTGTAACATAGATTCCTTACCTGAGATCAGATGGTATCCAAATGGATTATTCCAATTCCTGATCGCCATTCGAAAAAATCGATCTTTTTATTGATTCACCGTGTATACAGTAAAACACATATTCCCCGCGGCTCCGAGAGTCCAGCATGAAGCTGGTAGATGCCGGCTGCGTGAGTGAGAAGTAAAATGTGGAGTGCAGGTTTTTTTTTCTCATTAATTTGCATTGAGTTCAATCCAAAAGGGTGAATTACCACCTGGGAGACGATAGGGGGCGCTTTTTTCACATCTGAGGGCCTGAAGCAGCTGAATTTCCAACGGTAGACTTGGTTGATGAAATATGATTTCAGATCGCTAAAAAAAAAAAATTATAAAAAAAACAAGAATTCTCGTGAGTGGGCATTCAACCCACGGGGGGTAAACCCGAGAAATCTCGGGCGTGGCATGTAAAGTGTTAACGACAGTGTTCTTGTGAAGGAACTCAAGCTGCACTGTAGACAGTGTTGTAGGACTCCAGTCCATGACAAATTTTCAGGACTTGTGACTCGACTTGGACTTGAGCACTAATGACACGGACTTGGACTCGAGCATTGACTGCATTCGGACTTGGAAGGTGCAGACTCGGACTCTGACTTGTTAATTGATAAATACAGTTGTAATATTGTAATAGGCAATTTGGCATAAGATATTGATGGCTATATTAATACCGTAACATTATTTAATTTTGTGCAAGGGCAGACACGTGTGTTCCACCTACATGCGGATTCACATCGATACCCTCATGTTCAGTACTTAAGATGCCTAAAGAGACGCCCCGAATTTGACTTGGACTCAGACTAGGGTAATGGGGACTCGACTCCGACTCGACTCTGGCTCTTCTTTGGTGACTTGGACTCAGACTCGAGATTTAGTGACTTGACTACAACACTGACCGTAGGAGACATGTGAAGTAACTACTTTCTGCAGTAGTGTTTGATAGATAAACATAAAGGCTACTATACCTATAGGTATAGGCCTATAGGCTACTGCTCTCTCCTCAAAAGACATGTCCGCCACAAGCATAAATCAAACACCCAAAATACAGTAAATAAGCTATTGTGTTTCGTAAGGGCAGCGGTCGTTGAGTAAACTTGGTAATTGTCACTGTAATGAAATGACATCAAACTGAACAAAATCAAACATTTGGCACCAAAATGTACCAAATTGGAATGTTTGGTTGAATTTTTTTTCAAAGAATAACTTATTTAAACTTATTAAATAACCTTATTTAAATACCTTATTATTATTATAGGTCTGCTAGCCTGTAGTATTTAATTCAGCCTCCTTTTACGTTACATTGGCTTTGCCAAGGTTTTGGAAACACAGCCAATAGTGTTTTATATCAAATTTGAAGACATCACTTTGAAGAATCGGAATCCTGGGAGCCTAGGATCCCATTTCATAGCCCCCTCTGACCCAAGTCTGGCTACTCCCGACCGGATCTTGGAAGAACACAGTGCTCTAGTGGAAGAGGCAGAGACATTGTTGTTGCGGCAGGCTTGGCTACAGGCTACGCTACAGGCTAGCCAGGCTACGAGAGCGCTGGCTTACTGGTGGGGGGGCCATGTTGTGCTAGCGAGAGGGGCCCTGCACGTCCTGGGAATATTAGCAGGGATTTTGTAACCATTGTAACGGAATGCCAGGGCTCCTGTGGCCCCTGAAAGGCCTTCCTGGCACTGAATGATCTAGAGCCAAAGGGAGAGAGACCGATACAGTGTGGCTCCTTAGTCACAGAGAAGAGAAACTAGGGTGCAAGTATGTCATTCACTCCTCTACCCCCCCCCCCCCCCCCCTCTCACGATTAACACACACACACACACACACACACACACACACACACACACACACACACACACACACACACACACACACACACACACACACACACACACACATACACACACACACTAATGAATGCGGAAGGCTTTCCAGGGGTAAATTAGGGACAGTGGCTTTGTCCCCCACCAAAAGCTGAGTACGCAAGTACGCACACACGCACATGCACGCACGCACACACGCACACACACACACACACACACACACACACACACACACACACACACACACACACACACACACACACACACACATATACACATACACACATTCTCTGTTATTGTTGTGTACAAACATTCCTCACTCTCTTCTCTCTTTTCTGACAGCACCAGGGCTGTAAACACTGTTATACAAGACTGTCCTGCACACACTGTGCAAACACAATACTTAGGCGCTCACAACCTTTTACATTTTAATCACGAGCACGTACTATTCCCTCACCCAGCCCTAACCCCTAACACTGACCCTAAACCCTAACATTGAAATAGCTCCTTCTTAAGGTGAGGATTGGTCACACTTCCCCTTTCTTCTCTCATATCTTTATATTCAGATTTGTATTTTGCCTATTGCCTATATTCATGTCTTTCTACTATTACCCTGTCCATACCTGTACTGTTCCCCCCCCCTCCCCCATGCTGCTATGATGCCTGAATTTCCCCAAGGGATCAATAAAGGAATATCTTATCTTATCTTATCTTAGAAAGCAACTATAGTAATACATTACGCACACACACACACACACACACTCACACACACACACACACACACACACACACACACACACACACACACACACACACACACACACACACACACACACACACACACACGCGCACACGCACACACACACACACACACACACAGTGCTCCCCCTGCACCTGTGTGGCCCCAGCATTCTTTAGGGCAGCGAGCAGAGGTGTCAGAGGGAGGGTGCCTTGGCCCGGCTTGGGGTCAGGGAGGGCAGTGTGTGTGTGTGTGTGTGGGTGTGTGGGTGGGTGGGGGGGGGCAGGCAGTGCTGGAAACACTACTCTAAAACTGTAGTTGACCAAACTACTAGCTGCTTCACATTGAAAGGAAGTTAAACAAAATTTTAAAGGAACATGCCCACATTTTGCGAAATTCAAGTGGTAAGTGTGCATACGTTGTAGTTCAAGCAGGTTTTTTTGGTGGTTAAGAGCCACTGCTGCACTGCATTTTATCACTGGAGATAAATCAAGGCTCCGTTTATGAAACCGTCTCTATTATCTCTGTGCTTTGATTGCTTTTAAATACAGGACATAATGGTAATAGGTCACATGATTACTTTAGATATACCACATGTAAAAACTGAGCTTGGCAAAACAGGTTTTAAATACTATGCCCGTTCAAATGGAATGAACTACAGTAAACCTTGAAATTAGAATATTTCATTCCATTAGAAGATTTTAACGTATTGAACTAAATGTTGCTTGTAATTGGTCTTCGCCAATTAAATGTGGCGAAGACCAGAGAACTGGTTGTGGAGCTGGGGAGGAGGAGGAGTGCACCTGTGACCCCCGTTTCCATCAGGGGAGTAGATGTGGACATGGTTGAGGAGTACAAATACCTCGGTGTGCACATCAACAACAAACTGAACGGGTCAAAACACGCAGAGGCACTGTACAAGAAGGGCCAGAGCCGACTCTACTTCCTCAGAAGGCTGAGATCCTTCAATGTCTGTACAAGGATGTTGAGGATGTTCTATGAGTCGGTGGTGGCGGGCGCCTTCTTGTACGCTGTGACCTGCTGGGGCAGCGGACTGAGAGCAGGGGACACAAACAGGCTGGATAAGCTGGTCAGGAAGGCCAGTAGCGTGGTTGGGGTGGAGCTGGCCTCCCTACTAGCAGTGTTAATTTTGGCAGCTATTTTCATTTTAGTTTTAGTCTTAGTCATGTGGCAAGTGCTCCTTTTTCGTTTTCATCATATTTAGTCATTTTCATTTATTTTTCGTTTAGTCAGTTTTAGTCAACTAAATGTCTGAGCATTTTAGTCTTAGTCAGTTTTTGTCTCAATTTTGTCTTTTTTGTTTTCGTCTAGATTTAGTCGACGAAAATGGATGACATTTTTGTCTATTTTTAGTCAATGGAAAAAAACTTGTCAGAAATAGTCAACATGGAACATATTCTGATTTAAATTGCCTATTTATTTTTTAACCTAGGGGAATCTGAGTCGGCGGCACAAGTAATACACAGGAAGGGTGCACTCACTGTCGAGTGTCGATCTGTGAATGGAGAAATAACTTAATAAGACAGTCACATTATCTTTCTTTGCCTTGCTCACCTGGCAGCGATTTATTTGAATGATAAATATTAAATAACAGTGTCAGCACTGGCAGCCAGTAACAGTAACAACATTAACTAACAGGATACTGTCGTTAACAAACACACAGTAGTACAGTAGTAGTTGAACTTGAGTAGATAATAGTATAATAGTACACACAGTAGCAATCTGATTGCAATCTGCTTGCATAAACATATAAAATGATAAATCACAATCTTAGGTCAGTGTTAGAGTGCCACATGGAAGAGGTCTGGTTAGTGGTTAGTGGTTAGAGTTAGAGGTGATCTAGGTCTGGTTATGGCCTCTATTAACCAGACCTAGACCACCTGACTCTCTAACCCCTAACCAGACCTAGACCGTCCACCTCTAACCCCTAAGTTAGGGTTGGTGATGTGATGTGATGGTCAGTGCTGGCCGGGCTGCTGCCTGCTGGGCTGGCAGCGGTTTATTCTATTAACAACAGGATACTGTAAACTAAATAAACAGAACACACAGTAGTACTAGTAGTACACACTGATTGCAATGCAATCTGCTTGCATAAAAACATTATATAAAATCACATTCTGAGGTCAGTGTTAAAGTGCCACATGGAAGAGGTCTGGTTAGTGGTTAGAGCGAGGTGGTATGGTTAAGGTAACTTAGGGGTTAGAGTTGAGGTGGTCTAGGTCTGGTTATGGCCTCTATTAACCAGACCTAGACCACCTGACTCTAACCCCTAACCAGACCTAGACCGTCCACCTCTAACCCCTAAGTTAGGGTTGGTGATGGTCAGTGCTGCTGCCTGCATTCACAATTGACTATTTAGACTTGTTCTTGTTCATCTTGAGAAAAGCACTTTTTTCCAATATGTCTCTTGCTCTTTTGCGGCGGCCATTTGAGAGGTAACCAGTTACACTGAAGATACGTTCGGCAAAGGCTTGGGATGCTGGCATCGGCAGGAGATCCAAGGCCAGAGGTTTCAGATGTGGAAACACCATAGGACTCTGAGAAATCCAGAACTCGATAGCAGATTCCTCAACGTCTGTGTTAGCACTAGCAGCCTGGTGGTTGGACAGCCCTTCTTTGTATTTCAGAATCTCCTGTCTAATGTTAGTGGTCTTGGGCGTCTTTGGCCTTGCTGGACGACTGGCACTGAAAAACTTGAACCTAGGCCGCTTTGCCGAGGGTGTCTCTCCTGCTGAAGCCACGTTTTCCAGTTCCTCATCATCATCGGTCACCTGCTCCACTCGCACTTCCACTCTTCGTGGCACGCTGTGAGCAATGTAGTCTTCTGCCTTTCGTAGAAGATCCTGCATTCCCTCGTCTTCATTCTCAATAAGGGTCTCAGCTGATACATGGGGGTCAACAAAACATCCTGCTGCAGCAAGAGGAGAGAACTTGACGGCTGTGACGTCAAGGAAAACGCTGAAACGATTGTGCATGTTGAAAAGCATTTTTTTTTTTTTTTAACTTTATTTTTTAGCGTTTATCGCTTTCCTGGTCAAGCATGACCGACAGTTGTAGGGTGAAACGGGAGAGAGAGCAGGGGGAGACATTCGGCAAATGACGGCGAGTCCGGGAATCGAACTCGGAGTCAACCAGATCCGTGACGCAGCACGGAGTTCCGTGACGCAGCGCGGTAACATGGTGTGCTACTGGAGCACCCGAAAAGCATCTTCTGTGCCAGTGAAGCTGCCTCTCTGTAGGTTCTAGCATGAGCTACATTGAATTCAGACAGATGACTTCTGAGATCCAAAAGAGCAGGCACAACGAGGGAAAGGGATTGGGTGTCACTTTGCAGCATCTTTGTGTGCTCAGCAAATGGCAGTAGAAGGTCTCGCACCATGCCAATCTTCTGCCACTCACTGGGCTGCAGGCTGTCCCAGCTCATGGATTCCGCTACTGCTGTGATGTGGTCCTTGAGCTGAAGACAACGCGGCATCATGGCGTGACAACTGGACCATCTGGTGAGACAGTCTTTGATGAGGATGAGACCAGACCTCTGCAGCAAGCGCTCTGTGGCGACAGATGATTTGCGGAACTGGTTGACCAGGTGTCTTGTTTTGTCCAGCAGTCTTCGGATTGAGGCTTCCTTGTTCAGCAGCATGCACTACAAGCTGGAGGGTGTGCACAACGCATGGGGTCCTCTCCATTGCTCCATAGGCATAGTCGTCCCTACATGATGGAGATAAGAAAAAATACAAATGCATAGTTTAATGATCCATTTATTATTTTTAACTTATTTATTCAATTCACAATGTTTAACCTTTTAACATTAACTTATTTATTAATATGTATATGAAATTCAATTATAACCAGGCAGTTACCTATTTATTATTATTCGAATGAATATAGAATTATTTCAACTTCAAGCACAGACTGACCCGTCAATGTCATCCTCTCCTTCCTGCAGCAGATCGTTGTTGTTCTCGTCAATGTTATCCTCATTGTGCTCAGAGTCCGACTCCTCAGAAGTTGTGGCCTCTTCTGCAGTACGGAACGGGAACGCAGCCACCATGTTGCTGCCATTGTCAGTGATCCTCGTGAGGATTTTCTCTTTTGGGATGCCCCAGGCTTCTATGCACTCCTCCACAAGCGCACTTATAGCTTGAGCAGTGTGGGGGTGAACCATTTCCTTCAGGTTCAGGAGAATATGTTCAGGCTTATTATCTTCTGGGTTGAAAATAACAAGCACTGATTGCAATGAAGGATGCAGTGAGACCCTTTTTGGACCATATGTCTAAACCTAAGGTTACTTTGCGTGCCATGGACAACCTGTGCCTGCATTTCTCTTGTTGTTCCACATACACTTTGTCCACCAGGTTGGATACTTTAGTCTTTTTTGGCACTCTGAACCTTTTATCAAATGTTCGCAACATCATTATGAAATCCTCATCTTCCACTGTACGTGCAGGGAGTGCTGTGCGGCCGATCCAGGCGGCGACGGCCTCCTCTCTGCTTAGTTGCTCGAGGGAGGCTTTGGCTGTAGTCTCTTGGGTTTCTTCACACCTGCAATCTAAGACAGGAATAAATAAAGTCAGAACAGAATATGCAACTTCTGAAAAGTCAAACTCTTCCACTATAGGTCAGAGGTTACGTAGTAGTACCTGGGCTGGGAGGAGGGACTGTATATTCTAGGGTGACCAATGACCATATTGTGATTTCCAAAAAAGAGGACGGTGCCCACAGCCTCAACTCAAGATACTTAAAGTTGACTCAAAGATGCCTTATAATTTTAATATATTTAAAGTATGCCTCAGTCCTGAGTCCTCTATGGATATAAAATTATTATTTATATAACAATTATATCTCTATAACCAAAGTTACTCAACATGCTTTATTATGCCTAGTCATCTGACAAATCTCAAGAAAATAACTTAAAAAGCAACATATAAATAACAAAACAGCTCTTTTCTTTCGAGCCTTACTAAATATGAATTCATGTTCTAAATAATACCTCTTTCTGTATAAAAAAAATGCACCTTTAAAAAATATAGCTTCGTATCTTTTCAATGTAATGTAAATTATAACAGTAACCTCAGTCACAAAGATACGAATTAATAAAGTACAGTCACAGTACGTTAGCTAGGTGTCACGTGGGCACTAGTACATCTACTAGCTAGCAAGTTACAACAGACGGGCTAATCCACCACAAATGGCTCCATGATATATACTAGTCCATACAAATTCACTCATATGGTGCACTGCTAAAAGCATTTTTACATTTAGTCACAGGATGTACGTTAGCTAGGTTTAAGCGTACTTATACTTCGTGAGCCAACCCCGGGCCCTGTGAGCCGTCACGTGGCTACTGGCTAGCGTTAGCATCAGGGGGCTAGCTAGTAGCTAGCAAGCAAGTTACAACAGACGGGCTAATCCACCACAAATTCACTCAGTCATATGGTGCTAATGCATTTTTACATTTACCTGGATTTCCTTGTGGAATGTCTTCAGATGGCGTTTGAGATTAGTGGTGTTTTTTCCCTTCATCCGATGACCACATTTCTCCCCGGCCTGAGCGGCCTCTCCTCGTGTTTAACTTTTTTCAACAATACATTCTGTCAGTCCTTCGAGCTCTATATATCTAAAGTATGCCCAGAGGTCTGGTCTTCGTTTTCTTCCAAGCCCACGGGATAATTGATCATTGTTGAGACCCTGTTGCTGTTGGTTCGCGGTCGCCATTATCTGACTGAGTGAGGGCCTGAAGCGGGGGGCGGCTCACTCAGCTGAGCTATTTGATAATGCAGTAATGCCACCTACTGGTCTTTCTACCTCCGTGCTTGTGCTGTGTCAGGGAAAGAATGAAAGCCCCACGCGCCTGCGTCACCTGCCTGCTGCAGAGACTCACGTCACAGCCGGAAACGGAAATACTGAAATAATAATTCGAAAAGTTATAATTATTTTGTCTCGTCTTGTTTTAGTCAACAATATCAACATACATGAAGAGAAAATTTTTCCTGGTTTTTGTAAATTACATTTTCGTGTCCTCAGTTGGGGTCAACGATATATAATTAACTATTTAGTCGCGTTGGCGTCACATGGTCTTCAATAACGTGACGTCACGTCTCGTTGTCGTCGTGAAAAAAACCTTCGTTGACGAAGATCTTTCGTCATCAATTTAGTCAACAAAATTAACACTGCTCCCTAGCGAGGGTGGCGGAGAGGAGGAGCCTTGCGAAGCTCCAGGCCATCAGGGAAAACCCCTCCCACCCACTATACACAGACTTGGCTGACAGGAGGAGCATGTTCAGTGCTAGGCTCACACTACCTAAATGCAGCACTGAACGGCACAAGAAGTCCTTCATTCCAACAGCCATCAGACTATACAATGCATCACTGTGCCTCACTGCATCACTGAGCACAGAGTGACAGTTACCATCTTCCTGGACTCTTACTTTTGAAACAGCACTGTGCAATATTACACCTACTGTAGACCTCAGTATATTTTTACTGTATTTATTTACTGTATATTTTATTCCATTTTTATTCTATTTTATTCTACTCTTATTTTAGGCAATTTGACTTGTTTGTTATTCTTATTCGTGACCTGTTCTGTCTAATGTTTAAATGTTGAGCGATTTGGTGGGCGGCAAAGTGGCGCAGTGGGCAAGGCGCTCGCCACTAATGCAGGAGATGCTGGGTTCGAGCCCAGCTCTCGGCGTTGCTTCTGGCTTGGCTGGTCGTTCATACTAATACAATTGGCAGTATTAGGGAGTGGGAAAGCCGGTGGGTGGGGATCGGACGTTGTGGACAGCGACTCCTACAGGTCGGGTGGTGCGCCTGTACAGCAGAATCAGGAAGCAACGGGGGCAGCGTGAGCCTCCCACGCGTTACTCCTCGCCGCTGAGAGATCGCGCTGTGAGGTGAAAAGATGCGACGGCTGCCTCCTCATGTACCGGAGGAAACACGTGATGCAAGGCTTCGTCCACATTGCAGCCGACCAGTGGGAGGCATGGTCTAACAACGTTCGAGACAGGGGAGGGTAGAATTGGATAATACGAAATTGGGATGGGAGAAAAATAGAAAATGGGGAGAAAAAGTAGATACGAATATCTTTTTTAGCGATTTGCAGTGTCAAATTTCTCTCTGGATAAGAAAAGTATTTCTATTCTATTCTATTCTAATTGTTTCCTTTAATCCAGCGGTTGTTGTTCGACTGCCGTGTGGTAATCTGAACTGTGCTTGTTTGTCCAATGTGTTTTTCTATTATACACAGGTCTCTCTTTACAAATAGATCTCGATTTTCAACGGTCTAGAATAGATAAAGGACAAATTAAATAAAAATAAACACGTGTACTAGGGCTATCAGAAGGATGAACCTCAATATAATTAGAGAGAAATATCTGAATTTGAATACCATGCTGCCAGTTGAATGTAAATAAATTAAAAACATTGATATGAGGTGAAAATGTATGACTGGTTCTAGTCCTTTTTTGCAAAGGTTTACCACACAATATGTGCCTCTAATCCTTTTAATAGCAAGTACAACACAATGAACATATCCATTTTAAGCATTTAACACCTGCTTCAATGTGGTAATAATATGTACATGTTGTCGTTAATATTAATTAGAATTGGCCTCATCTCGGCCTATTCACCCACACTTTACTGAGTTGAGTTGTTGCTCTATTACCTGTTAGGAATGGGACCTGTGTTGCACTCTGAGGACAACACAGCAGCAGTTACTTGGGTTGAGTTGATCTCTTGGGGACAACACAGCAGCAGTTACTTGCTTTATCAAGGGTGTTTACTAGCCTTGCAATGACATCATCTTGTTATGGCTTGTGTCTGAAAAATGGATAACAAGTTCCATTAACCCTGTAAGCTAAACCTCCCCACCAGCAAAGTCGGGCTAGGAGGAGGAATCTGATCCACGTCCAACCAAGCCTTGTGCTCGGTTACAGATTGGGTGATAATAAATAGACAATGTGTTCTATAAATTATTGAGTTGTCGTCACACCCAAGCGAGGTTCGTGCTCTAGTATTGATAACAGGTCTGGACCACTGATCAGTAACATTTAGCGTGCAAGGAATGCAATGTTGTGAGGGTCTACATGGCCCCGCCCGCACCCCAGAGGTTGTGAGGGTCTACATGGCCCCGCCCGCACCCCAGAAGAGGTTGGGAGGGTCTACATGGCCCCGCCCGCACCCCAGAAGAGGTTGGGAGGGTCTACATGACCCCGCCCGCACCCCAGAAGAGGTTGGGAGGGTCTACATGACCCCGCCCGCACCCCAGAAGAGGTTGGGAGGGTCTACATGGCCCCGCCCGCACCCCAGAAGAGGTTGGGAGGGTCTACATGACCCCGCCCGCACCCCAGAAGAGGTTGGGAGGGTCTACATGACCCCGCCCGCACCCCAGAAGAGGTTGGGAGGGTCTACATGACCCCGCCCGCACCCCAGAAGAGGTTGGGAGGGTCTACATGGCCCCGCCCGCACCTCAGAAGAGGTTGTGAGGGTCTACATGGCCCCGCCCGCACCCCAGATGAGGTTGGGAGGGTCTACATGGCTCCACCCGCACCCCAGAAGAGGTTGGGAGGGTCTACATGGCCCCGCCCGCACCCCAGAAGAGGTTGGGAGGGTCTACATGGCCCTGCCTGCACCCCAGAAGAGGTTGTGAGGGTCTACATGGCCCCACCCGCCCCCGAGAAGAGGTTGGGAGGGTCTACATGGCCCCACCCGCACCCCAGAAGAGGTTGGGAGGGTCTACATGGCCCCACCCGCCCCCGAGAAGAGGTTGGGAGTGTCTACATGGCCCCACCCGCACCCCAGAAGAGGTTGTGAGGGTCTACATGGCCCCACCCGCCCCCGAGAAGAGGTTGGGAGGGTCTACATGGCCCCACCCGCACCCCAGAAGAGGTTGTGAGGGTCTACATGGCCCCACCCGCCCCCGAGAAGAGGTTGGGAGGGTCTACATGGCCCCACCCGCACCCCAGAAGAGGTTGGGAGGGTCTACATGGCCCCACCCGCACCCCAGATGAGGTTGGGAGGGTCTACATGGCCCCGCCCGCACCCCAGATGAGGTTGGGAGGGTCTACATGGCCCCGCCCGCACCCCAGAAGAGGTTGGGAGGGTCTACATGGCCCATTGGTAGTGCCACCCACGTTTCCCTTGTCAGAGAGACTCTTTGTGTGTTTGTTTTTATGTGTGTGTTAATGTGTGTGTGTTTTTATGTGTGTGTTATTGGTAGGAAGCAAGGCAGGGGCAAGTGTGCTCGGCCAGAGGAAAAGGAGGCTAAACAGGGTTTGTTATGGAATGTAATGGAACAGCCCCATTCGCTGGTACGCTGGCCAGCCGGCCCGCCAGCCAACCAGGCCTCCCAGTCTCAGGACAAGGGGCGCCTTTGTCCCCCCCCCCTTCTCTCCCTGCACCCTGCCCTGCTTCTGCTGTCCCCCCATCTTACCCTCTCCTCTGCCCCCCCCCCTCTCTCTCTCCCTCTCTACACTGCAAAAGAAGACAATCGGCAAGAGATTTTACAAATGTTGCACCAATATGAAAAACGTTAATCCTGATATCGATAACTGATAATATATTTTCAGTTATAGCCACTAACTAAGGATGGGAATGCGGTTATTTGGAGGGTCGACTGTCCGTTGTCATTGACCGGTTGAAAACCAGTTAGAAAAACTGTAAGAACACAGCCAGGCCGTTCTCTACCTCTGTTCTATATCTCCATTCTCTACCTCTGTTCTCTACCTCTGTCCTCTATCTCTGTTCTCTATCTCTGTTCTCTACCTCCGTCCTCGATCTCTGTTCTCGATCTCTGTTCTCCATCTCTGTTCTCTATCTCTGTTCTCTACCTCCGTTCTCTACCAGTGAATGAAAGCATTCAAAGTGCTTCTATGACTGAGCGAATGAAGTGACGTCAGCTACTTGTCAAGAAAGGTATAGTAGGCTAAGCACACGTTTCTCAAGGAAACCATGTTGCCACTGAACTGAGAAAACCATGCTGGCTAGGCTACAGAGAGGAAGGGTGAGAGACACTGACTGACTGCTTTGCCTACTATATAGACCTGGTCATCAAAAGTTATTTATTGGTGGATCATCATGGGGGGTGGATGCTTGAATGAAGGGGAAGCTGAACTGTGTTTGATCATTGTTGTCAGACCCGGAGAGCTGGCCTGCAATAGCAAATGTCCTGAATTGACTGACTGACGTACTCCCCATTGTTAAAATACACATGCGTGAGTGTCATGGGCCGGGTCTGGCTTAACAAGACTTGCCTTGGTCTTGTTTCAAGAGCACAACATTCTGTCAAATGTTTTTGACACTTTTGTCTTTGTTGTCCCTTGTCATTCAGTGTCCTCTATGTCGAGGACATATTTAACCCTTCCACCACCACACTACAAAGGGTTAACCCTTTCACTACCACACTACAGAAGGTTAACCCTTTCACTACCACACTACAGACGGTTAACCGTCTAGTGTGGTAGTGAAAGCTTAATCTGTAGTGTGGTAATGAAAGTGTTAAACTCATTAACTCTCAGTAACTGTCAAACTAAAACAGTTTTGGGATATGCGTTGAGATTATGTACAAAATAAATCTGCACTGTTTTTTCAGTGAGGTGCCCCTTTACACCTGAATTAGAAAACGTCAAGCCATCTCTCTAATCACTGTCTTCTCTGGCTTTGTTTCATCCAGATTGCCTTGACCTGCCCAGCAACGCAGCAGGCTTCTCCCCTCCCTCCAGCCCTAACCCTGCCAAGAAGGGCAGCTCACTCAACTGGTCCTTCCCCGACAAGATCAAGTCGCCGCGCACAGTCCGGAAACTCTCTATGAAGATGAAGAAACTTCCGGAGCTTAGCCGGAAACTCAGCCTCAAGGGCAACTCAAGTGGTAGCAACAACACCGGAGGCAGTGGAAGCGGCCAGTCGGAGGCCAGAGCCCATCTCCCCAGAACCAATAGCGGGGGAGGTGCAGACGCAGTGCGTCCTCGGTTGTCTGTGAGCGGGACCGGAGGTCAAGCAGCGGCGAACCGTAACGTGATCTCTCGCTATCATCTAGACAGCAGCGTCTCCACCCAGCACAGCTACAGCAAGAAGCAGAGCAGCGGTGGCTCCAAGTCGGCCAGCAAAGGAGGCTACCTCAGCGACGGGGACTCGCCGGAACTGGTGGCTAAGTCTGGGAAGCATGGTACAACGGAGGGGAAGGGGGGGAAGGGGAAGGAGGTGGTTCCCGGAGGAGGAGGAGGAGGAGGAGGAGGAGGTGGAGGAGGCGGCGGCGAGAGGACAGCGGGAGGTGGAAGCGGGAGCCCGAAACTGCATGGCACGGAGCTGGACATCGACGCTTTCCGTCACTACAGCTTCACGGAGCAGCCCAAGTGCAGCCAGTACATCTCGGGACTGATGAGCTTGCACTTCTACGGTGCAGAGGACCTCAAGCCGCCGCGCATGGACTCACGCGACGTCTACTGCGCCATCCAGGTGGACTCTGTCAACAAGGCGCGCACGGCGCTCCTCACCTGCCGCACCACCTTCCTGGACATGGACCACACGTTCAACATCGAGCTGGAGAACGCACAGCACCTGAAGCTGGTGGTGTTCAGCTGGGAGGCCACGCCTCAGCGCAGTCGCGTCTGCTGCCACGGCACGGTTGTCCTGCCCGCGCTCTTCCGGGTGACGCGCTCGCACCAGCTGGCGGTGAAGCTGGAGCCCCGGGGGATGATCTACGTCAAGCTGAGCCTGATGGAGCAGTGGCAGAACTCGCTGGACAGAGGGCCCGACGGGGACAGGGAGCCCCGGGTGTTCGGGGTGGCGGCATGGAGGGTGGTGGAGCGGGAGACCACGGGGCTGTTTGTGCCGCTGCTCATCCACATGTGCGTCGGCGAGATTGAGAAGAGAGGGTTCCAGGTGAGTCCCCCCCCCCCCCCCCCCCTGTGGTTTCAGTCTTGAATGTTTTCTTTTTCTTTTTGCATTAGTGATTCTTGGCAAGCCAAATGGCAAACAGTGCGGCACGGTGGCACAGTGGTTAACTGTTGTCTCACAGCAAGAGGGTCTTGGGTTCAAACCCCAGCAGGGGGCCTTTCTATGTGGAGTTTCTCTCTGTGTTTGCCCTTGACCAAGGTACTGGCATTACTAATTGAAAAAACTAAGAAGTCCCAGGCACTCTTCATGTATAAAAAAGCTTTAATAAGTTGCTTAGTTCATATTAGAACAATTAAAAAACACCAACATGTTTCGGCCTCTCTATCGACCTTCTTCTCTCTATAGGCCTGAAGAAGGCCGATAGAAAGGCCGAAACTTGTTGGTGTTTTTTAATTGTTCTAATATGAACTAAGCGACTTATTAAAGCTTTTTTATACATGAAGAGTGCCTGGAACTTCTTTGTTTTTTCAACTGGCTCCCCTATATCCAAAGAGCACCTTCTAAAACACTGGATTCACACTACAAAGATGCTGCAGCCCTACTTCTTGTTCAAGTCAATACTGGCACTATTGGAGTTGGTTCCCAGGCGCAGCACCTCTGCAAATTTAGAGGACGAATTTCCCCAAGGGTATTAATGAAGGTTTAACTCAACTTACTTGAGTGACATTGGGGGGTAATTTAGTGTATGGCATGTGCTTGTGGTCAGGCAATAACATTTGGACTTTCAAATAGACAATTAATTCAAACCTTTATTTACACTGGAAAAACAATTGAAGGTTGCCCTCATTTTCGTTTTCGTTTGCGTCAAGCTTACAGTTAATCACAATAAATAATAGAAACAGATGAATATAAAGGTAAGAAAGAAAATTAATGAATCGTAAAAATAAAATGAGTACACAACAATAAAACAGGCATGAATAAAAAATCAATAAAATAACAAAACACAGATAAAAAAAAAATTGTTAAAATCAGTTAAAACAATTATACAGTGTACCAGCCATCATGGTCCTAAACTGACCATAGGTAAGCAGAGAATCTATTTTCAGCTTATGCTGAAGTTCATTCCAGGAAGTTGGTGCACTATAACAAAAGGCTGACTCCCCAAGTTCACACTGTGCACAAGGGACCTTAATAAGAGTCATTTGAGTGGGTTAGATAGGGTCCGAATTCCAATCTAGCATTGTTGCAATATAAGGTGATAGCTTTCCAATAATGGCCTTATAGAGAAACAAATACCAGTTATTATTATTAGGGATGCTTGATATTGGCTTTTTTACCTATACCGATATTGTCCAACTCTTAATTTCCGATACCGATATCATATCAACCGATACCGATATATGCAGGGTCCCCCCCCCCCCCCCCCCCCCAAAAACTGAATAATTTCAGGTAATTAACATTACATACATCTTGTCATGGAATTAACACAACATTATGCATACTTTTGACAATAAATTAAATCAGAATTTGTTCTTACTTGCTTGCCTAGGTAAATAAAGGTGAAATAAATGTAAAAAAGATTTATTTTTTATTTTTTATAACTGATACCGATAATTTCCGATATCACATTTTAATGCCAATATCGGCCGATAATATCGGTAGGCCGATAATATCGGACATCCCTAATTATTATGCCTCTCTGCCAGAGAAGACCAACCCACCATATCATAGAGGACACAGTGGTTAGTGTCATAGCTATCGCCAGTAATAGATCTGACGGTAGAATGATAGGCCGTGTTCAGAATCTGCAATACAATACACAATAGTGTAGTCAGCATAGAGATGAACTTGACAATATCATTAATATAAATTGTAAAAAGGACTAGACCTGAATTGAACCCCACGGACACTCCCGGACTTCACATACTGACGTCTCTCAAACAAATAGCTCTGAAACCAATCACAGGCCATTCCATCTAAACCAATATTACATAACCTTTGTAAGAGCGAAGGATGATCAACTGTATCAATTCAAATGCTTTGGACAGATCCACAACAAGAGCAGCACAATGTTTCTTGGTATCCAAAGCGCATACATAGAATACAATAGAAATACTTTATTCATCCCGGGCGAAATTTGGCACTACAAATCGCTCACAGTAAACATTTAGGTAGACAAAAACAAATTCACGAATAAGAATAAAAATAAGCCTAAGAATAAAATACGGAACATATATGTAACTAATTGAAAATATAGTGCTGTGATTGACTCTGAAACCAAATTGATGCAGACTTAAAATAGAGTGACTAAAATGAAATGCCTTGAGTTGGTTGTTAACCAGAGACTGGGCCCCCAAACGCTGTTCGATTTAACGTTAGTAGCTTAGCGCCCTGTATCTCGCCTTCCAGGAAATATACTAGTCCAAATCCCATATAACGCTTATATTCACGAGGCTATAAAATGAGAACGTATTGATGAAAAAATTATTTCTTTAAGCCATTTTGAAGGGACGGTTTATGGTCTCAATTGACAATGAGAATGGACAGATAGCAATACTATAAAGTATAGATTTTGCTCTACAAACAAGCCTCACGAACTATGCAAGTCTATTTTTAAATGCTAGCCGTCTAGAGTGATATTAGACGGCCCCCAATGGCCCTGAATGTGTTAAGAACGAAAATAGAACACTTTCTACGCATTGTTGATAAATGAGGTTGATAAATGAAGAACAAACGTTATTTTAAAGCGTTCCATCAGTCTATCACCTCCTCTCCCCTTCCCCTCGCCTCCCCCCTTCCCCTCCTCTGCATGCCGGGGCCAGCGGGTGGTGGGAGACCGGGAGGCATTTGGCCAATCAGCAGGCCTCTCCAAAGGGGCTCATCTATCAACCCCAGTCAATGTCTGAGCCTCCATTACCTTGTGCTTGGCTTGTAGTAGGAATTCAGTGGCAGCCAAACTAAGCCCCTCTGACTCTGCACCTTCCCTGTATTAGAACTACAAGATTTTCCAGTTTGATTGATTGTTTGCAAAATAATTACTAGCATGGCGTAATTATCAAAGTCAAACTGTCTATTGCCACTACTAACCTTGAGCAAGGCACTGATCTCCCTTCCTGCCCTAGGGATGGCTGAACATGCACTCTCAACCCTCTGGAGAAATGCCTACATGTACGTCTGAGTGGGATATGCCAAGACCGGGATTCTTATCAGCCTGGGGGAAATATGGCGATTGAGTGTTAAAAAATTGACTAAATAAGTAAGAATACTACTATTATTGATACTAGGGATGCACCGATCCGATATTGGTAAAATAACTGGATCGGGTATCGGTAATTTTTTTTATTTTTATATTGGATCTTTTAAATTTTGTAATTTTTATAATAAATAAAATAAGAAATAACCATTCAGTACATTTATATCTATGTGTTAATTTGTTACATTTAGTTTCACTAAGTTAGGAAAGTAATGTTTTAAGTCGAGCCTGATTGCCTTGCACAAAATAATGATCCCAGTCTCTTCCACACAGTGACAGTGAGGCATACAGTTTATTAATTGAATGAATGAAGTTTATTTTCTGTCTTTGCTTACAACTAATCAAAAACACACTTGTGATCCTTTACAATTCTTAAAAACGAAATATATTTTAATATAAAAAAAAAACTTGGATATTTATTTTTATTTTTTGGGAACATTTTGGACAATGGGTATTGGATCGGTATCGGTATTGGCCGATACCCAAACCCAGGTATCGGTATCGGGACTGAAAAAGTCGGATCGGTGCATCCCTAATTGATACCACGATTAATTCTACTACTATGACAACTACTGCTCGCCCTTCTCCACCTCATTATATTACTACTACTACTACTACTACTACTACTACTACTACTACTACTACTACTACTACTAGTACTACTACCAAGTAATATTATAAGTTGTAGTAATACTAACACTTGTAGTAGTAGTAGTAGTAGTAGTAGTAGTAGTAGTAGTAGGTGGTGGTAGTACCAGCAGCAATAGTAGTGGTTGTATTATAGTATAGTAGTGGTGCCACCTAGAGCTGCCGCGGTATCGGTATTACCGCGGTATCGCTGTTACATCACGCCCACCGCAGAGTTAGGCTGAATACCGCATCACTGCTGTTTTTTATAATAATAATAAAGTACCCTGCTCTCGTTGGGCTTGCGGCTCTGCAGATATACCCTACTCCTCTGTCGAGGTTCCAAGCGACCCTATTGGGTACCAGAAAAGTCACGTGAAACACTGCAGACCACTGATTGGTCAGAAGAGAGACGCGTCACACGTTGGAGCGTCCTGCAGTGTGTTACCACCAATCGGCAAGTGCATATTAGGTTTTTACTTCCTGAATGTCAGCCATTGATCAGAGCTCACAACACGGCTAATACGTTAGCTCCCGCCGGAGTGGATCACCGTCGCTCCTCAGGAGTACTAAACGAGGCATAATGATTTTACTGCAACGAATGTTATAATAAAAGCCCTTCGTTCTATACACTTGTCTGATTGAAAACTTTATTAACAGACCGCAGAATGGGCACAACTCGGCACGCTCTGAGCAAAGAAAGGAACTGAGATATGAATTGAGTAATGCTTGCCTTGCTATGGTCCGGTAAATACGCTGATGTTATTGAACGTGCAACTATATAACGTTAATGCCACAAAACGAATGCCTTTGTAATCATAAGTAGTAACGTTATAATAAGAAGAAGAAGAAGAAAGGGTCGGGGGGTAACCGCCGGGCGCGCCGCTACCACCCCTGCCCACGACACAGAGTGAATTTGTGCGGTAAGGAAAACATCAATACCGCGGCAGCTCGTGGTGGTGGTTGTTGTTGTTGTTGTTGTTGTTGTTGTTGTTGTTGTTGTTGTTGTTGTTGTTGTTGTTGTTGTTGTATTATAGTATAGTATAGTGTAGTAGTACAAGTAGTGGCGGCAGTAGTAGTAGTAGTAGTAGTAGTCATAGTAGCAGTAAGTAAGTCAAAAACACGTAGCAGCACACATGTACTGCAGTAATATGTAGTCCTTGTTTGCTCTCTGGCTTGTATCCAGTCCTGCCTTCTGCCTTCCACATATATCAGTGTTAGTGTCTGGAGAGGCCACACTCACCACCTGACACCTGTCTCCATGACGACGCTTAGGTCTCTGTTTACCAAGATGACCATCTATTAGCTCAGCTGTGTTGTGTGGTAGAACTCATTCACTCTGTGTCTCTTCTCTCGCTCTCTTTGCACTCTCTGCTGCCGTCTGGCTCTTGTCTTAATTTAAATGAGCTTTATTTGGCGTGACATACAAACTGAAATTCAAACAACATAAAAATACAAACATAAGGGCGGTCGGGTGGCGTAGCGGAGATTGTGCTCGTCACCAATGCAAGAGGCTGCGGTCTCGACTCCCGGAGTCAGCATTGCCTGCGGCTTGGGCCGATCGTCATACTAACTCGTTTGGCTGAGTTAGCGGGAAGGAAGTCTATCAATAATACTATACAAAATTATGGAATTGTAAAAAACTAAAACAATTCTTTATTTCTCTTAATCTGCATGTCTCTCTCTCTCTCTCTTTTCTCATTTTCTGTCTTTCATCTCCTCTCTACCTTCCTTAGACTTTGTTCTTTGTAGAGATGCACCACCATGCACCGTCATTGAAATCAGGCCAACTTTGCCTGCTCTGCTGCCACGACCTGCCCAGCAGTCTCAGTAGATCCCATTATGTGCCGGTCAAATTTACACACATGCACCGCACAAGAATTCACATCACGCACACACAGACTGTAACGTCACAGACTGTAACGTCACAGACGGTAACGTCACAGACGCGTAACTTCACAGAGATGACAGAACCTTGTGTGGTGATATGGTGGATATGGTGTATTGACGTTTCAATTTGACTATCTGTGAGTATGAGGTGGGTGTTAACATTCATCTGAAGGAGTCTGTTTCCCCATTAGGTGAGGATGCACTGTGTTAAATGCACTTGAGAAATCCATACACATTTGGGCTTCTCCAGATGTGTGTGTGGGTGCGGTGCAGTAGAGTCAGCACTGCATCATCCACACCTCTCTTCCGCTTGTAGGCAAACTGGAGTGGGTCTGTGAGCCCATTAGCCCAACCTCTGTAGCTGGGGTAGAATGAGCCCACATACCTCCCTCTGTAGCTGCTGGGGTAGAATGAGCCCACATACCTCCCTCTGTAGCTGGGGTAGAATGAGCCCACATACCTCCCTCTGTAGCTGCTGGGGTAGAATGAGCCCACATACCTCCCTCTGTAGCTGGGGTACAATGAGCCCACATACCTCCCTCTGTAGCTGCTGGGGTAGAATGAGCCCACATACCTCCCTCTGTAGCTGGGGTAGAATGAGCCCACATACCTCCCTCTGTAGCTGGGGTACAATGAGCCCACATACCTCCCTCTGTAGCTGGGGTACAATGAGCCCACATACCTCCCTCTGTAGCTGCTGGGGTAGAATGAGCCCACATACCTCCCTCTGTAGCTGGGGTACAATGAGCCCACATACCTCCCTCTGTAGCTGCTGGGGTACAATGAGCCCACATGCCTCCCTCTGTAGCTGCTGGGGTACAATGAGCCCACATACCTCCCTCTGTAGCTGCTGGGGTACAATGAGCCCACATACCTCCCTCTGTAGCTGCTGGGGTACAATGAGCCCACATACCTCCCTCTGTAGCTGCTGGGGTACAATGAGCCCACATACCTCCCTCTGTAGCTGCTGGGGTACAATGAGCCCACATACCTCTCTGTAGCTGGGGTACAATGAGCCCATATACCTCTCTCTGTAGCTGGGGTACAATGAGCCCACATACCTCCCTCTGTAGCTGCTGGGGTACAATGAGCCCACATACCTCTCTCTGTAGCTGCTGGGGTAGAATGAGCCCATATACCTCTCTCTGTAGCTGCTGGGGTACAATGAGCCCACATACCTCCCTCTGTAGCTGCTGGGGTAGAATGAGCCCACATACCTCCCTCTGTAGCTGCTGGGGTAGAATGAGCCCACATACCTCTCTCTGTAGCTGCTGGGGTACAATGAGCCCACATACCTCTCTGTAGCTGGGGTACAATGAGCCCATATACCTCCCTCTGTAGCTGCTGGGGTAGAATGAGCCCACATACCTCCCTCTGTAGCTGCTGGGGTAGAATGAGCCCACATACCTCCCTCTGTAGCTGGGGTAGAATGAGCCCACAGATGTGAAGGCTACAGGGCAGTACTCATTATTGCTATATATACACGTTTAGATGTAGGCAAAGATGAGTTAAAGGGGCACTTCACCAAAAAACAATGCTGATTCATTTTGCACATTAAAGGTGCTCTAGTGGTATTTCTTATAAAAAAAGAAAACACTTGTTAACACTTTGGTTGCCTAAGGTTAAATTCATGATATACCATAGATTGCCAGCGCTATTTGTCTATGGAGAAAGTCCCCTTCTTTGCAGGGCTATAACTTTTTAAATTCTATTGCTACATTGCCATTATTAGGGCCCATTCAAAGTCCTATATGTATTGTTCATTGTGTAGCAACGTTAAACTTTTTCATTCACATATTCATAGTAAAGTATGGTCTAATGTATAAGTATGTTTTCATCTCTTTCTGCAGCTTTCTCCAGAACGTGATCTATAGCCCCAAATACATTATATTGATGATCAAATACAGTTTGATGGCAATCAGCGCGATATAAAAAATTCCAACTAGACGTACTTCTAGAAGTTACTACACGTCATCTGATGTTGACCGGATGGGCGAGGGGCCGTTTATAATTCCGTGGGCAGCGTTATACCAATCATCTAATGTGGGTCAAATGTTGATAATAGCAGTTAGTATCGAAGACGGTAACGTTACACGCTGAAACTCACCCCAGTCTCCGCGCGCCGTTGGGCGATCAGCGTAGAGTAGAAATCTTATCATTATGGGATGTAAATTTACCCGGTCCATCTCCAGCTTGTATAATGGTATATACGTCCAAATCATGTTGTTTATCGAGTTATTGGCAATCGATCACTGTGTAGCGTGACGAGCCAGAGTCGCGGGACCTATAGCGAGCACCCGGAAGTACTACGGACGTAGCACAACCTCTATGCCACTTCCTGTTAAAGCGATTGCGCCGATCGGCCACCAGATGGCGCTCCTGAACTGCCAGAGAGCTCAGTGGGTCCTGCTGGTGGATCTCAGGCCAGCGGAGGGGACATATGAATCCGATCGCAGATTTTTGAAATATTGATATAAGGACGCTGTACAGCGTCCCCCGGCAACTTGAGCATGGCCAGCAATGACGTCAAAACACGTTTCATGGCAGTCAAAGTGTTAATAGCTGTACATTCCAACAGCCATCACTGATACAGAGTGTTTGGTCAGTAACATGGGTCTCCCAGTCCCTCTATTTTGCAGTAAACACAAAATACATTTCCTGGTATACCTTCCCACTTAATCCAATCAGGAGAGTGGGGGGAAAAAAAAAACTATAAAAAAAAATCTAACCCTAACTAACCGTACTGTCATGCACTTGTCCTAATAAACTAACCTACACTGTAGCACTCAACACTTTGATGAACATTGTTGCTCAGCTGATAGAGTGGTGCCCTTCGTGATGGCTTGTCGTACAGAACTTGTAAGTCGCTTTGGATAAAAGCGTCAGCTAAATGACTAAATGTAAATGTAAAATGTAAATGGCTGTTGGAGTGTAGAGCTAATATTTTAACACGTAGATCACTTATTTTAGCAAAATAAAATACCACTTACAGCCCCTTTAATTTAGCTTGACAGTTAACACTTTAACTGCCGGAAGACGCTTTTAGGCGTCCTTCCCCGCCATGCTCAAGTTGCCGAAGACGCCGTAACTCGTCTTTGATATCAATATTTCAAAAATCTGTGATCGGAATCATATTTCCTTTCCGGGGCCCTGAGACACAAGTGTGATCTCCTCTCAATCCTCTAGCGGTTCAAGACCGCCATCTGGTGGCCGATCGGCATATCGAAAAAAACGGATGTTACCTTTAACCCGGTAGGACTCACTCCATATGGGCTCCGGGCACTCGCTAGTGTTAGAGAGACTCAGTCTTCACACAGTGAACATCGATCGCTGCAAATAACTCGAAAAAACAACATGATTTGGACGTATATATTATTATACAACCTCGAAATGGACCGGATATTTCTATATCCCATAATAGGAAAATGTCTGTTCCATGCTCATCGCCCAACGGCGCGAGGAAGATACGGTAAGATTCAGCGTTATTTTTCAATGTGTACGATACTAACTGCTATGATGAACATTTGACCCACATTAGATGAATGGTATAACGCTGCCCACGGAATTATAAACACCCCCTCGGCCATCCGGTCAACATCAGATTACGTGTAGTAACTTCCAGAAGTCCGTCCAGTTGGATTTTTTTATATTGCGCCGATTGCTATCAAACTGTATTTGATCATCAATATAATGCATTTGGGGCTATAAATCACGTTCTGGAGAAAGCTGCAGAAAGGGATGAAAACATATTTATACTTTAGATCATATTTTAGTATGAATATGTGAATGAAAAAGTTTAACGTTCATACATCCTGAACAATACATATAGGACATTGAATGGGCCCTGATAATGGCAATTTAGCAATAGAATTTAAAAAGTTATAGCCCTGCAAAGAAGGGGAACTTCTACATAGACAAATAGAGCTGGCAACCTATGGTATATCATGAATTTAGCCTTAGGCAATCAAAGTGTTAATGACAGTAAATTTTTTTGATTGTGGCCACCAGTGATGTCATTGGGGACAATGAATCATTGTGTTAATTACAGCTCCATGGAATTATATAGATGGAAAAATAGTAATACCTTGTTGTATAGGGACTGCTACCTTATTACTGTATCATATAAAGCAACAGCTACACACACCCTCAGAGATTTCTGAAATTAATTATGTTAGATATCAATACAAAAAATCTGCAAGTCACATCAGAGTTAGCTTGCAGATATGGCTGAAAACGTGACATTGAAGGTGGTTAATTGCACTGCACTTTGCCAAACGGAAGCAGTCACTCATCTGTTGGACAGGATATCCTGGTCTCAGGTCACAGACTTTAATGTTGCTGGCAACGTTCTTTTTTACTTTTGTTGATCAGCCGTGGTGCGATTGAACCCCATTTCCATCATTCTGTTGCTAAATCATTTTAACACTGCTGTTTTTGTGTGTGACCATGACCACAAGCAACTGTGTGACCACAGCTAAGTGGTATTAAAAAGTCTTCAATTTAACTTGATGAAACCTGCAGATACCCTGCAACATCTTCAGCATGGGGCCTACAGTACAACACACAGTGCTCAACTCACAAACACTAAAGACTGGCTACTGAATCTTTCATAGTGAATGATAAAGAAATGATAAAGAGTCCCGGACAGCACCGCAATTTAACTTTGACACGGACGCGCGGCAGCAGGAACCTCCTGTTGGGGTGGCACGTGCCACGCTGCAGCAGTGGATTTTGCGCTTGATGAATGGCATGTGTGCGTATATGAGTGTATGTGACAATATTGCAGTGGGTGACAATATTGTCACAAGGAAAGACGAAATTACCTACCTGGGTTCCATCCTAGAGGCAAATCTTTCCTGTGACAAAATGGCATCCAATGTAATAAAAAAAAGTCAACCAACGAACTAGATTCTTGTACCGGATCTCCTCTCTGGTAAACAAGAATACCCTGAAGACTCTGGCAGGAGCACTCATTCAAGGGTACTACGACTATGCATGCACCTCATGGTACCAAAGCACCTCAAAGGCGCTTAAAACAAAATTACAAACATCACAAAACAAACTGGTCAGACTACTACTTGACCTTACCCCCAGAACCCACCTCACCCCTGCCCACTTTGACAACCTAGGATGGCTTAGAGTAGACGACAGAGTACAGCAACTTGCAATGGGCCTGGTCTACAAGATACACTATACGACTAAGGTACCCATGTACATGTCAAAATACTTCCCAAAGGTCAGTGAATACCACAACCACTACACCAGAGGAAGCTCAACAAATCATGTTAAACCCAGATTCGGCTCAAACAAGGGACTAAATACGTTTAGCAATTATGCCACATCAATGTGGAATGCCCTACCCAAAGCTGTAAAGGAATGTGAATCCCTACCCACATTCAAAACCGCTCTTAAAGAGCACCTACGGGAGGCTGCAATTCGAAACTGGCCACCGTAAATGCCCAAAACCCCCACCACCTCCTAATAGACAGTCTCCTCCCCACCGCATGTATATATTCCCTCCCTGCCGTATGTATATTTCTCTCCCACCCACCCACCCCCTCCTAATGTACAGTCCCCTCCCCATCATATGTATATACTCCGTCAGGATCTAGGGGTAACAGTATTGTATATTTGAATACCGTTTATGTCACAAATGTATCAGTACTAAATACCTATATGTCCCTATGCCATAAATGTCATGTATGTTGTGTATGTCATAAATGTCTATATGAATTGAAAATGGGGGACCCTGATGGAAACAAGACAAACGTCTTTCTCAGGTCTGCATCTCCTTAACAATTGTGTGTATTGAGCCGTACTGTATTGTACCCATTCTGCAATCTGTTAAATAAAGTTTTCATTCATTCATTCATTCATTCATTCATTCATTCATTCATTCATTCATTCATTCATGTTTATGCCGGTGTGTTATTTTTTGTCTATTCACCCCAAACTAATGATCAAAGTCCATACTGTTCAGTAAAAGTAATGGATCGGATGAGAGTACTTGGTATCTGCCCCAGAATCGGTGTTGGTAGTTTACAAAGCGCTATCGGTGCATTCCTAAAATATGGACAAAGAGAGTGCACTTTACGAGTATATAGAATCCCTGGAGCTGCAGGCAGACAACCAGACAGTCAGGGATTAGGACGGGATCTACACCAGATTCCTGAGGCATTTACAGGCCGTGTCACTAAGACACACAGGACGAGACGTGCGTAGAAGTCTGCCCTCACAACTAATTATGTGGATCCTTGGTGGAGGGGCTCTCGTTTTTCAAGTCTCTCCCAAATGTGTGTCCTGAGGGCTCCTTTTTGAGCTTTTAAGGCACTGTGCTGGATGCTTGACTTGAGTTAATTTTTAAAAGACAACAGACAATGACATGTCAGAGATGGGAGTTATGTATGTTGATAGATAGACGGTTAATTTATTATCCTCCTTAGAGGGAATTTGTTTCCACAGCCTCTATACACACAACAGCAATTAAGGAACATCAAATGGTAAATGGTTCAGCATTTACATAGTGCTTTTATCCAAAGCACTTTACAACTTCATTCACTCACACATTCACACACTGACGGCGGAGGCGACCACGCAAGGTGCCAACCTGCTCATCAGTGGGCAGTTAGGGGTTAAGTGTCTTGCTCAAGGACACTTCGACACGCTGGAAGGAGCCGGGGCCGCAATCAAACTGGGAACCTTCTGATTACCAGACGACTGCTCTACCTCCTGAGCCACTGTCGCTCCTGGCATCAATCAATCAATCAATCAAACCAACGCAAAAACAACATGGCCACAAGGAACACAATGCAGTCACAAGAACACAAGTCCATTAAATGTTCTTGCTACAGTTTGTTGAGGACAGTGATGGCAGAGGGCACCACGCTCTTACTGTAGCGTGTTTCTTTTACAAATAATTTAGAATGCTTTCAAAACGGCACCTGAAATTGCTGAGAGATAACTGTGTGCAAGTCGTTGCGCCCAAGTTTGGAACCACCAACGCAGAACAGAGATAAACATTCTGTGGGTCCACAAAATCAGTTTCCTTTTCATTGTCAACTTTATACCAAATTACATCACAACTTTGAGTCTTATTTCTGTGGTCTCTGGCTTCATGATTGTTGGCTAGATTTTTGTCAAAGCAACTTGGTCATTTCCATTCCATGTTTAACCCTTGGCTGCGTTACCGGGTAGCAACAGTATGGCAGTGGATGAGGCTAGGGGTTCTTTGGTAGCAGCTGTGCCCCCCCCCCCTTCCCAGTGTTCTGTGCTCACCCCTAAAGAAAAGGCCCTTTTTTCTCAATGGACTTGTTGTTCATTGTGCCCAGTGACTTCTGTTTACTGCCCACAAAGCCAAATCCTTGGCTAATCTGGCCCTCCTCTCTACCCTCTCGTGTGAGGTTTAGAAAGCACTAGAGTAGACGAGGGGGGGGGGGGGGGGATAATTTGGCTGGTGGGGGCTGGCAGAGATGTTGGGGCCCTGGATGCTGGCGGGGGCTGGCAGAGATGACGCTGGTGGGGGCTGGCAGAGATGTTGGGGCCTGGAAGCTGGCAGGGGCTGGCAGAGATGACGCTGGTGGGGGCTGGCAGAGATGTTGGGGCCTGGAAGCTGGCGGGGGCTGGCAGAGATGAAGCTGGTGGGGGCTGGCAGAGATGCTGGGGCCTGGAAGCTGGCGGGGGCTGGCAGAGATGAAGCTGGTGGGGGCTGGCAGAGATGCTGGGGCCTGGAAGCTGGCGGGGGCTGGCAGAGATGAAGCTGGTGGGGGCTGGCAGAGATGCTGGGGCCTGGAAGCTGGCGGGGGCTGGCAGAGATGTTGGGGCCTGGAAGCTGGTGGGGGCTGGCAGAGATGTTGGAAGCTGGCGGGGGCTGGCAGAGATGTTGGAAGCTGGCGGGGCTGGCAGAGATGTTGGGGCCTGGAAGCTGGTGGGGGCTGGCAGAGATGTTGGGGCCTGGAAGCTGGTAGAGGCTGGCAGAGCTGTTGGGGCCTGGAAGGAGCAGGAGACTAGGAAGACTTTTGAAGTAGCGATGTGTGGGTTATGCAATATCATTGAAGTGTTTATTACCATACTATTTTTACTTACGTTTTACTTTCTAAGTGGTTTTAAAGCCTGTGTTTTCACTGCTGCTTCTAGTCGTTATTCAGTGAATTGAATTCTCTGCGTGCGTGCGTGCGTGTGCGTGCGTGCGTGCGTGCGTGTAGGGGCTGGTGCTCCATAAAAGCATCTGAGAGGAACGTACAACATGGAATTTTCACTTTAGACCTCCTGAATTCTTGTGTCAGATGATGGTCTAATTAGTATGATCAGAATCTTGGGCTGTGTGTGCGTTCACCTGGAATGACCAGGGTGCATTGGTTGCCGTGTGGTGCCTCTGTGCGTTATGTAAGGGGAACTCTGCCAAGGGTGTGGGTGTGTGTCTGCTGTGCACATTCATGACCCCAAGAGGAAGAACCCCATTGGATGGTGACCCCATGACCATTCCTCTAGCTCCACCAGCAGGCCACAATTAAAAGTAATGGCCAGATTGCCATTATATTTGTTGTACACGTTCATGACCCCAAGAGCAAGAAACATTGATTTTGGTGACCTCGTGACCTTTCTTGTACCCCCACCATCAGGCCAAAAACACATCTCCTGAGACATTAGTCATACAGTCATTCACATTTACTGGGATTATTCATGACCCCAAGAGGAAGAAAAGCCCACCCATCAAGCCAAACCTTCCATTTTCTCCTCGTCTGTAAATCATACAGTCACAAAATCTTTAACATTTTAGTTTTTCACATGGTATGAAAGTGCAGGATCAGAGCTGTTTAGGAAGCTATAGCTTATTAACCCTTTCACTGGCACGCAACAGCCGGTTACCCCTTTACTATCACACAACCGACGGCGATGCTCCATCATTAGCATCATTAGCTCTGCGGATGTTGTGTGATAGTAAAGGGCTAACCTTCTGTATTGTCACAGTGAACGGGTTAACCGACTGTCGTGTGGCAGTGAAGGGGTTAAACATTGTACTATAGTTGAAGAAATACTATTTCTGAGTTCTGAGGCTTCAACGTTCCTGGAGCACTTAGAGGGATTAGCATACTCAACTACTGATCCCACAATGCAAAGTGGCGTTGGAGGACCATTCTAGAGGACTTTGAAGGATTACTTAAATGGCTTGAATGCCTAACTTAAAGGAACACTCCAACATTTTGGGAAATACACAGAGTCAGACGAGAAGATTGATTGATTTAGTAGTTTCATCTCTGCGTCAGTTTTGGAGTTGTTAGAGTCTAGATATTGACTTGAACTGTCTCGGATCATTTGAATAGCACAATGTAAATTTTATTTTAGGGTAGACTTTCACTTTGCTTACATGGAGGCCAGTTATATCTAACTATAGTATACTTGGGTTTGTATCCTTGTTTGGTTACTCATACAAATTATTATTATATTATTCCACTTGGGGTCCACTATAATGTTATTTACATCAAAGAGGGAAACCATATGGTTAAAAGTAAAACTATTATCTTGTTCATCCAGGCCAATAGAAGTGCCTCCTATAATCAGACCCACCAGGACCTAATTTATTTTGTGATTATTGCGACACAAAAAGCTTGATTTTGTGGCAGCTTTTCTCTGTCTCCCTACAGTACTTCTCCAATTCACCAACACAGACACACACCCTCCTCTCTCTCTCTCTCTCTCTCTCTCTCTCTCTCTCTCTCTCTCTCTCTCTCTCTCTCTCTCTCTCTCTTTCTCTCTTTCTTTCCTCTCTTACCTCACCCACACACGCCCCCTCCTCTCTCTCTCTCTTCCCTCACCCACACACACACTACCTATCTCTCTCTTCCCTCACCCACACATGTCCCCTCCTCTCTCTCTCCTCTCTTCCCTCACCCACACACGCCCCCTCCTCTCTCTCTCTCTTCCCTCACCCACACACACACACTACCTATCTCTCTCTTCCCTCACCCACACACGCTCCCTCCTCTTCCTCTCTTTCTCTCCTACCTCACCCACACACTCCCTTCTCTCTCTCCATCTCTCTCTCTCTCTCTCTCTCTCTCTCTCTATCTCTCTCTCTCTCCCTCTCCCTCTCCCTCTCCCTCCCTTGTACTCTGGTTGGACATCACTTGGATTGGGGAAGAATCATCTTGTTTGTGAGTAAAAAAATTTGTCATTGTCAGGTGCCATTTCTCCATTGTGAATGTTTGTAGACAGAAATAACCTTGATCTTTTACTAATTCAATTTTAAGAAAATTTAAGGAATGCAAATCTGCTATTATCAATGTCTGTGCTATTATAAATGTTTTGACCATGTCGGGACACAGGACATAATTCAAGCAAACTGGAAGAGTTCCATGTCTCCTAAATGGGTGGGACTATGTATTAGATCACGAGACAGAGTGGGTTATAGAAATTAGATCACACCTATGGGTGGTTGTTAGGCCCGAGGCGCAGCCGAGGGTCGTTAGACCCCCATAGGTGTGATCTAATTTCTATAAGCCACTCTGTCGTGTGATCTAATGCTTTTATACAATGGCCGATGTCATCCAACCTTATTGCTATACAATAAACACACATTAATCGAAGATTTATTGACAAAACCATCCGCAGAAAAAGTAGTTCCCAAAAAAAAAGAGAAGTTGCCTCCATGTGGAAGCAAACTAACACATCCAACTGTCTTTCAACTAAGACATCCAACAAACTAACACATCCAACTGTCTTTCAACTAAGACATCCAACAAACTAACACATCCAACTGTCTTTCAACTAGGGCTGACCTTCAAAGCTTTTTTTGGCAATCGAAGCTTCGGGGCCGAGCTTTGATTTTAATTCGAAGATTTGAGAAAAAAATTTGTGGGACTTGTACAGCACTTTGGTAAACTTTGTAAATAAAGTGGATTGGATTAATGAATTAAGTAGCCCCTTTCGTGACTGTGCCGCAGCCAACAAGGTTTCACTCGGCTGCGCTGCCTGGGTGCAGTGGGGGTGCTCTCACAGCCAACGACATGACATTACATAATTATGTTGCAACCTTCGTCTATCAAGCAAACAATTATATTATATTTAATTTATAATTTATAATTATATCAGACAATGCACCTACAAAAGCAGATGATTACAATTAAATTAGCCAACTTGGTAACACATTAGTCATAGCAGCATAGGCATAGCCTTATTAATGTTTTGTGTGGCGTCGCCGTCGTGTACAACGATACTTACGTTTTTTTAGGTGATTTGACAAAGACAGTTGTTGTAGAGTTGTGATATGCCATTTTCTTCTGGCATATCTGGCACTCTGCTTTTTGGGCATTGTCTTTGCATATTTTAAAGTGTAACCACACGTCTGATGACTTCTTCGTCGACATGTCTGCTGCACATGTCCTTGTTGTTTTCAACACAGATAATCTCCACATGCCTGTTGTAGAGAGGTGGAGTCGAGGCGCCGCTTACTTTCGTTTCATTGGAATGGAGGCGCAAGATTTTGGAGAAAATTATTTTTTTTATTCTTTTTTTTTTACTTCGATTACATTTTTTATGTTCGAAGCTTGTGCCATCGAACGAAGCTTCGAAGCTTCGAAGTATTTAAGACAGCCCTACTTTCAACTAAGACATCCAACAAACTAACACATCCAAATTTTCTTTTCTTTTTTAACCTACTTTCTATAGAACTTCATTCTTAGATGCTTCTATAGAAAGTAGGTAAAACAAAACAAAAAAAGTTTTCTTTGCCCTATAGGATTTTTTTTTTGTTTTCTTTGCCCTATAGGAGGGATTTTTCTATAGAAGCAGCTGGGAGGTGCACTGTTTTAAGTGAGCGTGGATTATTGAATTGATGCTAATTTTATTACTGTCCGCTTTGTTTCCAACTGGTTAAGCTTGGCGACTCTTTCGAAGTCGCTCTCTTTCGAAGTTGGTTAAGCTTAGAGTTTGGAATCAGGGCTGGTGGTCTATCGCCCTGCTCTAAAGACAAACTCTAAGCTTAACCAACTTCGAAAGAGAGCGACTTCGAAAGAGTCGCCAAGCTTAACCAGTTGGAAACAAGGCGGACAGTAATAAAATTTGCAATTAATCAATCAATCAATCAATTCGCGTGATTTTATTTTGTTCCACAATGACCCACCAATTACATAATCCAACATTGTTTAAAAAACTACACATTCGCCGTGACAGAATCGTTTTTCATTTAGTCTTTATGACCCTATCAACATATCCTTTCGTAACGTTTACTGTCCGCCTTCTTGCTTTCACTTCTAAAAACTCGCACGGCAGATTGATAGTAATTCTGTTGTGGGCGGGTCCTGGGACCAAGAGCGTGGGGTTATGACAAATAACCACGTGTAACTTGACTGTTTCAGCCAATCAGAATCGAGAAATTTGCATGCCATTGTATAATTAACACTTGAGACTGCCCAAGTTTAGGGCTCTGGATCTGTACAAGTTGAAAAAAACTTCAATTCAGTGCCATAATATTCAGCGCACCTTCAACTTGTCAGAAAAGGTCCAATGTTTACCTAGATTTCATTAAAACTTTTATTTTTTAATCCTCTCTTTCTCCGATTTTTCTCTGTTTTCTCCCCGTCCCAATTTAGTCGTTGTGCCAATTCCCCCCCTCCCCTACCTGGTTGTTGTGCGCATGTTCTCCTACTGGTCGGTGCAAGGGAACCCTGAAGTAATCCGCGCGCTTCCTCCGACACGTGTGGCGACAGCCAGTGACTCTTTTTTCACCTGGCAGCGAGGGCTCTCATTGGTGAAGTGTAACGCGTGGCAGGTCACGCTGCCTTCATCAATTCCTGCCTCCGCTGAGCAAGCGCCCAGACCTGACCTGTAGGCATCGCTGTCCACAACGCCAGTTTCCCACCCACGGCGTCCCTCCCCCTAACCCAGCCAAATGAGTTAGTATGACGATCAGCCCAAGCCTCAAGCAATGCTGATTGCGGGAGTCGAGACCGCAGCCTCTTGCATTGGTGACGAGCGCAATCTCCGCTACGCCACCTGACCGCCTTTTTTACCTAAATTTCTATGGGATAGGAAAAACTAGCCACATTTGGTCAGGCATAAAAGAAAAAATTGTTTGGTTCCTGTTGGTTGTCAGTTAAGGCCATGGGTAGGTAGGGAATCTATTTTATTAAACATTTTATTGAATTTTTTCCCACATCGACTATGGATAGGGAATTTCTTTATTTAATTAAAATGTTCACGACAACATGGATGCATTTACTCTGCCAGCATGTTTAATATCCATAATACTAAAGGTTTGACTAAGATTTGTATGAAACTTTATTGTAAAAAAAAAAGAAAACATTTTTTATTTTTAATATATATTTTTTTAAACTCATAAAATAAATTGGGTCGTACCTAAATCGGCAGGGTCGGTCGGTAACCGGAACCAAACAATTTTTTCTTTTAGGCCTCGACATCTTCTATTAGGGTGAATGGAACTTGCAATTGCTATAGTCCTTGTATAACTGTTGTATAACCTTGTAACTGTTTTACCTGATGCTATTGCTGATCTGATTATGCTTCTTGCCACTGCACAAATGGCCTTCTGTATTTGTATTTGATTTGTATGTTTTTTGTTTAATGCCCTTGTTTTTATGTTGAAACTTGTTGTGTGCCGTGTTGGTGAGGACTCCCTGGAAGAAGAGATCTTGTATCTCAATGGGACATTCCTGGATAAATAAAGGATAAAAAAAAATTAAGAAATAACCCACGCAAAACAGGAAATTATAACTAATTGGTTTGTCTCCCTTTCTGAAATGTCTTTGGTTTGGAGCACTTGAAAATAGTGCCCATATAGGACACAAAATAACAACTGTATTAATCCCTGGCCTGGCGCAATTACAACACAGACACGAGCCAGACACAAAGCAATATAAAAACTGATACCATCTGATAACATATCCGTAGTCAAGATCATGTTGATGGCAACACAGTTCAAGTAACATACAGCATACAAGGCAGCATATGGACCTGACCTACTTTTCTAGGCCATGGTTAGACTAGTGTTTTTGTGTTCGTTTTTTAATACGTTTTGAATACGTTTGCTGTCCCTGTTAGGCCCATGTTAGACTAGTGTTTTTGTGGTCGTTTTTTGAATACGTTTGAATACGTTTCATGTCCCTTTTACACAGAAATGCGATTTTTGGCGGATACGTTGTGGCCCCTACTGAAACGCTAAATTGTGTTTTCCGTTTTTGAGCAGCGCCAAAACTCGCCAACAACAGTCGTGTAGCCTTCACGGAGCCGTTGTTGCGAAAACGCCCATGCGCAGTAGATACCATCTGCGTGCCCTTCCGGTGACAGCAGAGCTGTCCCAAATAGCTGCAGCTACCATGTGTTGTCAAGTTATTGTTATAAGGACCCCAGTCCAAGCTACAACAGTCTGCATTCCCTTAACAATTGTTTGTATTGAGCCGTATTGTATTGTACCCATATGCAATATGTTAAATAAAGTTTACATCCATTCATTCTGCTAGCAATTACCGATTGCATGAGCAGCTGGCTAACGTTAGCTATCAGACCCTGTTAGCTCAGAGCTCCTCTTTCAATCTTTAACAAGCATTAAACAAATGGCCCAGCCATCTATTCACCTTTGTTTAATACACACAGCGTTGTCTCTAATGTTATCTAGCTACTGATAGCTCCCGATATCATCAGTTTGGTGCTGGCTAACTAGCGTGAGCTAACGTTAGCTTCTAGCCACAATGTTATACTGTTATAATGGCATATTCCATCCACGTTAGCATGCAGCTTGTTGACATTTCTTTGCAGGAAGTGTATTGGCACATTCAAGTTCTGATTGGTTGAAAATTGCCTTCATGTTCGCCACCTACTGCCATCTACTGCTTTGTCATTGTACTACATCACTGTGCTCAGGAGGCAAAACGAAGGTGCTCAGATTGCAAAACGAATGTCTAACTCTGCTGCCACTAGGTTGCCACCTGGAAAAGCGAAACTCATCTGAAAAACGAAACGAAAACACCCTAGGTGTAACTCCAGCCCTAGTCTATATTGCCTTTTGAAGGTGTTTGAAACACTGACATTATAGCCGCCAACAGGAGATTAGGGTACAATTAAGTTATCATGCATTATGCTGGTCTTTGTTGATGTCACAAACAGTTGATATAACCAGCATGCATTAGGCTGGTCTTTGTTGGTATACCCAGCATGCATTATGCAGGTATTTGTTGATATAACCAGCATGCATTATGCTGGTCTTTGTTGGTATAACCAGCATGCATTCTGCTGGTCATGCTGGTTTTTCTGGCAGGGTTGCTAACTTTTTACCAGCTATGCAGAGGTGTGACCAAGTCATAGTATTGCAAGTCACAAGTAAGTCTCATGTCTTGACACTCCAGTCCTGAGTCAAGACAGGCAAGTCTTTGGGTTTTCAAGTACTTAACAAGTGATTATGTGTTATTTGCCAAATGTAATGCCATTATTTAAACCACAAGTTAGTGAACATATCGACAACGATTATTGTCTAGTCTACAAATCACCACAATACTGCTCAAGTGCTCATCAAAAGAAGCTGAAGAGATATGCAGAATTGTAAAAAAAAAAGATTACAACATATATTACAACGGGCGAGTATCACTAAAGTAACATTGGCGATCTAGCTAGCAAAATGTGACGGTCAAAGTGGAACAGAGTTGGAATGGAGTTCCAGCATAATGGAGTTATGCTGAAACATTCCTAAAGCTACAGAGATGGCTGAATTTAAACCACAGGTTTCTGAACATATCAGTTATTGTCCACAATACAGCTAATCACGCCGGAGAGAACAAGATAAGAGCAATAATGAGTTGGAAGGGAACTGATGTTAGTTAAGGTGAACTCCTGCCATCATGTGCTCTTTGAATATTAAGATTAGCTGGCGGTATGTACATAGAGAGTACTGAGAACGAAGGTGTTAAGCACACTAACAAAAACTGCAAACAAACCACTGTATTGTCCAGGAATCAAAGGAGAATCAAAGGAGACGGGGCAAAACGGTCAGTTATCTCAACTCTTTGTAGTCGGGAGTCTGGGAGGGACAGATGGAATTGCCCATTAGTTAGTCCACGAGTTAAAAAAAACACTTTCTCATCTCTGAGCTGCACACTTAAATATGGATCTACAGGAACCGGAACACACACACCTTCAAACCAGTCATGTAGTCTAATAGAAGAAAGTAGGGCTGGGCGATTAACCAAGTTTCAATTTCAATTTTGATTTTGGCTTCCCCCGATCATGAAAATAAGGTAATGGAGAAAAAACTATTATTGTGCCGCATGCCGTGTTGCTCTCATTTAGTCTTGTGTTGTAAATGCAGTGCACCCTTCTTTCACAGCGGTGCGCTGTGCTCCGCCCCTCCCCCCTCAAGCCCAAACAGTAGATTCAGCTTGTGTTGAGAGGGAGGAGGGAGGCACGTCTCTCCAGTTATTTTGAAACGTCTTTGGTAACTTGTAGAAGATGACAGAAAGGCAGCCTTTGGTGGAGAAGAACGGTAAACAAATTGTCATTGTTATATAATGTTCTCAAATCACTGAGTAATCGTGTTTAATAATCCTGATTTTAATATCAATCAAGATAATTGTGATTATGCCCTAGAAGTAATAATGAGCATTGTTAATAATGAGCAGCCCTAGAAAAGTAAATTAAATGCTTCAGGTTGGGCAGGTTTCACTGCTGACGTCACGCACAATGTTTCCCGAAGATTGCTAGGAGGCAATGTGTGTTTATTGGACCTACTTTATGTGTGTGTGTCCAGGTGGTGGGTCTCTACCGTCTGTGTGGATCAGCAGCTGTGAAGAAGGAGCTGCGGGAGGCGTTTGAGAGGGACAGCTACGCCGTCAAGCTGTGTGAAAACACCTACCCCGACATCAATGTCATCACAGGTAACTGAGACGATAAAACACGGATGCAATGTCCCTGCAAGTCAGGTTTGGGTTTTGGCATGAGATGGTTGTCCCCCCCAACCTCTTCACAAATCATTGAGAATGCTCTATAGTCTATAATTTGTAAATAAACCACATTTTTCGTTTACATTTTGAATTGATTGAACGGGAAAATTACCACAACCCTGCAGGGTCTGTGTTGGATTGATGTTCCCTGTGGCTATGTTCTGTGTTGGATCGATGTTCCCTGTGGCAATGTTCTGTGTTGGATCGATGTTCCCTGTGGCTATGTTCTGTGTTGGATCGATGTTCCCTGTGGCTATGTTCTGTGTTGGATCGATGTTCCCTGTGGCTATGTTCTGTGTTGGATCGATGTTCCCTGTGGCTATGTTCTGTGTTGGATCGATGTTCCTTAATTGAAACCAAGAAACACATTTGTGTGTATATACAGGCTATATAATGCATTATTAGCAGGCGTTTTAGATCTAAATGGGTTAATTGTTAGTTGTGTCAGTGAAGCGACACGCAACTCTGCAGATGTGCTTTGAAGAAGAGAACTTGGTGCGCTAGATCAGAACACCATGCGTTGAAGACGTCTAACTAGATCAGAACACCATGCGTTGAAGACGTCTAACTAGATCAGAACACCATGCGTTGAGGACGTCTAACTAGATCAGAACACCATGCGTTGAAGACATCTAACTAGACCAGAAGACATCTAACTAGACCAGAAGACATCTAACTAGATTAGAACATTATGCGTTGAAGACGTCTAACTAGATCAGAACACCATGCGTTGAAGACGTCTAACTAGATCAGAACACCATGCGTTGAGGACGTCTAACTAGATCAGAACACCATGCGTTGAAGACATCTAACTAGACCAGAAGACATCTAACTAGACCAGAAGACATCTAACTAGATCAGAACACCATGCGTTGAAGACGTCTAACTAGATCAGAACATCATGCGTTGAAGACGATACAGATTCTGTCTGCCAATATCAGTGCATCACTAGCCAAACCACTGGCGCGTTGATAAGATAAGATGAGGTAGGATCTTATCAATAGATTCCTCTGAGGAAACCTGGTCAGTGGAAAAGGTGTCGGCCATAATTGGAAATCTAAGAAGGCAGAGACACCAATCGGAGATCAGGCAGAGAATCATACAGCAGGTTGAGTTGGCTTACTTCAGTCAAGGTACACATAACAGTATATGGGTCACCATGGGAATGATTGACAAAGAATACACTAGTGGTTTGCCTTATACTGGTCATTTCTATCTGCTAACATCATAATAACGGACTGAGTAATGCTTATGTACTATAAACTACTAGTATACCATGCTCTGGGTGAACACTCTGATTGGCCGGCAGGTGTGCGTTAAAACCGCTGTTCCTTGGGTGGAAGAATTAATACGATAAAGACGTATTGCCTACATTTTTGTATATTCCAGTGTCTTCCAGTCTTTCTAACTAAATCTTTCTTTTTCAAACTAAATAATCAGTTATCATCTTTTATTTGAAACAAAAAACCACCCTGGATAAAAAAAACTGGTACAAAGCACTCATACAATGGGAGCGATGGCGCAGGTATTATTGGGCAGCAAACATAAGGTCATTGCTATACTGGGTGAGGAATGATTCTGGAGGGGGAGTCTGTTGGGTCCACTTCTCTAGCAGCCTTATTGTGTGCTAAACTTCCATTCACACAGCCTATTTCTAGCTTTACTTCTAACCCGGTTGTCATCAAAGTGTGGAACCAATTTAGAAGATCCTTCTCCCTTAAGGGTCTGTCGTGGGCTGCGCCAATTGAAAGGAATCGCATGTTTATCCCCTCAATGATGGATAAGGCTTTTGATACCTGGTTTAGAAGAGGTGTGATCTCACTGTCTGATCTCTATATTGACAAAAGTGTTGCCTCCTTTGAGCAGTTGGTGCAGAAATGCAATATTCCCAGGTCAGACTTTTATAAGTATTTGCAGCTCCGGAACTTTGTAGCCTCGAACTCAGATTGCTACCCATTGTGCCCTCTTGCTTCTCAACATTTTTAACTGTAAATCGGGCCAGAAACAGGCTATAAGTATAATTTACGAACGACTTAATATGAGCAATTTGACACCTCTAGGCCTTCTTAAGGATAAATGGGAAACGGACTTAGAAGAACCAATTACAGAAGACACTTCGAACAAAATAATACAGGGAATCTTCTCCTCTTCCATTTGTCTTAGGCATGCTGTTATCCAGTTTAAGATTGTACACTGTCTGCACTAGTCTAAAGACAGACTCTCTAAGATATATGCCGACATAGATCCTACATGTGATCAATGCAGACAGGCTCCAGCCACTCTGCTTAACATGTTTTGGACATGTCCAAAGCTTTATACCTTCTGGCAAATAATCTTTGAGACTTTCTTTAGGATATTTGGAAAGGCAGTGAAGCCATCTCCATTTATTGCATTATTTGGGGTGGCCCTAGTGGACACCCCTCTTAGATGGTGGGAAATTAGAATGTTGGCCTTCTGCTCTCTCCTGGCCAGGATATTGATATTATTTAAATGGAAGGACCCAAATCCACCTACATACAGTCACTGGATCAGAGAAGTCATGTATCATATTAAATAGGAAAATATTAGGTATACTGTCAAGAGGATGTATGAGAAAATTCCATAATATTTGGCAACCTTTCTTAACTTTTTTGGAAGACATGGAAGCTGACAGCATGACAATGTAACCAGTTTTTGTCATAATTTTTTTTATTTGTAATATTTATTTTCTTTTTCCTAATGTCTGGCTATTTAAAATGTTTATATGTCTGGTATTGGGGGGGGGGGGGGGGGGTGAGGGTTTTGACTGAATTTAATTTATTTCTGTTGGTTCTTTTTGGACCTGTGTTATAATCTGGGAAACTTGAAATAAAAAGACCTTGATTTAAAAAATATATAAACGTTCAATGCACGCGTAGTTCAGCTCAAGTTCACCATTCAAAATGCATCCCCTACCCGACCTGTAACCGTAGGCACAGCTGTCAAAGCTTATCAACTCGTTATCAACTGTGATGAAGCACAGCTGACTTATCACCTTGATAAACTAACAACTGGCACGCACACATGCGCACAAGGAAAACACACTAATGACAAGTGCAAAACTTTCACCCAAAAATTATCGAATGCTTTTATTTTATATTGTTGGCAAATTACCATGGTATAAGCATAATAATCAATTTATAGGTGTGTGTTAAACACATACGTGCCTTAAAACCGTTTAACACACACCTACCCTACAGTACTTGTTGATTATCCCTTACATGTTGAATGCGAGTCTGGTTCTGGGCCAGAACATTTCTAGTAAAGATATGGACATCGTGGCTATTGAGATACGCAGTTCATAAACAACTCAACAGCCTTCAGAGAGCAGGGCTGCTGAACCGCGTGTGATGCAGTGCGACGCACAACTCAGAATGATGTCAAGTCTACTCTACACTGGATTACTTGAAGTACATTCCAATTTATTTTAGGCAAAGACTGCTACTGTAGGTCGGTGTGTGTGTTGTGACGATGTGTGCATGTGTGCGTGCCTGTTGTTTGTTGTAAAAGCATTCCAGCAGTTAGCTTACATGCTGGTATGGGTCAGGGCTTGAGGGGAAGAAGTCATCACACACACACAGACCAGGCCATGGCCGCACATTCAGGTCATTCCTCTGCCTCGGGTCTGGGTTGAGACATGCTCTTCCGCAGGCCTGCGGAGGTCAACGTACCATCAATACTAGAGACTAGTGCTGCTCTGATAGACATTTTTACTGACGAAGTACAATCAAAGTACCCACTACCACTGCCACTTTGATTAGATTCTCTTTACCTTCACATGTGAAAGTGTTCTTATTGACTAGGGGTTAGTCCACCATGGCACCCGGCAATTCATCGAAGAAGTCCTTTTCAACTGTCAACTCTCGTAGCTTCGTAGTGAGTACTCTTTTTTTATTTGTATTTTGTATTGTTGCAAATACAGTAGTATGACAGAGCGAGAGAGTGAGAGAGAGACTCATGCACAGAGAGAAAGTGCAGTGCTTTTATTTAACCACCGTGGCTGGGTGTCAACATGGACAGGGTCAAAAAGTGTAACACGATTAATTGAGTATTTTTTTTTTTTTTTTACACACTAACATTTTCAAATTAATCGAATAAAATTACACGTTAAAGTCCCCATGAAATGGCTAGCAGAATGCTATTTGATTCCACATATTTATGTGTTTCTTTCCTGTAAAACAGGAAGCTAGGGAGGGACTTGTCACGGATATTGATTGGCGTTTACAGTAACCAATAGTGCTGAATGTGTGTTATGGTCGACCCATTAGCTAGCACGCTAACGTTACGCAATGTTAGCAAGCTACAATGTGCTGTAAATGTCAATGAAAAGCATTGACGCAAAATTTGTATACGCCCCTGTGTGTAGGATGACTCATCAAATTTTTTTATTGTTTTCCAGGAAAGGACAAACTCTAAAATACCATTAAGAATACCTACAAAACAACTTTTTTTTGTTGGGACAGATACTGGTGTATAGGTGACGATCAGCTAGGGCTGGGCGATATGACGATATTATATAAATATCGGGTACAGTTCATTAACGATACACTTTTTTAACGTATCGTGGATATCGTGATGTTTTGCCCAAGAGGATTGTGTCGCGTCAATCTGGTCCACCCCGTTCAAACTTTTGAACAACGCCGCTCCCACACACACACTACTGCATCAAAGTTAGTTAGTACTTATGATTAACAAAGGCATTCGTTTTGTGGCATCAACATTATATAGTTACACGTTATATAGTTACACATCAGCGTATTTACCCAAACATAGCAACGTCCGATGACGACATAGATAGCAAGCGTTACTGTTCATATCTCAGTCCGTGCCGAGTTGTGCGTGCCCATTCTGCGGTCTGTTAATAAAGTTTTCAATCAGACAGATGTATGGAAAGGCTTTTATTATAACATTTGTTGCAGTAAAATCATTATGCCTCGTTGTCATGCTGCGGTGCGCTAGTAATCACTCGTCGGCTGCGGTGAGCTGTTGTTGTTGTCGTTGAGCTGAGCTCTCGTTAAAATCAAGGAGGGCATTCAGGAAGTAAAAAAAGAATAGCGCTGCTTGCCGATTGGTGCTAAGAACAGCAGGGCGGGTACAAGCGGTGTGACGTAATTGGCAGACTCGACTGTCAATCAAAATTATTACTGTTGCCGGCTGAATGATTGAATGAATGAACGTTATTAACGATTGCAGAATGGGTACAATACAGTACAGCTCAATACAACAACAGTGGACTGACTGGAGGATGAAGACCAGAAAAAGACTTTTGGCTTTTTTACATAAGGGTCCTCCATTTTCAATTCATCAAAACATTTAGAGACATACAAATATACAGTAGTTTCATAAAAATGCTAAAATCCTATTGATTGATTTAAAACTTTATTAACATATTGCAGAATGGGTACAGTACAGCTCAATACATACAATTGTTAAGGGGATGCAGACCAGCGAAATACTTTCGTCTTGTTTACATCAGGGTCCCCCATTTTCAATTCATCATATTTCATATCTAAATCATATAATATCTCATTGCTAAATATATGCAATATATAATCTAATAATCCAATAATCTAAATCTAATATATAATATAAAAATGCTAAATGCATGGGTATTTTATTTTGTCTTTAATGTTAGCTTGCAAACTCAAATACTGTCTTGGTAAGCCTCATAATGAATTGTTTGGGGAAAAAAAGAAAAACATCGTGATGCGTATCGTGTATCGCCGAAAGGTCAGAAAATATCGTGATATCATATTTAGGCCATATCGCCCAGCCCTACGATCAGCGCAAGACATATGTGATAAAAATATTGTATATAATATAACAGAGGGTTAGCAATACATTTTGTGGAAGTAAATAACTCTCGTACGAGCACGGGCGTAGGTTTGATTCGGTAGGGACACAAATTAGAGTGGTAGTCTTGTGGTGATATTTAAAAAAAAATCTTTATTTTGTTTGCAACGGCGTGAATCACCGGAGGTAAAGGCTGAGGTTCTTCCACTTTGTAAACCAGCCGTCTCTTTGGATTGAGTAATGATTCCAGTGCTTGTGACAGAGACCCAGGGGTGGGGGTCAGGAGTGTGCGTGTGTGTGTGTGTGTGTGTGTGTGTGTGTCGGGGGGGGGGGGTAACAAAATTACTTGGTCATGATTTTTTTCTCCCGCATAAAGAGGAAGACCATGGAAGCCCCTCTGCATTGTGGGAGCTGCTGTTGGTTTTGGGGAGAGGCCCTGCAGAGGAGTCCTCCTATCATGCCTGCTTTGATCCGCCTGCATTTGCATGGCAAGGCAAAGAACACAGTTAACAGTCCAACGGGTCGGAAAAAAGGGGACGGCACCGGCGTGGATTTGTTGGTTTTTGCTTGCTGTCTAAATCTGCTCTGCCAAGCGAGTGGGTGTTGCAGATGGGTCGAGTGGGTGGGTGAGGGAGGGAGGGAGGGAGGGGGAGGAGGTGCGGGAGGTGGGGGTACGGAGGACTGATCAGGAAAATGGGGTGTGGTGGGGTGGGGCAGGGTTAGCTTAGCTACTGTAGGCAGACAGAGGGGAGTTGGGGTGTGCTCTATACAATATATATATATAGTATGCCCTATCAGCTATGTTATAACTATATGGGCAATAAGAATTATAATCTGAATACATACTACGAGTATATATAAGTAAAGTAAATAGTATACACAGGTGCAGTTTACACAAGGTACTCTAACTGGCATGATATACGTAGGGCTGTCTTAAATACTTCGAAGCTTCGAAGCTTTGTTCGATGGGCATGGGATTCGAATATGAAAATAAAATTTGATTATTACAACAACAACAAAATATGAAAAAAAAGGAATTATTGCAAAATCAACTCTGCCTCTCTTTGTTAACTACAACAAGCAATGCTGTTTGTTATTTACAGCACTGACAAAGTTGAACAAAGTGCTGTACAAGTCCCACAACATAAAAACAAATATATATATATATATATTCAAAATAATAATAATTATTATTTTTTTTAATCTCGAAGCTTCGAATTAAAATCGAATCTTGGCCCCGAAGCTTCGAATTCCAAAAAAGAAATCGAAGGTCAGCCCTAGATATACGTCATACGGACGTTGTTGTCCGTGCAGGTCTCTCAAGGTAGCCAGCAAACGTCTTTCTCTGTTGGCAGCTTGACATTGTTCTTTGTGCGTATTTTCTCTATGATGCGAGATGAGGGCGAGTCAACCGTGGAAATGGGTAACATTTCCTCTACGATATACCCAGCAACAAGCTTCTTCAGACCTTCTTTTAGCCCTGATCTTAGATCGAGTTTCTGTTGTTTTGTTTACATCCATCACTGGCACTGGTAGAGGCTTCCCTGTCAGCGGAATTTTTTTACGTATCAAGTTTCACATTGTTGTGCTGCCATGTCGGACGCTTCATCAAATTGCAAGAGTAACATCAACCTCTCTTCATGCTGCTTCTCAGCTAGTAGCCGACGTGACCTCGCTCTGACCTGCTGGTCACGTCATCTACCTTGGGGCCGCGGAACGCAATCTAACATTATAGGAGGAACACATTGCATTCTGACAACGATGTAACGCAGCATTACTTGGATTAGTAACTGTAATATAATTAATTACTATTTTTGAAATAGTAAAGCCTTACTTTTATCATTACTGGGGAAGTAAAGGAAACTACAGTAACACATTACTGCCCAACACTGAATCCCTGAAAAGTTCCAACAGCAGCCAGTAGTTCAGTCCTCCTCCACTCCTACAACCCCCCCCCCCCTTGTCTGTGCACTGCTGCAGCCTTCCCCCAGTGAAGACATGGAAAGTCATTAACAAGTGCCCCCTTTGTTGCCGAACAAACACAGATGGTATTTGGCTCACGCATGGGGGATTAGCTGAACTCTGGGCCGCCCAGGGCTAGCAGGCGGGGCCAGGGCGGCCCTGTGTGGGGTGGCAGTGCACCGGCATGCAACGCAAGCGGCATTCCTTATAACCGTGGGTCGGGACAGCAAATGGGGCGCGGTGGTCTGCGGTCAGTTTTCAGCGGGTTCTCACATGGGGTGTTCGAGAGACCGGATGCCGGGGGAAAGAGACTGGATTTGTAAATTTTTCGGGCGGAAAGAGGAAGTCGCCGAGGCGTTGGGCAGGGCCACCTCACACGCCCACTCCCTCTGTTCCTCCTCTGCTCTGGGGGTGGGGGGGGGGGGGGGGCTGGGGGACCTGCATGTCCTGCAAACAATGTAAAGCCAAGCAAGTCATTTCATATTGTATTTAGACTCATGGGGTTTCTCCAGAAGGACAGAAGGTATCTTACACCACCACTCACATTGGAACAATACACTGAAGCACTTTGAAACATTGGAACAATACACTTAGCACTTTGAAACATTGGAACAATACACTGAAGCACTTTGAAACAGTGTAACAATACACTTAGCACTTTGAAACAGTGTAACAATACACTTAGCACTTTGAAACAGTGTAACAATACACTGAAGCACTTTGAAACATTGGAACAATACACTGAAGCACTTTGAAACAGTGGAACAATACACTGAAGCACTTTGAAACAGTGGAACAATACACTGAAGCACTTTGAAACATTGGAACAATACACTGAAGCACTTTGAAACATTGGAACAATACACTGAAGCACTTTGAAACAGTGGAACAATACTGTTCTGAAGGATCAGATTAAACCGAATATATATATTTATTTATATATATTTAATTGTATTTGTATATCCCCTGATATCCCTTGTATATTCCTTGTACAATATGCATTGAATATCCCTTCTAGTCTACTGAACATCCCATAATAGTCTCCATTCTACCATTGGACGAGACCTTGGTGCCAGGTCGCCATACCCCTCAGACCAGGTTCAATCGTACCGCTCAACATGTATGGACAAGTCCTAGTTCCGCGTAGGAATATGTCTACCGCACCACTAATGGTACTATTTGTTCATAGTGCGTATATATACTGCGCTATTAAAGTAGAGCTTTCTTTTAGTCCAGTTCCTTACCCTCCAACAGAGTGACAGACGCAAAAGCCTCCCCGCGAACCACGTGTGGGCAGTAAGGCCAATTCGGCCCAGTATCGGCATTGAGACATCGTGTATATTAATATTTGAATAGTCATATTTGGCACTATATCGTCGAGTTGGACGTATTCTATTAAGCTAATAATAGTCTATTCATATGTAGTGCCTCGTGCGGTAAGAGTTCTATAGTAATCAGCACCCCCATCGTTTCGGGCATCAGCTGGACGCTTATCCAGGGTGGTTGACCCCACGTGAAGCTGCACCCGAGGAGCTCCAGGCCAAAGAGCGAGTGGACCTGTATATTGGATTATTCTACCGACGACGGCTAGCCTTCCCCGGCTTGGATTATGCTTTGAGTACTTTGATTATTCTATGGATAAAGGCCAACACTGCGGTGTGTTGGAAATACCCCCCCCGGAGAGGACGACAGGTGAGAAGACGCTCTACACGACGAGGTCGCCTCACGTCTCTCCATCGTGGACCGGAGGACGCCGGCCACAGAGAGTCCAACTGCTTTCATCTGTGGATCGAGGATCGCTGGGCACCGGGTCGCACGACTGTGGGCTCTCCCAGGATACCCTCGGCCAGACGGGATACAGCCAGACTCTACCCCCCCCCCCTCCAGCTGTCCTACAAGCAGTCGGAACCTTCCCCTAGTGTATCCAGCTATATAATCATTCAAGTATCATTGCTATTGTTCCCTAAATATTCCAGGTTGTATATTTGCTTCCTGCGCAATCAGAGATTGGACATTCGATATTGATCTACCTACGAATACTCATTTGCCATAAAAGTGCATACTATTTCAAATCATAAATGTAATTAAGTGATCGTTGTACATACCTTTTGCTATGTATTATTATTAAACGCAGACTTTCGACTTGGTACATTTGTGTTGGATCCGTTTCATCAGGTGGGAGTGTTTATCATAATTATTTATACCTAGTACTGGGTGGCCAGAGTCTAAAGTACAAGAGGTAGTGGTAGTAAGTATCATATCTAACAATACAGTCAGGGAATTGTACACCTCAGTTACAATTGGTCCTTCGAGCCGGATGGTAATCAGTGTAATATTAATATAGTGTTATTAATATTAAAATGGCCTATGATGAACACTCCACGAAACGATCCTCCTAACCAACAACGCCCGCGGCGCAAACGACAGCTCCCTCAGTACCTAGAGGCTTACGCTGTCAGTCAACAACCTAGTCTTCTACCAACAGTAAACGCGGTAAAACTAGAAAGTAAAATTATGTCTAACCCTAACAACCAGGCTACCCCGACCATAGAGGCCCCTATGGGTTCTAACGTAACTGACCCAGCTCACGGTGGGGACCAGGGGGAACCAGACATGACTTTACACCCCGCCAATACCGAAGAAGTAGTCCCCGACGAGTCCCGGGAGGAAGACAACACTACCGAGAGACAACTCGGCACGGAAGAAGATGAGGAGAGCACCGTGGAGATAGAGCTCCAAGACTCCGCACGGAGTACCCCAAGGGACGGCTCCCCTATACAACCGTCTTCTCCCAGCGAGGCAGAGAGGACACTACAGCAGGCATTCCTCGTCAGCCTGAAAGCCTCTACTGAACGCGATAGACTCCAGGGTGAACGCGATCGATTGCAGATACAGCAACGGAGCGAAGAAGAGCACATACGCCTGGAAATAAGACGCATTCAGATGGAAGAGAATATGGCAAGAGACCGGGCCGACGCCCAGCGCGCCGCCACCGGTGCCCAGAGAGAATCGGATCTCACCAAGCGCGAAGCCGAGCGCGACAGAGCACAAGCGCAACTAATAGAACAGCTGATCAGAAGGACAACACCCCCTCCCTCCACCAGAGGCTCCAGGAACTCGTCTAGACATCACTCCAGGGCGGCATCCCCTAGCCGAGTAAGCGACCCTGAACTTGACCAACAGACGAGGTTTATACCCCCCGCAGACCCCCTTCCCCAACCGGTCCAAGCGAGACCCAGCCACCGGGAAGGAGCAGCATACACTGCGGAGAGGCTAAATCAGAGACTACAAGCCCTGGATGACCTAACGGAAGACGAAGAGGAAGAGGAGGAGAACCACGCCCGACGACAGCACAGTACTCTACCGGACCAGGAGGTCCAGTACAGCCCAGGCTATACCCCCGCGGAGCTGCGCTACAGACCCCCGCCGCTATTCACGGGTGAGCACGACGCACGACCCGCACCGAGGAACAGCACCTGGACCAGCGGGCCATGGTACACAGCCGGTACCAGCCCACGCCAAGGAGCAGGAGGAGACTCGCCTAGGAGGCCTCTCCCCCAACGCTCGCCGATGTATCAACAATCCGCGTCATACATTGGCACACCTATGGTACCAGACTTCACCCAGGAGAACCGGGCCCAGTATACGGAGCTCCGCATGTGTCTGGAGACAATGTTGGTGGATGTCATTGATGAACGCCATAAATACGCGATACTACTGAAGCATTTAAAGGTACCCCGCGCGCACAACATAGCGCTCGCCTACGCCACTTCCACGACCCCATACACCGCAGCGCTGGTAGCGTTGGACCAGAGATATGGACGTATATGGGATTACGTGATCCAGGAGATCAGGCACATCGACCGCCTACCCCCAGCAACAGACAATCGAGCACTGGACGACCTGTCCATCAGAGTGCAGTCCCTGGTAGGGATGCTGGGAGCGCAGAGGGAAAAGGGTAGGCATGAACTATACGCCAACTCAAATGTAGAGAGGATCTTGGAGAAGCTACCGCCCGCCCGACAGGAGCGCTTTAGGCGGCAGAGAGACCACCGAGACCCTAATGGCCCCGAACCGAACCTCCTCGATCTAGCCGACTTCCTGGCGAGAGAAGTCAGCAGCTTACGGCTAGATACATTCGGACGGAGCACCCCTGGCTCCAGAGAAGGAACCAGGAGACTAAATGATGGAAGAAGATCGGTGACTGTCATGCACCAATCGGAGTCAGTGCCAAGCAGTAGGAGCCACAGTACCCCCTCAAGAAAGGAGAAGTGGAAGATAGTGTGCCCCTACTGTGAGAAAGAACACTGGCTGTCACAATGTGACTCATTCCCCAAGATGAATGCGGAGGAAGCGAGTCAATGGATAAAGTCCAACAGACGCTGTTTTCGCTGTGCGCGATCACACATGGCAGCCGAATGCCGCTTAAAGAAAAAGTGCAGTCGGTGCGATGGAGCCCATCTGGACATACTCCACGACAGTAACAGACGGCGGCCTCCACCCGCACCATCAAGCAGCAAAGCAAGCGTCATGTACATCGACCCCGCCAGCAGCAGCGGAGCCAGAGTGCTCTTAAAGGTAGTCCGTGTGACATTGAGCTACCAGAATAAAGTCATGGACACTTACGCCGTCCTTGATGACGGGTCAGAGAAGACCCTTCTGCTCGCGTCCGCTGCGGCCCAGCTAGGGCTGCGGGGGAGCGAAAACCAAATGACAATTCGGACAATAAGAAGAGATTTGAAAACGATAAAGGGCGAGAATGTCTCATTCTCTATCGCAGCAAGCGGCCAGCCCGAGCGACGGTACAGGATTACAGACGCTTTCACCAGCCAAGAAATAGGACTCTCGCGGTACACATACCCCGTAGCCAAGCTGATGGAGAAATATGTACATCTACGCAAGCTACCGATCCCACTCATAGACGGTGCTACCCCGACACTGTTGATAGGCTCCGACCATGCAGACCTCATTGTCCCGATAGACCGGGTTCATACCGGACCCAGAGGCTGTCCTGCAGCAGTCGAGACCCGCCTAGGATGGACTCTCCAAGGCCCACTCGCCAAATCTCTCAACCGAACCACAGCCACTAGCTGTCTCCACTCCCGAGTCACAGAGGGAGACACCGCACTCCTGCAGCATGTAGAGAGGCTATGGACCTTAGAACAAATGCCCTTTAAGAACGAAAAGAAAGACATTCGCTCTAAAGACGACATCTACGCCATTAACCTCCTCGAGACGGGAACAAAGAGAGTCCCAGTCAGCGGCGTGTTGAGATACGCCACGCCACTCCTGCGGCGGGAAGGGATGCCTACCTTTCACGCAAAGAAAGATGCCACAGAGCGGTACCTACTAAACACAGAGCGGCGCTTAGCCAAGGACCCCGCCCAAGAAAGTGTATACCGCGCTGAGATTGAGAAGCTCATCACAGCGGGACACGTCACAAAGATTGACATTAAAGAGGCCGACCAGACGACTGAATCGTGGTACGTGCCCCACCACAAGGTTCATCACAACGGCAAAGACCGCATCGTGTTTAACTGCAGCTACCAGATCGGATCCCAAAATCTGAATAAAGAGCTATTGCCCGGTCCTACACTCGGCCCCTCCCTACTAGGCGTACTACTCCGCTTCCGCCAGGACAAGGTGGCTATCAGCGGGGATATCAAAGGGATGTTCCTGCAGGTGAGATTAGTAGAGGAGGACAAGCCCCTGTTGCGGTTCCTATGGAGAGAGAGGCCAGGAGATGAGCACCCAGCCATCTACCAATGGGAAGTCCTCCCTTTCGGAACTACATGCAGCCCATGCTGTGCTACATCTGCACTACAGAGACATGTCGCAGAGGACCCAGCAGCGGACGAAGAGGTCCGACACAGTGTGAAGAACAGCTTCTACGTAGATAACTGTCTACAAAGCGTTTCGACCCAGGAAGAAGCCGAGGCTCTCCTACATAAACTCCGCGCCTCTCTGATCAAAGGCGGCTTTGATCTCAGGCAGTGGGCCAGCAGCGATCCGCACGTACTGCGCAGCCTCTCCTCCGAGGACAAGGCAGCGAGCAGCGAGACCTGGATGGCCACAATCCCAGGAGAAGCCCAAGAGATGACACTAGGACTAGTGTGGCGCTTCAAAACAGATTCGCTCCACTATAGACACAAACCCCTGACCACGGAGCAGGGAAGGTCGACGGCAATACCGACCACCAGACGGAGTGTGTACAGAACACTCGCCCGACAATATGACCCGTTAGGATGTATACTACCGTACACCACCAGGGCAAAGATGATTGTACGAGCATTGTGGGACAAGGACCAGGGCTGGGACGACCCCATTCCCGCACACCTTGCATCCACCTGGAGAGAGTGGGAGATGGAACTCCACTCACTCCCAGGCGTTAATATACGCCGAAGCTACTTCCCACCCACGGTGAGGCCAGAGACATGTAAAATGGATCTACACGTCTTCAGTGACGCCTCCGAGGTCGCCTACGGATCAGTAGCCTACTTGCGGGCCCAAGAAGAGGGGGGAGAGATCTACACAGCATTTATCCTCGCCCGCTCGAGAATAGCCCCACGCAAGCAACAGTCTATCCCACGTCTAGAGCTCTGCGCAGCCCTCGCAGGAGCGCATCTAGCCACGCTCATCCAACGTGAGCTCACCATTCCGGTGCATAGAACAATCCTGTGGTCAGATTCCACGACAGTACTCGCCTGGATCAAATCGGATTCATGCAAATACAAAGTCTTCGTGGGAGTCAGAGTCACTGAGATTCAAGAGTTAACCGGAGAGTTAACCGGAGAAGCAAACTGGCGCTATGTTGATACAAGACACAACCCAGCTGACGTCATCACCCGGGGAATGTCCCTAGATGACTTAACCCGTCATAACATCTACAGTGACGGACCAGCATTCCTCAAGCTCCCGGAAGGAGATTGGCCCACGCCCACCCCGAGGGAAGCAAGTGACGAGGAGGCTGAGAATAAGAAACCCATGTTCTGTGGATTGAGCACTGTTGTCTCCGCAGACCCCAACATAGACGATTGCATTACCATAGAGAGTGCGCAGCAACGGACATTCCTGCGGCACCACCCAGAGATTAAGTCCCCCGCTGATATGTCAGCAGCTGACTACGAGGAAGCAGAACTGCTTCTACTGCAACGAGCCGAGAGAGACTCGTTCCCCGATGAACTAGACTGTCTACAGGGAGGAAAGCCCGTCCCATCAGACAGCAGATTGATTCATCTGGCCCCCGAGAGTGACACACATACCCTCATCAGAGTGGGTGGTCGCCTGCGGAGAGCCCCCAATTTACCGGATGACATTAAGTACCCGATCGTATTGAACAGCCGACACAAGGTCACAGAGCTGATTATAAAGAAATACGACGAGGATGTACACCACGCAGGAGCAGAGAGAGTCTTCGCGGAAATCAGACGTCGTTACTGGATACTTCAAGGAAGAGAGGCGGTGCGACGCTTCCAGCGAACCTGTCTAGACTGCCGAAAGTGGCGCGCGCAGCCCAGCATACCACGGATGGCTGACCTACCTCCATGTTGCCTCCGACTCGGCGACAAGCCATTCCACTCAACAGGCATGGACTGTTTTGGCCCGCTGCACATAAAGAAAGGAAGAGGCACCGAGAAGCGGTGGGGTATTGTATTCAAATGCATGACCACCAGAGCGATACATATCGAGCTCCTTCCGACCATGAGCGCAGACTCATTCCTTATGGCCTTCCGAAGATTCACATCACGGAAAGGAAAACCGTCTACATTATTGTCCGATCACGGGACAAACTTCAAAGGCGGAGAAAGAGAGCTGAGGGAGAGCTTCCAAGCTATGGGCCCAGAACTTAAGACCCACCTCGCTCCAGCCCAGATTGACTTCCAATTCAACCCCCCAAACGCACCCCACTTCGGTGGAACTTGGGAACGAGAAGTACGTTCTATAAAGACAGCCCTGTACGCAGTACTTGGGGCCCAGACTGTGGCGGAAGAAGTCCTAATGACAGTCCTCACGGAGATTGAGGGAGTATTGAACTCAAAGCCCCTCGGTTACGTCTCCAGTGATGTAGCAGATGTCGACCCAGTCACCCCCAACACCCTCCTGATGGGGCGGCTAGATCCCGCGTTACCCCAGACAATGTACCGGCCTGAAGAAGCGAACGGCCGACGAATGTGGAGGTACAGCCAAGTATTAGCCGACAAGTTTTGGAGCAGTTTCCTACTGCACTACCTACCGTCTCTACAGACCTGCCAGAAGTGGGTAAAAGAGAGAGACAATTTGACGGAAGGAACAGTCGTCATGATTATTGACCAGTCACTACCCAGAGCTATGTGGCCGGCTGGCCGCGTAAGCAAAGTGATCACCGGTGCCGATGGCAAGGTCCGAGCAGCTGAAGTACTCGTCCAGGGGCGCATTTACACCCGTCCTGTGGCGAGGCTCATAGAACTGCCCCGACTCCCAGACACAATCGATGATGACCATGACCCTATGACTTTGTGAGTTGACTGACCCTTACAGCGAACCCTTGAGTGGTAGACAGTGCGGTTAATCTGTCTCTGCTTAACTAATTGGGTTGGGACCAATTAGGGGGCGGCTGTTCTGAAGGATCAGATTAAACAGAATATATATATTTATTTATATATATATATTTAATTGTATTTGTATATCCCCTGATATCCCTTGTATATTCCTTGTACAATATGCATTGAATATCCCTTCTAGTCTACTGAACATCCCATAATAGTCTCCATTCTACCATTGGACGAGACCTTGGTGCCAGGTCGCCATACCCCTCAGACCAGGTTCAATCGTACCGCTCAACATGTATGGACAAGTCCTAGTTCCGCGTAGGAATATGTCTACCGCACCACTAATGGTACTATTTGTTCATAGTGCGTATATATACTGCGCTATTAAAGTAGAGCTTTCTTTTAGTCCAGTTCCTTACCCTCCAACAGAGTGACAGACGCAAAAGCCTCCCCGCGAACCACGTGTGGGCAGTAAGGCCAATTCGGCCCAGTATCGGCATTGAGACATCGTGTATATTAATATTTGAATAGTCATATTTGGCACTATATCGTCGAGTTGGACGTATTCTATTAAGCTAATAATAGTCTATTCATATGTAGTGCCTCGTGCGGTAAGAGTTCTATAGTAATCAGCACCCCCATCGTTTCGGGCATCAGCTGGACGCTTATCCAGGGTGGTTGACCCCACGTGAAGCTGCACCCGAGGAGCTCCAGGCCAAAGAGCGAGTGGACCTGTATATTGGATTATTCTACCGACGACGGCTAGCCTTCCCCGGCTTGGATTATGCTTTGAGTACTTTGATTATTCTATGGATAAAGGCCAACACTGCGGTGTGTTGGAAATACCCCCCCCCCCGGAGAGGACGACAGGTGAGAAGACGCTCTACACGACGAGGTCGCCTCACGTCTCTCCATCGTGGACCGGAGGACGCCGGCCACAGAGAGTCCAACTGCTTTCATCTGTGGATCGAGGATCGCTGGGCACCGGGTCGCACGACTGTGGGCTCTCCCAGGATACCCTCGGCCAGACGGGATACAGCCAGACTCTACCCCCCCCCCCTCCAGCTGTCCTACAAGCAGTCGGAACCTTCCCCTAGTGTATCCAGCTATATAATCATTCAAGTATCATTGCTATTGTTCCCTAAATATTCCAGGTTGTATATTTGCTTCCTGCGCAATCAGAGATTGGACATTCGATATTGATCTACCTACGAATACTCATTTGCCATAAAAGTGCATACTATTTCAAATCATAAATGTAATTAAGTGATCGTTGTACATACCTTTTGCTATGTATTATTATTAAACGCAGACTTTCGACTTGGTACATTTGTGTTGGATCCGTTTCATCAGGTGGGAGTGTTTATCATAATTATTTATACCTAGTACTGGGTGGCCAGAGTCTAAAGTACAAGAGGTAGTGGTAGTAAGTATCATATCTAACAATACAGTCAGGGAATTGTACCCCTCAGTTACAAATACACTGAAGCACTTTGAAACATTGGAACAATACACTGAAGCACTTTGAAACAGTGGAACAATACACTGAAGCACTTTTAAACATTGGAACAATACACTGAAGCACTTTGAAACAGTGGAACAATACACTGAAGCACTTTTAAACATTGGAACAATACACTGAAGCACTTTGAAACATTGGAACAATACACTGAAGCACTTTGAAACATTGGAACAATACACTGAAGCACTTTGAAACAGTGGAACAATACACTGAAGCACTTTGAAACATTGGAACAATACACTGAAGCACTTTGAAACAGTGGAACAATACACTGAAGCACTTTGAAACATTGGAACAATACACTGAAGCACTTTGAAACAGTGGAACAATATACTGAAGCACTTTGAAACAGTTTCTCCTTTTATTTGTATTTCAAGATACAGTATAATGTCAGGAAGTTACATTGACACCAGTGCAATTAGCCACCAGTGCTGTGAGATGATTTCACATAGAAATATCTTGAAATGCGTTCGGTGAGTCAAGCGACAGGTTAAAATGTCCTCGCTGAGCTTCCATGGTTGTTTTTTTGCAGTGCGAGGGTGGGGGAAGTGGGTGGTGCAGGAGGAACGGGAGAGAACAAGCCCCCTTTTGTACTCTGGGTGAAACCCTGACTGCAGTACTGACAAGAGGAGTGACCTGTGGCTTTGTTTGGACTAGAGGTCAAAGGTAGAGCCTTGCCCCATTGCATTGTGTTCCTTGTAGTGTTCGGTGGCACATTTGGGACGTAGACACGTTCCACTTTGAAGAGACAAAATGAAGGGTTTCATCTCCAATATGCTATATATCCATTTTGGAATGGTAAAAAAAAAATTAGATATTGTAAATTATTGACACTTTGTAATAATTTGGTTAATATTACAGTACTGGTTTTTACTTGAATGCCTGCAGTACTTATTAAAGCCCCTATGTAGAATTTTCAAGAATAATACAGTGTCAGATTAGTTGTTGCCATTTGTTACCGCCATCCAGCAGCACCCTGCATGGAAGCAAGGAGAGGGTTAACAGCCCTGCTAACCATGAGAGTGAGGCACACAATATAAATACACTATAGAGGCTGCCAACAGACTCTTAACACAATATAAATACACTATAGAGGCTGCCAACAGACTCTTAACACAATATAAATACACTATAGAGGCTGCCAACAGACTCTTAACACAATATAAATACACTATAGAGGCTACCAACAGACTCTTAACACAATACAAATACACTATAGAGGCTACCAACAGACTCTTAACACAATACAAATACACTATAGGCTACCAACAGACTCTTAACACTATATAAATACACTATATAGGCTATAAACAGACTCTTAACACAATATAAATACACTATAGAGGCTACCAACGACCAGGTACAGAAACAGCCTGTTGAGAACAGGACCGAAACAGAGGGGTAAAGAAGCTACTAGAATGAAAACAGGACTGAAACAGAGAGGTAAAGAAGCTACTAGAATGAGAACAGGACTGAAACAGAGAGGTAAAGAAGATACTAGAATGAGAACAGGACTGAAACAGAGAGGTAAAGAAGCTACTAGAATGAGAACAGGACTGAAACAGAGAGGTAAAGAAGCTACTAGAATGAGAACAGGACTGAAACAGAGAGGTAAAGAAGCTACTAGAATGAGAACAGGACTGAAACAGAGAGGTATAGAAGCTACTAGAATGAGAACAGGACTGAAACAGAGAGGTATAGAGGCTGCTAGAATGAGAACAGGACTGAAACAGAGAGGTATAGAAGCTACTAGAATGAGAACAGGACTGAAACAGAGAGGTAAAGAAGCTACTAGAATGAGAACAGGACTGAAACAGAGAGGTAAAGAAGCTACTAGAATGAGAACAGGACTGAAACAGAGAGGTAAAGAAGCTACTAGAATGAGAACAGGACTGAAACAGAGAGGTAAAGAAGCTACTAGAATGAGAACAGGACTGAAACAGAGAGGTATAGAAGCTACTAGAATGAGAACAGGACTGAAACAGAGAGGTATAGAGGCTGCTAGAATGAGAACAGGACTGAAACAGAGAGGTATAGAAGCTACTAGAATGAGAACAGGACTGAAACAGAGAGGTATAGAAGCTAGTAGAATGACAACAGGACTGAAACAGAGAGGTAAAGAAGCTACTAGAATGACAACAGGACTGAAACAGAGAGGTAAAGAAGCTACTAGAATGAGAACAGGACTGAAACAGAGAGGTATAGAGGCTGCTAGAATGAGAACAGGACTGAAACAGAGAGGTATAGAAGCTACTAGAATGAGAACAGGACTGAAACAGAGAGGTAAAGAAGCTACTAGAATGAGAACAGGACTGAAACAGAGAGGTATAGAAGCTACTAGAATGAGAACAGGACTGAAACAGAGAGGTATAGAAGCTACTAGAATGAGAACAGGACTGAAACAGAGAGGTATAGAAGCTAGTAGAATGAGAACAGGACTGAAACAGAGAGGTATAGAAGCTACTAGAATGAGAACAGGACTGAAACAGAGAGGTATAGAGGCTGCTAGAATGAGAACAGGACTGAAACAGAGAGGTATAGAAGCTACTAGAATGAGAACAGGACTGAAACAGAGAGGTAAAGAAGCTACTAGAATGAGAACAGGACTGAAACAGAGAGGTAAAGAAGCTACTAGAATGAGAACAGGACTGAAACAGAGAGGTAAAGAAGCTACTAGAATGAGAACAGGACTGAAACAGAGAGGTAAAGAAGCTACTAGAATGAGAACAGGACTGAAACAGAGAGGTATAGAAGCTACTAGAATGAGAACAGGACTGAAACAGAGAGGTATAGAGGCTGCTAGAATGAGAACAGGACTGAAACAGAGAGGTATAGAAGCTACTAGAATGAGAACAGGACTGAAACAGAGAGGTATAGAAGCTAGTAGAATGACAACAGGACTGAAACAGAGAGGTAAAGAAGCTACTAGAATGACAACAGGACTGAAACAGAGAGGTAAAGAAGCTACTAGAATGAGAACAGGACTGAAACAGAGAGGTATAGAGGCTGCTAGAATGAGAACAGGACTGAAACAGAGAGGTATAGAAGCTACTAGAATGAGAACAGGACTGAAACAGAGAGGTAAAGAAGCTACTAGAATGAGAACAGGACTGAAACAGAGAGGTATAGAAGCTACTAGAATGAGAACAGGACTGAAACAGAGAGGTATAGAAGCTACTAGAATGAGAACAGGACTGAAACAGAGAGGTATAGAAGCTAGTAGAATGAGAACAGGACTGAAACAGAGAGGTATAGAAGCTACTAGAATGAGAACAGGACTGAAACAGAGAGGTATAGAGGCTGCTAGAATGAGAACAGGACTGAAACAGAGAGGTATAGAAGCTACTAGAATGAGAACAGGACTGAAACAGAGAGGTATAGAAGCTAGTAGAATGAGAACAGGACTGAAACAGAGAGGTATAGAGGCTGCTAGAATGAGAACAGGACTGAAACAGAGAGGTATAGAAGCTACTAGAATGAGAACAGGACTGAAACAGAGAGGTATAGAAGCTAGTAGAATGAGAACAGGACTGAAACAGAGAGGTATAGAGGCTGCTAGAATGAGAACAGGACTGAAACAGAGAGGTATAGAAGCTAGTAGAATGAGAACAGGACTGAAACAGAGAGGTATAGAGGCTGCTATAATGCATAATCGGAGAGTGTTTTCAGTTCGTTGTTATTATTATTTGTTTTATTTATTATTTTGCTCCATAAGAAGCATGAGCCATATTGCAATAAGGAGCACAACATTATGGTGCGTATGTTCCATGACCCAATTAAGAGCCTATGAAACTCAAATAGAACCCATTTAATGAGGATTTGGTGCTTCTTGTTTCCCCGCCAGCGACAGATATAAATCTAATGGAGATGTTTGTGTGTAAAGGACCCAGTTCTCCAACCTCCACACCCGTCACGGCAGGTGGCCGGGGGCCGGGGGCAGGTGGCCGACAGGCAGGGTGTGTTTGTTGCCCTACAACTTGGCTGTGAAAATAACCAAAGCACCTGCAGAGTGAGACCACCTGTTCACCCTGCCCCCAGCCCCCGACCTTGTGTGTGTGTGTGTGTGTGTGTGTGTGTGTGTGTGTGTGTGTGTGTGTGTGTGTGTGTGTGTGTGTGTGTGTGTGTGTGTGTGTGTGTGTGTGTGTGTGTGTGTGTGTGTGTGTGTGTGTGTGTGTGTGTGTGTGTGTGTGTGTGTGTGTGTGTGTGTGTGTGTGTGTGTGTGTGTGTGTGTGTGTGTGTGTGTGTGGGGTGTCAGGCACCAACAACAGGGGTTAAGGTTCTAAAGTAAGCACTGGGCTGACTCATAGCAGGCTAATGATTTACCTCAAGGACTGCATTCTTCTCACTCTGGAACGCATACACACACATACACACACAGAGAGAGCTGTGTTTTTTTTTATCAAAACACAGAAATGTTTGACATTTGGAAATATTGCGCATGGCGTTGTGTATGTAGGTGTAATTAGGTCGCGTTGCAGTGCTAAGTGAAAACACTGGCACTGTTGTTTTCTGTCACCAGTGCCAGTCTTTCAACCCGCATGGTCTGTGAGGTCATAGCACTTAAAGGGGACATGCTATGGAAAATGGGTTTTTACCTGGTGTTTGTATGGATCTGTTCAGTCTTGACACGTTATTTAGACGCTGAGGGAAATGACATGGGCGCTCCTCGGGTCTGGCCCTGGGTTTGAGGTCTTCAGATCAACATGCCTAAACAGGCTGTTCACACTTGTTGTCCTTTGTGATGTCACGAGGGGGGGGGGGGGGGGGGGGGGGGTCACAGCAGGCAACAAATTAGCCAAGTAAGCCAGGAATGCTGCTTACCTAACGTACTGCCCAGCTTGTAAAGTTTTCTTTTACTAGCCAGGCAGGGAAGGAAATTATTGATTTGAAATGTGGTGTGGTCCTCCTGCTACACCTAACAACAACCATCTATTCACTACAGGGAAATAAAGAGGTGCTGGAAAACAAGTCATTAAATATAGATTTAGACTAGTTTCTTTGTAAAAAAAAGAAAATGTATTCCACAGGTCCACAGGAAGTCGTATAAAATAGTTGAAAAGTTAGGTAATATGTTCCCTCGGGTCAGTGAGGACATTATTGAGTTTCCATTTCTAGAAGAAAAAACCCTCTTGGTGTTTTATTTTCATTTCTATACGATAGATAATGAGAAAAGCTTCCAGGCTTTTGGTCTTTCAGAGACCAAACAGCCTGATAATGATCTCAACCGAGTCAAACAAATTGATAATGGAGCAGCATTCAGGAATTTTCTTTTCTTTACCATTCACCTTGGTGGAGGTTGTTTTCACCCCTGTGTGTGTGTCTGTGTGTGTGTGTGTGCGTGTGTGTGCGTGTGTGTGTGTGTGTGTGTGTGTGTGTGTGTGTGTGTGTGTGTGTGTGTGTGTGTGTGTTCATGGTCAGATTGTGGTCATGTAATGGCCCGATTGCCATGGAATTTTCTGGGCACAGTCATTCATGCCCTCTATTCAAATAATAATCATCATCATCATAAAAATAAATTAATACAGGCTTGACAGAGACTACTACTACTAGTTCTACAACTACTACTAATATTATTACTGCTACTGCTGCTGTTACTACTACTACTACTACTACTGCTGCTGCTGCTACTACTACTACTGCTACTACTACCGCTGCTGCTGCTACTACTACTACTACTGCTGCTGCTGCTACTACTACTACTACTACTGCTGCTGCTGCTGCTGCTACTGCTGCTGCTGCTACTACTACTACTGCTGCTGCTGCTGCTGCTGCTGCTACTGCTGCTGCTGCTGCTACTACTGCTGCTGCTACTACTACTACTACTACTACTACTACTACTGCTGCTGCTGCTGCTGCTGCTGCTACTACTACTACTACTACTGCTGCTGCTGCTGCTGCTGCTACTGCTGCTGCTGCTGCTGCTACTACTACTACTGCTGCTGCTGCTGCTGCTGCTGCTGCTGCTACTACTACTACTACTACTACTACTACTACTACTACTACTACTACTACTACTACTACTACTACTACTACTACTACTACTACTACTACTAATATTACTGCTACTGATACTACAACTGCTACTACTACTAATTATGATCGTTTTAATAATAATAAATAACCTCAGAAAGACTCCTGTTGGAGTCTTAATATAATATGATGCAATATCATTCCCAGTCTTAAAAAATCGCACCTCTAGGACTAAAAATGTATGACAAATTGTTGTTAAACGTGAGAGGGGTTCAGACTTGAGTCTTTCAAAGGTCTTTAAAGTCTTCTGATGTGTGGTCGTCTGTTTCCAGCCATATTACACTCTTTAAAGTATTCTGACGTGGTCGTCTGTTTCCAACCATATTACACTCGGTGTCATTTTCAGACTATATCGGACACATTGTATATAATGATTTGAAATGTGTCGTCCATTTATCACATGACATCGCGTTAATATAAACCGTATGCCAGATCCAATAAAAAGGAATTCACCTAGTAAAACCGAATGCATTCTTCTGGTTTTATCTGTTTTGGAAATCAGCACGTCTATACGGAAGGAGTTCAGAGGAATTTTATCTGCCCTTATCATGTCCCACAACACACCAAAATGTATTTTCCATCGTCTTGTTGAGGCAAATGCGTAACAGATGTGTTCACGAATGGAAAAAGCGCATTACTGTGTTGTCGGCATGGCGTGGTCGTTTTGTTGATGGGATGTTACCACATCTGAAACCCACCGTAAACTCCATACATGTGTCCAACACACAAACACAGAGTGCTTTGTTTAAGTGTGATATACGTTTAAATGTCCCCTACATACGTTTAAATGTCCCCTACATACGATTGACAAACTACAAGACATAAATGAAACGTTCTCCCATACATACATACATTTTAAAGCACAATAGAAAGTCGGGGGTTGTGGTGTTTTACATTAGGGGTTGGAATCACCAGAGGCCCCATGATAGGATATTATCACAATACTAGAGTCACGATATTGTAACATTGTGATTTACTACCTTTTTTCAACTGAAAATTATGTCCCCAATTGCAAATGAGCAAATCTGCAATAAATATATACATCTGTTTGATCTAATATGATAACGTTTTCAGTCTGTTCACCTCACTCCAATAATTTGTATTGCAATAAAAAAAAAATTGGTCGATACAATCTATGATGTGGGTGAACACTGTGAATAGATAGACTGTCGATAGAGCTCCACCTGACACACAAGACGTATTGACTCACTGCTTTCCCTGGTTGCCTGACAGACCGTTAACCTACCTGGGATTTCTTCTAATTACTGTCTGCTTCATGAGACATTCATTCATTCTGTGTAGACTAACGCAGGGATCCCGTCACCTACGGCTAAAAAGCAACTTGTTTTCATTTGTTGCCTATCGGGAGCAGAGCAGCACAGAGCAACAAGAGCAGCACAGAGCAACAAGAGCAGCACAGAGCAACAAGAGCAGCACAGAGCAACAAGAGCAGCACAGAGCAACAAGAGCAACACAGACCAACACAGAGCAGCACAGAGCAACACAGAGCATCAAGCGCAACACAGAGCAGCACAGAGCAACACAGAGCAACACAGAGAAGCACAGAGCAACAAGAGTAACACAGAGCAACAAGAGCAGCACAGAGCAACAAGAGCAGCACAGAGCAACAAGAGCAGCAAGAGCAACAAGAGCAGCGCAGAGCAACAAGAGCAGCACAGAGCAACAAGAGCAGCACAGAGCAACAAGAGCAGCACAGAGCAACAAGAGCAACACAGAGCAACAAGAGCAACACAGAGCAACACAGAGCAACAAGAGCAGCACAGAGCAACACAGAGCAGCACAGAGCAACACAGAGCAACAAGCGCAACACAGAGCAGCACAGAGCAACAAGAGCAACACAGAGCAACAAGAGCAGCACAGAGCAACAAGAGCAGCACAGAGCAGCACAGAGCAACAAGAGCAGCGCAGAGCAACACAGAGCAACAAGAGCAACACAGAGCAGCACAGAGCAACACAGAGCAACAAGCGCAACACAGAGCAGCACAGAGCAACAAGAGCAGCACAGAGCAACAAGAGCAGCACAGAGCAACAAGAGCAACACAGAGCAATAAGCGCAACACAGAGCAGCACAGAGCAACAAGAGCAACACAGAGCAACAAGAGCAACACAGAGCAACAAGAGCAACACAGAGCAACAAGAGCAACACAGAGCAGCACAGAGCAACACAGAGCAACAAGCGCAACACAGAGCAGCACAGAGCAACAAGAGCAACACAGAGCAATAAGCGCAACACAGAGCAACACGAGCAACACAGAGCAACAAGAGCAACACAGAGCAACACAGAGCAGCACAGAGCAACAAGAGCAACACAGAGCAACAAGAGCAGCACAGAGCAACACAGAGCAACAAGAGCAACACAGAGCAACAAGAGCAGCACAGAGCAACAAGAGCAGCACAGAGCAACAAGAGCAGCACAGAGCAACAAGAGCAACACAGAGCAACAATCACATTGTGATTTACTACCTTTTTTCAACTGAAAATTATGTCCCCAATTGCAAATCTGCAATAAATATATACATCTGTTTGATCTAATATGATAACGTTTTCAGTCTGTTCACCTCACTCCAATAATTTTTATTGCAATAAAAAAAAATAGGTCGATACAATCTATGATGTGGGTGAACACTGTGAATAGATAGACTGTCGATAGAGCTCCACCTGACACACAAGACGTATTGACTCACTGCTTTCCCTGGTTGCCTGACAGACCGTTAACCTACCTGGGATTTCTTCTAATTACTGTCTGCTTCATGAGACATTCATTCATTCTGTGTAGACTAACGCAGGGATCCCGTCACCTACGGCTAAAAAGCAACTTGTTTTCATTTGTTGCCTATCGGGAGCAGAGCAGCACAGAGCAACAAGAGCAACACAGAGCAACAAGAGCAGCACAGAGCAACACAGAGCAGCACAGAGCAACAAGAGCAGCACAGAGCAACAAGAGCAGCACAGAGCAACAAGAGCAACACAGAGCAGCACAGAGCAGCACAGAGCAACAAGAGCAGCACAGAGCAACAAGAGCAACACAGAGCAGCACAGAGCAGCACAGAGCAACACAGAGCAACAAGAGCAACACAGAGCAACAAGAGCAGCACAGAGCAACATGAGCAACACAGAGCAACAAGAGCAGCACAGAGCAACATGAGCAACACAGAGCAACACAGAGCAACATGAGCAACACAGAGCAGCACAGAGCAACACAGAGCAACAAGAGCAACACAGAGCAACACAGAGCAGCACAGAGCAACATGAGCAACACAGAGCAGCACAGAGCAACACAGAGCACCAAGAGCAGCACAGAGCAACATGAGCAACACAGAGCAACACAGCAACAAGAGCAACACAGAGCAACACAGAGCAACAAGAGCAACATGAGCAACACAGAGCAACACAGAGCAACATGAGCAACACAGAGCAACACAGAGCAACACAGAGCGAGTGGAATCCCAGTATGTTGTTGCAAGACGTCGCTGGAAAAGGTTGACTAGTCTCTCCTCCCCACCTCTCGCACGAGTGAACTCCAGTTGGAGTCCTGTCACGTTTACGACATTGGCCATTTAGCGGGTTTATCGCCAATAGTGGGACTGTAGTAAGACTAAGAGACTCCTACAGTCTCTCCCCCTCACACACACACACACACACACACACACACACACACACACATGCACACACACACACACCTTGCTGGCTTTGAAGAGGCATGTTGAGTCTTGAGTACAGCAGCATGCGTGTGATGCAGGTTTTAAACTCCTAAGCTGAAAAGCAGAGCTGTGTTTGGCCCTTGCTGTGGGGATACTGTCACGGCCCATGACTTTTACGACACAGGATCTACTGGAGGCCAGAAGAGCCATAGGAAATATCTCGCCATACTGCATTGCGGCACGGGGGTGTAGTGGTTAACACTGTATCGTCCCACCCCTAGTGGTGGTGGTGGTAACAGTAGTAGTACAGTAACAGTAGTAGTAGCAGTGGTGGTGGTTGTAGTAGTGGTGGTAGTAGTTAGGGATGCCCCCTGAAACCCGGTTCTAAACGGGAACCGGTACTAAATTAGAAAAAAAACTGAGTATTGATAAGCTCCGACGTTATCGGTCCTGCTATCGATACTTGAGAAATTATGGAGTTTTCTTTCGAGGAATTTAAACGTTGCAAACTATCTCTCCTCTCTCTGTCTCGCTCTGTCTGCACAAGAAGCGGGGCTGTTAGTTACACACACTCGCGACTTGAGTCGCTCACACTCACACAAATGCACATACGGGTACTTGAGGTGCTGTCCGTGCTGAAGCGCAGCACACAGCTCTGCGCTCATCATGGCGGAGAGAACGAAACGCTCGAAAGTCTGGGTACACTTTACGAAAGTCGATGCCGACAACGCACGTTGCCACAAGTGCAATAAAACATTTGCCAGTAAGGGTGGCAATACAAGCAATTTGTCAAAACATCTCATTAGTCTGCAGAAATGCGCAGTTTTCGACTGCTTTGCTCACAATGTTCCATCTCCATCCACGTCCACTGCAGGTAAGCCAAGATACGGAGTTAGCTAGGCTAATAGCTAGCTAGGGCTAATAGCAAATTATTACGAATAGGCTAATAAATCAAATATAATTGCTTAGCTAATTGTTTAGCTACAAATATATTTGAAAGATGACAACTTTTTATAGATCTTCAGGCTGAGGCTGCAGCCACCATGTCCCAGCCCACCCCTCCTACCTCTACCACCACAGGTCCCAGCCAAGCCCAAAGTCCCT